>NW_022196911.1:22374810-22399196 GCF_008632895.1 Mastomys coucha
AAAACAAAAAAAAAAACAAAAAAAACCCTTCAAGTCTTTGAAGAAAAGAAAGTGAAGATAATTAGAAAGTGAAATGGCTATCCTACCAAAAGCAATCTACATATTCAATGCATTTTTTATCCAAATTCAAGCCTGTATCTTACAGTCAAGAGTGATAAAGTGATGTGCTAGGCACAAATGCCCTTTCCCTTGAAAAGTCATTCATTACTATGTTTATTTTCCTTACCATCGTGATCCCGACCATGAATCCCCTGTGCCCGAAATTTAAAATAATGTAAACTCACGACAACATTTTACTTTTTCCTGGCTATCAAAATTCTGTTGTGCTATCATTATATTCTTACTTACATAAACTGGGTCTTATGCTGATGTTTTCATTCATATTATGGTTGCTAGGCTATACAGAGAAATATTCGGGAAAAGCATTTGCATTACCTATTCTCTTTGGTATTGTGGCCAGGACAATGCTCCTGGAGTTTAACTTCATCCATGCTTTCCAACTCCCCCGTTCTACCACTTGCAGTCTCTGCACTTGCAGTGTGGTTTGCCCCTGGAGCTCCCGAGAGCTTGCACGGCTCCCCTCTTACTATGCTTTGTCCCGTACGTTTTAATCCACACTTTTATAAGATTAGCCCTTCTTGTATTTCATGTATGTTTTGAGACAGGCTTTGAGAGGGAGCCAGGCATTTTTACTTACTTTTAGTATTTTGTGTAGGGAATGGAAGAAAAGAAATCGGAATTATGGGTGTTGGTTGCCATTTGCTGGGCGTTTTTAGCTCTCGAGGCTTGTACTCTAACTTCTTAGTTAGGCTGACTATCTTTTATCTGATGGGTTCAGAACTCAATATGGGGCTCAGATATTGGGGTGCAGCGTCCTTACTTATCCAGTTCTGGTGTAACTGGCAACAAGCATAGGGGTGGCTGTTGCAGGTAGTAGGTCCAGAGCAGCCCGACTGCTGGAGCTTAAGTAGCAGGCTGCCAGAGACTGAGTGGGAGGGGCGGGAACCAATACTTGCGGGGCGGGGAGGGAGACAGCGAAAAGAAAAAACCAGGGGATCTATGAAAGTAATTACGGAAAAGAAAGCGCCTGGCTTGAATTGTTTGGGGGAAGCCACGTGACCGGAACCGGGTGTGTTGTGGGCGGGTGTAGGAGAGCGGTTCCAAAGATCCAGTCTGGCAGTAAGGTTCACCATTCCCTTAGGTACCTAAGTGAGCAAGTTCTTCTGTAACGGGCGCTGGTTTCCCTGGCCGGGTTATTTCTGGACCCTGGGAAAACAATCCTCACGTAGTTTCCTGGCCCCAGGGCTGGAAGAGTCAGCAGTCAGCAGCGCAGCGGCGGGCACCGCAGCCCGGCGGCCCTGGAATCTTGCACCGGCGGCCCTGGAACCTCCCAGGTCAGAGGAGCAGCAGGGCTGGGAAACCAGAGGGAGCGGAACAGGGGTGTGTTTCCCGCAGCTGCTCTTAAGGACGCTGCTCTCACAGTTCTGTTGTGGTTAGCTTACCATTGTCGGGAAGTTTGAAATACTGCGAACTGGGATTTATTGTGATTTTTTTCTTTTCATTTATCCTACAGTTACCGGAATATTCAGTCATAAAATTACTCATAAAAAATCTGGCAGAGCAGTTGCATTATATGCTGTTTGTTATTGTGTCCGTTACAAAGCTCCTGGAATATAAATGCATTCATGCTTTCTAACGACCTCGTTTTATTCATTGCTTATTCAAGAGAACGCCTTTGGCTCTGGTTAATAGGCATCCTCCAAGAGCTTTATTATATAGTCGTCATATGAGGAAATGGGGCAGATTTTTTTGAACCAGGAAATATACCTTATCGAGCGCTACCGTTATTGCAGTAAACATTACCATTTATTAAGCAGACTTATTAGTGCCCATGAATTTTTCATCTGAATTGTATGCAGTTTAGGATGTAAGTAAAGCATTCAGAAATGCGTCTTCATATGCTGAGTTCTTCTGTTACACCTTAGGTCCAGGCAAGCCCAGTATTGCTGTGTGTTATTAGACCATACTATTTTTATAACTATAAAGGCCACCATAGATTAAAATAAAGCCTTAGAAAGCATCTTTTGGACAATTGTGATCACTCACCTTTATCACAAAATTGTCTCCGTGGTTGAAGAAAAGCACTCTGACCATTAACATATGGTCAAGCTGTTGTTGTTTTTATTTTTATTATTATTTTCTATTTTAGGGTTTGTTATCATTCAGTGCTCTGACTGTGGACTTCTTGTGGGAGGAGTGGGAATGCCTAGACCCTGCTGACAGGGCTTTTTACAGAGATATCCCTTTGGACAAGTGCCACACTCTGGTTTCTGTGGGAGACAATAGTTTTCTTGTAGTCTCCCTAGCTTCTTCTCGGGATTCCTGGTATTCCTTTGCATGTGTCTGAGCTGTGTGTGAATGAGTTTAACATCTTACAGAGTACATTCAAATCCTTATGGGAAAAAAGGCATTTTTATTTGGTATATTTTCTCTCTCCTTCATGTTTATCCTTTTGGAGGTGCCATTTAAAAAAAAAAAAACTTTTTTAAGATTTTATATATATGTATATATATGAGTACACTGTAGCTGTTTCGAGGCACACCAGAAGAGGGCATCAGATCCCATTATAGATGGTTGTGAGCCACCATGTGGTTGTTGGGAATTGAACTCAGGACCTCCGGAAGAGCAGTCAGTGCTCTTAACTTTTGAGCCATCTCTCCAGCCCAGTACCATTTATTTTTGTTGCATGAAAAGTTTTGGGTGCTTTCTTAAGATTCTTTCCCATACACAGGTGTCACACTCCTCAGGCAGTCTTGCTCACCTGTGAGTCTGAACTAAGAGCCCTGGATGGTGAAGAGAGGAAACTGTAGAAAGAATCCAGGTATGTTAGAGGGATTGATCATTTATTAATATCCTTTGTTTTGTTAGTTGATAGATTTTGCTTTTCCTCTTACTTGCCATAATTGTGACCAACCTTCTTGAAAACAAATCCTAAAAAAACAAAAAACAAAAAACAAGCCCTCCCTGAGTCTTAGTAATTTGTATTCTTTTTTATATTTTTAATAAAGTTCGTGGCTTTGTAATGGACCATATTGACAGCCTCAGAGGCATTGGTGGCTCTAGAGACATGAACCATTATGCCAGTTTTTCTTTCATAGCAGAGTAATACTTCATTGTGTAAAAGTACCACATTTTCTTTATTCTTCTTTTGAGGGTCATCTAGGTAGATTCCAATGTCTGGCTATTATGAATAAAGCTGCAATGAGCATGGTTGAGCCAGGGTACTTGGATAGGTTGGAGTGTCCTGTGGAAATATGCCCTAAAGTGGTGTGGATGGATCTATTTGATTCTCATCAATTTGAGGAACTGCCACACTGATTTCCTTAATGGCTGTACAAGTATGCACTCCCTCAAGCAATGCAGGCAATGTTTCCATTGCTCTACATCCTACCTTCATGAGCTTTCTCTCTCTCACATGCATTGCTGATTTTTAGCTATGCTGACAAGTATAAGATGGGATATCCAAGTAGTTCTGATTTGCATTTTCCTGAAGGTTAAGGTTGAATATATATATATATTTAAATTTATTTGTTATGCATAAGTACACTGTAACTGACTTCAGATGCACCAGAAAAGGGCGTCAGATCTCATTATGAGTGGTTGTGAGTGATTATGTGGTTGCTGGGATTTGAACTCAGGACCTTTGGAAGAGCAGCCAGTGCTCTTACCATCTGATCCATCTTGTCAGCCCTGTTGGATATTTTTTAAGTTTGTCTTGGCCATTGAGTTTCCTCCATTTAGAATTCTCTTGTTAAGATTTGTACCCACTGGGCGATGGTGGTGCATGCCTTTAATCCCAGCACTTAGGGAGAGGCAGAGGGATTTCTGAGTTCGAGGCCAGCCTGGTCTACAGAGTGAGTTCCAGGACAGCCAGGGCTGTACAGAGAAACCCTGTCTCGAAAAAACAAAAAACAAACAAACAAAAAGATTTGTACCCATTTTTAACTTGGGTTTTTCTTATATACGTCTAGTTTCTTGAGTTTTAATGTGTAGAATTGATAAAATCTTTTCCTAGTCTATAGGCTGCCATTTTTGTCCAAATGATGGTGTCCTTTGCCACATTGAAGCTTTTCAGTTTCCTGAGGTCCCATTTATTGTTATTCTTAGTGCCTAGGCTATTGATGTTCTTTTCTTTTGTTTTAAAAAAATCTTCTGTAATATCTGTTCACTGTTCTTCCCCAATCTATCTTCTGTCAAAATCAAAGTGTTTGGTTTCATATTGAGGTCTTTGACCCATTTGCACTTGAGGTTTGTACTGGGTTATAAGTATGGATCCATTTGTATTCTTCTAGATGCAGAAATCCAGTTAGACTAGCACTGTTTGTTGAATATGCTATCTCTTTTCAGTTTGAATTTCTGGCATCTTTATCAAAAATTGGATAGCCATATGTATTTATGTCTAGTTCTTCAAATCATTTTCATTGATCATTGTGTTTGCTTTTCTGCCAGTATTTTTGAATTTTTATACTGTAGTATTATTGACAACTTGAAGTTGGGCATGGTGAGAACTCCAGAAGTTCTTTTATTGTTCAGGATTGTTTTAGCTATTTTGTATTTTTTTGTTTATTTATATAAAAGTGAAATTACCCATTTAAAATCTATGAAGACTTGAGTTGGAATTTGGATAGGAAATGTCTTGATCTGCAGATGGCTTTTGGTAGGATGGACTTTTTTAGTATTTTCTTCCTCTTGGTCCACAAGTGTGAGAGATCTTTCCATCTTCAAATATTTTCTTCAGTTTCTTCAAAGACTTGATGTTTTAATTATATAAATCTTTCACTTACTTGTATAGAGTTACCATCAACATATTTTATATTATTTGAAGGTACTGTGAAAGTTGTTGTTTTTCGGATTTTTCTTTTTTAAATCTATTTATTACTTGTGTATAGGAAGGCTATTGATTTTTATGCATTAATTTTGTCTTCAGCTATTTTGGGGAAAGTTTTCACTCAGTTGTAGAAGTTCCCTGGTTGGATTTTTTGGATCACCCATATATACTGTCATATCATTTACAAATAAAAAGATTTCTACTTTTTCCTCTGTAATCAAATGTTTATTTTCTTTATGTCCTTCAGCTGTCTTTTGTGCAAGCTAAGAATTCAAGTTTCATATTGAGTAGACATGGAGGAGGTCAACAGCCTGGTTTGTTCCTGATTTTATTGGAATTGCTTTTTTTCTCCCCATTTAATTTGATCTTGGCTCTAGGCTTCCTGTAAACTTCCTTTATTATATTTAGGTATGTCCCTTGTATCATTTATCTCTACGAGACTTTTTTTTTTCCGGAGACAGGGTTTCTCTGTGTAGCCCTGGCTATCCTGGAACTCACTCTGTAGACCAGGCTGGCTTCGAACTCAGAAATCCACCTGCCTCTGCCTCCCAAGTGCTGGGATTAAAGGCATGGACCACCACAGCCTGGCTCTAGGGGACTTTCATGGTGGAACTGTGTTGGATTTTGTCAAAGGCCTTTTGTTCATGCAATGAGATGATCATGCCCTTTTTTGTAGTTGTTTGGCATGGTGGATTATATTTATTGATTTTTGTAGTTTGAACTGTCCCTTCATCTTTGAGATACAGCCTTCTTGATTAGGTTGTATTAGGTTGGTGATTTCCTGATGTGCTCTTGAATTGTCTTTGCAGATATTTTTATGAGTTTTTGCATGTATGTTATTAGGGGAAAGTGGCCTGTAATTCTGTTTATTTGCATGTTTATGTGGTTTGGTTATCAGAGTAACTGGAGCCTCAGAAAATAAACTGGGGGAATTCTTGTGGAATAATTTGAGTATTAATTTTAATTGTTTTTTGAAAGTCCTAGAATTCTGCACTAAAACCATCTGGCCCTGAGCCTTTGTTGTTGTTGTGAGACTTTTAATGCATCTCTTCTACTAGGAGTTAAATTGATCTATTTGTTTATCTGATGTTGATTTCACTTTAGGATGTAGAACCTATTAATTAAATTATCCATTTCTTTTAGATTTTTATCAGTTATGTGAAGTAGACATTTTTAATATGTTTTGTGATTCTCTGGTTTTCTTCTGGGTCTGTTGTTATTATGTCCGAATTTTTGTTTCTGATTTTGTTAATTTAGTTATTTTCTCTCATCCTTATAGTTAGTTTGGATAAGGGTTTGTTGATCTTGTTGATTTTGTCAAAGAACCAACTCTTTGCCTTATTGATTAGTTCTATTGTTCTCTATATTTCCATGTAATTGATTTCAGCCCTGAGTAAGATTATTTCTTGCTGTCTGGGTTTAGGTTTTTTTTTTTTTTCTTACTTCCATCTTAACCCATTTTTAATGCAATAGAGTTGTTCACTTTCCACTTGTTTGTGAGCACTGTATTACTGAATTCTTTAAGACAGAGCCAAGTACACTGCTTATGTCTGGATCTTAGACAGCCACACGCTTCTCCATAAACCACTGCGTTTTCAAAAGGGATTTTCTGTTCTGCGCATTATAGAGCTCCTTTACCATGATTCCCAGAAGAAAAAGTTGTTCCTGACTTAGCACTACCTCAATATCACCGTCTAGTGATGAAAGCTACAACACAGGATAAGTTCAGCAGTAGGATTGAATGGGCTGAGAGACCTGACTTCTTCCCTATGAGGTTCAGATACCTGGGTGCCATGTCCTACTAGATTGAGTTCAGGTCTAGACTGTCAGAAAGCTTGTGGGGAGGCTGTGCAGAGCAGGTGCAAAGCTAGCCTGGCAGCTGGAGCTGTGAAGCAAGCCGCCTGAATCTGCGTGGGAGGGACCTGTCTTTAGGAGGCGGGGATACTTAGAGGACTAAGAGAGGTGAAGGGGAAAAGAAAGTAATGGGATAGACTCTACAAAGGTAATTAAGGACGAGAAAGCTCGAAAAGGGGTTAGAGCTGCTCCAAAGATCCAGGCCAGAGTGAAAGGGAAATCCACCTTGCCTTTACTATCTAGAGGAGCCACGTGGTCCCCAGCCTCGGGACTTGTTCTGTTTGGAAACCCTAAAACTATTCCAACAAGCAGTTTCCTGGCTGCTGGCTGGGAGAGTCAGCAGTTCGAGCTTTGGCGGGAACTTCAGCCCTGAACTTCCTAGGTGGGAGGGGCTGGTAAACTGGTGGGGGCGGAGCAGGCATGTATTTTCTGCAGCTGTTCTTAAGGAAGCTGTCCTCTGCTATCCTGTGAGCCCGCGTTTATCTTGAACTTATCTTCTGGTTGGTACAGTAGTTTTCAACATTATCTCTTAGAGCGTTTTTACTATGGGTAGTTTATACACGAGGTTGTCTTTACTACAGCAGTTGCAAAGCTCTAATTCAAATTCATCCATGCATTTTACCTCCCCTTATCCACCATTTGCCTATGCAAGAGAGTGTACTTTGGCCTGGGAAATTGGCATCCTCAGAGAGCTTCACAGCTATTAGTAATATGAGGAACCATTGCAGCTTTGATTGAATCAGAAAGGAAGTGTCCAGAGTGAAGCTAGCCATGAGAGGAGAGAGAGGCTGGGAGTTGGAGAAAGGAAGAGAAGTGAGAAGCAAGCCAAGCAAGCCAAGCAAGCGCCTAGACAAAGATGTCCCTTTTAACATTGTTTCCTTTTTGACTCTGGGACTATGAACTGAGGTGCCCATTGTACATATCAGAGCAGACCTGGTCTCCAGATTGTCCCCAGTACTCCTCAATCCCTACCTGGCATACCCTGCCCCAACTCTGAACTTTCCAGCCCAGGGGCTGAGCGGACCTGTGTCCAGAGGCTTTTCCCTATAGAATCCAGATATTTTGCATGCTCTGTACCCTTCTCTCATCCCCTTCCCTCCCCCACTCTCTGTCCTGCTCTTCTCTCTTGCACGCTGGCTCTTTCACTATTTCTCTCACCTGCCCCATGGCTACTCCCCTGGCCTCAATCCTAGGGGCCAGTGAACTAACCCCAGAGCTCTTCCCAATAAACCTGCCTTTAATATATTTTATCTGGTTTGAATTAGTTCATTTCATTGGTGGAGAAATAACCTATCTGAAATGTTAATGGACACCTGAGTTAGCCATTTATCCTGAGTTTCCTTGAGGCCTAACAAGTTCTTGGCCAGCCCAGTATACATGCTGTGAGAGGATGATATCTGGCCAAGCCATTTTTTTTAAAACTTATTTATTTATCTTATGTATATGAGGACATTATAGCTGTACAGAAGGTTGTGAACTTTCATATGGCTGTTGGGAATTGAATTTAGGGCCTCTGCCTGCTCTGGTCAACCCTGATTGCTCCAGTAGGTTGGGTTTGCTCTGACCTGAAGGTTCATTTATTATTATAAATAAGTACACTGTAGCTGTCTTCAGACACACCAGAAGAGGGCATCAGATCTCATTATGGGTGGTTGTGAGCCACCATGTGGTTGCTGGGATTTGAACTCAGCACCTCCGGAAGCGCAGTCAGTGCTCTTGCCTGATGAGCCATCTCGCCAGCCCAGCCAAGCGGTTTTTTTTATAGCTAGAAAATTCAGTATAAATTGAAACAAAATTAGAAAGCACTTGTTCTTTTTTTTTTTTGTTTTTTGTTTTTGTTTTTGTTTTTGTTTTGTTTTTTTCCGATACAGGGTTTCCCTGTGTAGCCCTGGCTGTCCTGGAACTCACTCTGTAGCCCAGGCTGTCCTCGAACTCAGAAATCTGCCTGCCTCTGCCTCCCAAGTGCTGGGATTAAAGGCGTGTGCACCACTGCCCGGCTAGAAAGCACTTTTTCAATAATTATGTTTGCTCACTTATATTAGAAAAATGTCTTTAATTGAAGAAAAGCATTGTGCTCATGCACACATGGCCAAACTTAGTTATTTCCTGGTTTGCTGACATTGAGTTGTGTGACTGTGGACTTCTTGCAGGAGTGGGAATGCCTAGACCCTGCAGTCAGGGCTTTTTTCCAGAAACCTTCTCATAGAGAAGTACAGCAGTCTGGATTCTGTGGGTCAGAATAGTTTTCTTGCAGTCTTCCTTGCTCCTCCTCAGGGTTCATGGGGAAACTACTCTGCATGTGTGTGAATTCTGTGTGTGAGTCTCACATCTCATAAAGTGAAATCCTCAGAGCAAAAGAGACATTTGTCATGTCATGTTCCTACATGTTTATCCTTTTGGCAGGTATGAGCATCTTTCATTTTTGTTCCATGAAAAGTGGTGACTATAACAAAGGTTTCAAGTATGTTAGAGAGATTAAGCAAGGGGTGCAGTGGGTCTCAAGTGACAGTAGAAAAAGGATATAGGATATGAAACTCATTTGTCATTTTCTCTCTTTTATAAGGATTTCTTTATTTTTATTTATATGAGTACATAGCTGTTTTCAGACACACCAGAAGAGGGCATTGGATCCCATTACAAATGATTGTGAGCTACCATTCAGTTCTCGGAAATTGAGCTCAGGACCTCTGGAAGAGCAGTCAGTGCTCTTAACTGCTGTGCCATCTCTCCAGCCCCACCAGTTTCTCTTTAATTAATGATTCTAGAAGATTTCACTGAGAATAATATTACATGTGGATAATATGGATTTCCAGTTATAGGCTGTACAGTAAGTGGTCAACTGTTCTTAGTATTTGGATAGTTTTGAGACTCTGAAATGACTGTTGCCCATGGAAAATAAAGTTTCATTGACCCATACCTAAAACATCAGGTTATGGGTGTGAACTTAGACATTTCAACATATAGCTAATGTCAGTAATAGATTTCCTTCTAAGACCTTATTGTTGGCTTTTTTCTCTTCTTCATCAGTTTGGACTAATCGATGCACTGTGTTGAGTTAATCCTGGCTAGAGTGGAAAAATTACAGTTTCCTTGTTTTGTACTGTTTGCTTTAGCTTTGGGTCTCTTTGCCTTTATTATTCTGAAGTAAGTTCGTGCTGTCCTCATATCCTTGAGAGGAAAGTCTTTTATTTTATTTTATTTTTTAAGTGTAGGGCTTTCATGTATCTATTGACATATTCATTTTTCGTCTCATAGTCTGTACATCATTGGTGTCTTACACTGATTAGTGTGTAAACATTGAAACAGTCTTGAATTGGTGTGAACTCAAGCTTATTTTTCATTTCCATGAAATGTACAGACAGTCTCTGTCTGTAGATCTTGAGAACTGGTTTGTGGTTTTTCTTTGCATGTATTTCTCTGGACTCTCTTGCCTTGGGTCTTAAGGTAAAGCCAGCCTTGTATGATGACTTTCTAGTGTTCTTCTTTGTGTATTAGGCAATATTCTCCCTTTGACATTAGTGTAATGTTTGTCTAAGAAAATGGAAATTCCATGTTAATATAACCAGTCCTCAGACACTGATAGAGGAAACTTCCTTCAGGTGGTTGATTTAGTCAGTTATTTCTAAGAAGTCTTCAATTCTGATTTATTTGTGTATGACTTTCCTCAGCACTGTATAAGATAACACTGCCATTATTGTCATGCATTGCAATGTCCCCTTTTTATCTTTAATTCTATTACAGAGACTCACTCTTAGTTTCATTAATTGAACATTGTTTTGTCAGTAGTTTAATCTCTGCATAGAAACAAGTTGGTATTGTTGAAACATTCTATTATCTTTTATCTTTGAGTCTATTTCATTAATTTCTATTTACCTGATGAATATCTTTCTAAATTCTATGGCAGATTGATGTTTCCATGCTTGTATGTCAGGTACATAATTATAGACAAAGGTCTTTGCTAACTAGTGCCTACTGCTGTCATAGTTGTCAATGTATCGTTGTCATTCCACTTCTGTGTGATTGTCTTTCCTGACCTGGAACTCACCCAGATAATGTAAGAAAGTGTCTAGTGGTCTGTGCATTCACTCTCCCTGTTTATTGTGTTATATCTTCACATTGTTTTTATTTTTGCAGTTTCCAGGTTCAGTTTCTTATACTTGCTTGGGGACTTTACATCCTTCCAGAACTCAAGTGTCCTCTTGTGGCTGTTGTAGGCTTTGCATGCATGAATTGCACAGACCTACATGCACGCTAAAATTCCCCTCCAAACAAATTTAAAATAAATAAACTATCTGGAGGTATTGAAAAAGTATTCAACATAACAATATAGGAATGAACATAGAGGTATCACTCCTAATGTGAGAGTAGAGATGGAGACTGGATTTGTGACAGGACAGCTGATACCTCAAGTCAACATTGGAAGAGTTAGAAATGATCCCTGTCTGTGACAAATAACGTTGTTCATGAACATGGACCCCACCTTTCAGAACATTCCATGCCCTTTGTAATGTGAGGAAAGAAGATTTATCATACTGTTGATGAAGTTATGTACATAGCAGTAACTTTTTTGAGGATCTACTGTAATTGTGGAAGAGTTTATAATACGAGAAATAGGTGTGGCAGAACCTTCCCCTAATGAATAAAGATTTCAAAGGACCAATCAATGGGTAATGGATAAAGGTGGGCTGGGAGTTTTAGGGAGGGGAGAGAGAAGAGAGACAGGGGAGAAGGATGGAAGATGGAGGAAGAGAAAGACTATCTAGATTACTTGTGACTTTAAATAGCCACAGGTAGCTATGAATATCTTATAAGGAATGGATAATTACAGGACAATTTGTCTTACCTAGGTGGGCAGTTTATATCAGTTGGCTCTGAGTTCATTGTATGGACGTTTTGTGAGGTGAGGATTTACTGATATAAATCTGACTGATAAATTACAAGCCTCTAGAATTTTGAATTTACCTGGTTACGGGGGATTTGTGACAGCTAACCACGGGAGCAGATGGCTAAGAATATGAGCAGAGTCTGCAGCAAGAAAACCATGAAAGCGTGGGATGGTGCTTTTTTTGGTATTTCCTGCAACGTAGGTGTTATCCAGCATTCCATGGACAATGAATTCTGCTACGGAAGAAAAGTGAATTGTATCAAATGCTACAGTTTTATTATTCTAAGGTATAACCACAGGCTCCAAGATCTCAAACATCTTCTATGATTAGTCAGATGTCATGTAGGAAAGACGTGTTCCTACTCTAAATAATTCATGTTTAGGAAACAGGACTCAGCCTCTGCTACTGAAGTACAATAAGTTGGGTTAAGGGCCCTGTGTTCTATGTCACACCCAACAAACTCTTCCATGATGTTTATATGTCAAATGCATTGAAACCACACATTGAGTGACATTCTCACTGCCACACCCACTCCAGTGCAATGGTTTGCACTTGAGGTCCATACTCTAAGGAGGGTGCACTGGGAGCTTTTGAGTTGGCCGTTTTTCACCTTCATCTCTAAACTGCTGTCAAATTCCCTGTTGCTGCTGTGACTTCCACTGACTGCATGGAAGTAAGCGCCTTCAGAGAGACCCCATTTCTATTGCTGCTCATTAGGTCCTTCCCCTTTTGTTAGTTTTCTAACAAGGAGTCCTTCATTCCTATGTCCTCTGGTTTCTACTGTGTAGGGTTAGTGGAGCTTTTGAGTGATGTCTTTTTTTCCTTCCTCACTGTTGAGGATTTCTTTTCTATTTTTCTCATATTTTAGCTTTCAGAGCTGTGGTCCGATGTCTTTGTACCATTTTTTTGATACTATGAAATTTCTGATTGTTTTTTTACTTGTTTTCTTCTTGCTTAACGAATTGTGTATGTTCTGAATTCCTCAAGGGTTTCATGTATATTTGCATTTAGTTTCTAGAGACTTATTTAATTATTTTATTTGTCTTGATCTGTGATTGGAAGAGTGGATATGTGCACTGTTAACTCCATGGAGCACCATCAGGGAGCCTGGTGTCAAGAGGGCACCTGTGAGAACCTAAAGCCTTGGACTATATCCTCATTCATTCAGTTAATAGTTTTTATTCAAATAATGCAGAAGGCAGCTGCAGAAATGAAGTCACTTCTACTTCTTTCTTGTTTCTTTATAAGATTTAACCAAGATTACATATTTATCTAAATTTACATGTCTGAGCGTGTTTGAGAGATTACTTTCTTGATCCTCAACTCCTAAATGGCTCTACCTCTGAAAGAGACACCCCTTCACCATCTGCTGTGAACTGCCTGTACACTGGCAGTTCAGGTCTCTACCTCTAGGCCCTGCTCAGCCTTGATGAAATACTGATGGACTCAATCTTATGAGACATTTTGCTGATAAACATAGAGGACTCAGGTCCAGAAGGATTTTTTGTTGTTGTTGATTGTTTTTTGTTTTGTTTTGTTTTGTTTTGTTTTTTTTCTGCATATTCTCCATCTCCTGGCTCTACCTCTTCTATTTTCCCAGTATCTACCAGAATGTTTCTTTGTCCTGGGTCAGAATAAAGAAGACAGAAAAGATGGCCAGAGACCTTGTGCAAGCTATGCCTTATGCCATACAAGGTTTGTTTTGTTTTGTTTTGTTTTGTTTTCTGAGATACGGTTCTTCTGTGTTTCAGCTCTGGCTGTCCTGGAACTTGATTTGTAGACAAAGGCTAGCCTTGAACTTGTAGATCTACCAGTCTCTCCCTCCTGAGTGCTAGGATTAAAGTCATTTGTCACCACCACCCAGTGTCTAGCCTAGTTATTAAGAAATAGAACATCTTATGTACAGTTTTTCCTAGAAATTAGAATGGGACAGTTTCAGCAAACTGTGCAGTAACAAGAAGCCTGACTCATGAAGTCTGAGCACAACACTTTACTTTAAATGCTCACAACAACTTAAAAGGAATTTTATCTTTGGGACCTTATAGGAAAACAGCAGTAATGGTCCCTCTTATTGCACATGACCTATCACGAGTGTCAATGCATGGGATGCATGACAAGTTGGGCTGGTCACTGGATGGTCTTTCCTTCAGTCTCTGCTCCATTTTTGACCCTATATTTCCTTTAGACAGAAACAATTCCAGGTCAAGAATTTTGAAGAAGGATGGGTGACACTTGTCTCAAATAGGGGCCATATCTATCTACTAGAGGTGGTCTCTTCAGGTTCCATCTTCCTATTGTTGGGTATTTATTTTGGCTAAGGTCATACCCACTGAGTTCTTTGAGACTCCCAGATCCTAGGTCTCTGGGACTGTCTAGGGGTCCCCCTATCCCCTGCAGTTACATATTTCCATTCATTCTCCTTGCTGTCTGGTCTTTTCTCCTATCTCACTACATAACTGATCCCGCCCCCTTTTCCCCTCCCGCTCCCATCTCCTACCCACGTCCCTCCCTCTGTCTGCTTCCCATGATTATTTTGTTACCCCTTCTAAGTGTGATTGAAGCATCCACACTTGGGCCTTACTTCTTTTAACCTTCATACAGCTTGTGAGTTGTATCATGGGTTTTCTGTCCTTTTTGCTAATATCCACTTATCAGTGAGTACATACCATGTATGTCCTTTTGGGTCTGGATTAGCTCACTCAAGATGATATTTTCTAGTTATATCCATTTGCTAGAAAAATTCATGATGTCCTCATTTTTAATAGGTGAATAGTATTCCACTGTGTAAATTAACCACATTTTCTGTATCCATTATTCCATTGAGGGACATTTGGGTTGCTTCTAGCTTCTGGCTATTATGAATAAGGCTTCTATGAACATAATGGAGCATATATCCTTTGATATGGTAGAGCATACTTTGGATATATTCCCAGGAATAGTATAGCTGGGTCTTCAGGTAGAACTATTTCCAATTTTCTGAGGAACTGCCAGACTGATTTTCACAGTGATTGTACCAGTTTGCATTCACACCAGCAATGGTGGATTGTTCCACTTTCTCCATATCCTTGCCAGCATGTGGAGTTTTTGATCTTAGCCATTCTGATTGGTGTAAGGTAGAATCTCAGGGTCATTTTGAGTTGCATTTCCCCAGTGACTAGGGATGCTGAATATTTCTTTAAGTGGTTTTCAGCCATTTGAGATCCCTTTGTTGAGAATTCTGTTTAGCTGTGGGCCACATTTTTAAATTGCGTAAATTTTGGGAGTCTAACTTCCTGAGTTCTTTATGTATTTTGGATAATGCCCTTTATGGAATGTAGGGCCACTGAAGATCTTTTCCCAATCTGTAAGTTCTTGTTTTGTCCTGTTGACAGTTTAGTTTCCTTTGCTTTATAGAAGCTTTCCAGTTTCATGAGGTCCCATTTGTCAATTGTTGATTTTAGAACCTGAGTCATTGCTGTTCTGTTCAGGAAATTTTCCCCAGTGCCAAAGTGTTTGAGGCTATTTCCAACTTTCTTTTCTATTAGATTCAATGTATCTAGTTTTATGTTGAGGTCCTTGATCCATTTGGACTTGAGCTTTATCCAAGGTGATATATATGGATCTATTTTCATTCTTCCACATGTAGACATCCAGTTAGTCCAGCACCATTTGTTTGAACATGCTTTCATATTTCCAGTATATGGTTTTGGCTTTTTGAAAAATCAAGTGTCCATAGATGTGTAGGTTTATTTCTGCATATTTGATTCAATTCTGTTGATCAACATGCCTGTTACTTAACAATACTATGCAGTTTTTATCATTATTGTTCTGTAGTACAGATTGAGGTCAGGAATGGTGATTCTTTCTGAAATTCTTTCGTTGTTCAGGATTGTTTTGGCTGTCCTGAGTTTTAGTTTTTCTGTATGAAATTGAAAATTTCTCTATAAAAAGTGTATTGGAATTTTTATGGGGATTACATTGAATCTGTAGATTACTTTTGGCAAGATGATCACTATGTTAATCCTACCTATCCATGCACATTGGAATCTTTTCATCTTCTGATATCTTATTCAACTTTTTTCTTCAAGTTCAAGGACTTGAAGTTCTTGTCATGAAGATAGTTCACTTAGTGTTAGAGTCACACCAAGATAATTTTATATTATTTGTGGCTGTTGTGAAGGGTGTTGTTTCCCTAGTTTCTTTCTTGGCCCGTTTTTATTTGTATAAAGGAAGGCTACTGATTTCTTTAAGTTTTTTATTCAACCCCTTTGCTGAAGGTGTTGATCAGCTATAGGAGTTCTTCAGTAACATTTTTGGAGTTCCTTATGTATCCTATCATAGCATGGGCAAATAGCAATACTTTGACTTCTTCCTTTGGAATTTGTATCATCTTGCTCTATTTAGTTATTTTATTATTCTAGCTAGAATTTCAGTTACCATATTGAGGCAATAAAGAGAATAGCCAGCCTTGTCTTGTCCATCATTTTAGTGAAAATGCTTTAAGTTTCTCTCCATTTAATTTGATGTTTGGTATTTGTTTGCTATATATTTCTTTGTTTATGTTTCAGTATGTGCCCTGTATTCCTGATTTCTCTAATACCTTTAACAAGAAGGGCTGTTAGATTTTATCAAAGGCATTTTTAGCACCTAATAAGATAACCATGTGATTTTTTTTTCCTTTCAGTTTATTTACATGGTGGATTATGTTGATGGATGTTCATATATTGAACCATCTATGCATTCCTGGGATGAAGCCTTCTTGATCTTGATGGATGATGATGTCTTTTTTTGTTTTGTTTTGTTTGTTTTTGTTTTTTTTTTTTGTTTGTTTTTTGGTTTTTTTTTTTTGGTTTTTCAAGACAGGGTTTCTTCTGTATAGCCCTGGCTGTCCTGGAACTCACTCTGTAGACCAGGAACTCACTCTGTAGACCAGGGTGGCCTCGAACTCAGAAATCCGCCTGCCTCTGCCTCCCAAGTGCTGGGGATTAAAGGCGTGCACCACTACCATCTGGCTTTTTTTCTTCAGTGTTCATAAGTGAAATTGCTCAGAAGTTCTCTTTGTTATGTCTTTGTGCGGTTTAGGTATCTGGGTGACTGTGGCTTCATAGAATGAGTTTGGCAATGTTCCTTCTGTTTCTGTTTTGTCGAATAGTTTGAGAAGTATTGGCTCTTCTTGGAAAGTCTGGTAGAATTCTGCACCAAAACCATTTGGCCCTGGGATTTTTTTGGTTGGGAGACTTTTAATAATTGTTTCTATTTCTTTAGGGGTTGGAGGGCTTTTTACATGGTTTCCCTGATCTTGATTTAACTTTGGTTAGTGGTATCTGTCTAGAAAATCATCCATTTCATTAAGATTTTCCAATTTTGTGGAGTAAAGATTTTTGAAGTTAGACCTAATGATTCTTTGAATGTCTTTAGTGTCAGGTGTTAATGTCTCTGTTTTCATTATTGATTTTGTTCATTTAGATACTGTCTCACTTGTTTTTGGTTATTTTAGGTAAGAGTTTATCTTGTTTATTTTCTTAAAGAGCCAGCTCTTGATTTCCTTGATTCTTTGTATTGTTTTGTTTTTTTTGTTTTGTTTTGTTTTGGCTTGTTGTTGTAGTTGTTTCTAACTGACTGATTTCAGCCCTGACTTTGATTATTTCCTGCCTTCTCCTCTTTGGTGTACTTGCTTCTTTTTTTTTTCCCTAGACCATTTAGGTGTAATTTTAAGTTGCTAATATGAGAACTTTCTAATTTCTTTATGGAGGCACTTAGTGCTATGATTTTAGAACTTCTTCCGTTGTTGTAGTTGTCACTGGCTACATTAACTGGGTTCCCTAAATGGAGAGATGGAGCTACATGGGAGGATGGTGAGAGAAGAATGAAAGGAGACCAAGACAAGTTACTGATCAAGGCCTGATTATATAAAAAGGGAGGGGACCCATCCCCCTCAATGCCAGGATCTTGTTGCATCTTGTTGGTTTTCAGGAACTCATCAAGCAGACAGGCTCAGTAACTCTGCAGATGGTAGCTTCTTTCAGGAAGCTGCAGATGTGGCTGGACAATAGACTTCATCTAGGTCTGAAGGCTCCACCCTAGGTGGGCTAGCTGGCTGTAGTTGAACAAGTTCTGAATCAGCCAGCACCAGGGGGTGGGGGAAGGGCACACATTGTGTCCCATATACTTGAGTATGTTGTACCTTCATTTTGATTGAATTCTAGAAAGTCTTTAATTTCTTTCTTTCTTTTGTCCCTGACACAGAGATCATTGAGCAGAGAATTGTTCAATTTCCCAGAATGTGTACTCTTTCCAGTGTTTCTGTTGTTGAAATCTAGCTTTAATCCATGGTGGTCTGATACAATACAAGGCTTTATTTCATTTTTCTTGTATCTCTTGAGGCTTGCTTTGTGACTGAGTGTATATGATCAATTTGGATAAGTATCCATGAGATGCTGAGAAGAAGGTATATTCTTTTGTGATTGGGTGAAATACTATACAGAGGTCTCTTCGGTCCATAATCTGGATTCATAATGTCTATTAGTTTCATTGTTTCTCTGTTTAGTTTTTGTCTGGATGTTCTGTCAGTTGGTGAGAGTGGGGTGTTGAAGACTCTCACTATTAATGTTGTGTGGGGTTTGATGTATGATTTAAGCTTTAGCATTGTTTCTTTTACAAATATGGGTGCCCTTGTGTTTGGGGCATAGATGTTCAGAGTTGAGATATCATCTTGGTAGATTTTTCCTTTGAGTATGAAGTGTCCTTTCCTGTTTTTTGTTTGTTTATTTGTTTGTTTTTGTTTTTGATTAATATTGGTTGAAAGTCTATTTTACTATATACTAGAATGGGTACTCCAGCTTGCTTCTTGGGACTATTGCCTTGGAAAACTTTGTTCTAGCCTTTTACTCTGAGGTAAGGTCTATCTTTATGGCTAAGGTGTGTTTATTGTATGTAGCAGAATACTGGATCCTGTTTTCCCAGCTATTCTGGTTGTCTGTGTCTTTTTATTGGGGGACTTAAGTCCATTGATGTTGAGTGATATTAATCACCAGTGATTGTTTTTTCCTGTTATTTTGATGTTGGCGTTGCTAGTGTGTATGTGTATAAGGTGGGGGAACATTCTATTTCTTAACTCTAACTTTATTATAACTTAAATCATCTCTTTAGACTTCATCAATTACTATAAGTTTTGAAAGGTAGTCAACTCAAATCAGGAGTTTTTAAAAATCATTAATTGATCTAAACAATATTAGTGATGGTTTATATATGCTTGGCATTTGTCTCATGGTACATGAAACTTCCCCACAGTGTCAAATGGGGCCCCTGAGGAAGACCATCTCTTTATTCTCTATCCTATCTCTTGTTACTCATATTTTCATCCCATTCATCCCCTTTCTGTTTCATGTATGTTTTGAGGCAGGTTTTGGGTGGGTAGCTAGGCTGTCATGTATTCATAATTCCAGTTGCCCTGGTATATGATAGTAAGGGCTTCTATAAATCACTCTCCTTCCTCGCCCTGGTATATGATAGTAAGGGTTTCTATAATTCACTCTCCTTCCTCTCACTGTTACAGCCTTTCCCCTCACCCCACTTTGTATGTAGCAGTCTCTGAAATGATAGTTTCCTGTTGCCAACTATGTTTTTCTGATTTAGGTTTTTAGCAGCAAAAGGGTATAGTATAAGTAGAACTATTTTATAGCAATTCCATTATTTCTATTTTGTGATACTTTGAATATGCTTGGCCCGTGTAGTGGCACTATTAGATGGTGTGGCCTTGTTGGAGTGGGTATGCGCTTGTTAGAGGAAGTGTGGCACTGTAGGGGTGGGCTTTGATATCCTATTCCTACCTGCCTGTGAGAAAATGTTTTGATTTCCTTTGGAACAAAATGTAGAACTTTGTTTCTCTAATGCCATGCCTGCCTAGATGCTGCCCTGCTTTCTGCTATGATGATAATGGACTGAATCTCTGAACCTATAAGCCAGCTCCAGTTGAATGTTATTCTTTATAAAAGTTTCCTTGTCATGGCGTCTGTTGACAGTCCTGGAAACACTAAGTAAGATAGAATTTGGTACCAGGGATTTGCTGCAATAGTCCTGATCTTGTTTTTGTTTTAAGGAATGCAGATTTTGGGATTTTGGATTTGAGCAGTTGAAAAATGCTTTAAGTGGGGCTTAATGGACCATCCTAGTAGGAATATGGAAGAGATTAAGTACTGAGGGTGATTTGAACTGTACAGACCCAGCCCAAGATGATGTAATTGAGAAGAATTTTAGAATGTGGCCTAGAGATTGTTATTGTGACTTTTTTTTTTTGATGGAGGATGTGACTGCTTTTTCCCTTGTCCTAAGAGTCTATCTAAGGAAAAGGTAAAGAGATTTTCATTAATAGCTTTGATAAAGGACATCTCAAAAAACCTTAGTATAAATTCTGTTGTGTGGTTACTGAAGTTTGCTCTCCTGGAGAGCTTTTTGATGAAAAGGAGAAAGCTGAGAAAGAAAAAATACAACATGTACAGTTCAAGTAATCAAGAGGCAAATCAAATGGACCTAAATCCTGTTTTCAAGGAGATAAACAGATTAAGGGAGTGGTGATCTAAAAGCATGACTCCACCCATATAAACTAATTGTTTCTGTTTGCAGTTGAACAAGGAATAGTTGTCAAGTTAGTTGTTTTAATCTGATTATTGTTTTCTTTTTTTTTAAAAGTTTTATTGTATTATAATGAGAAAAGTTACATGATTTCAATTTATCTCAATTTGTTAACATTTAAAAACATTTTTTTTTTTTTTTTTTTTTTTTTTTTTTTTTTTTTTTTTTTTTGGTTTTTTGAGACAGGGTTTCTCTGTATAGCCCTGGCTGTCCTGGAGCTCACTCTGTAGACCAGGCTGGCCTCGAACTCAGAAATCCACCTGCCTTTGCCTCCCAAGTGCTGGGATTAAAGGCGTGCGCCACAACGCCCGGCTTAAAAAAAAACATATTTTAAGTAAATAGAATTTTTCTTTTGTACCCCAACTGTACCCAGAGACCACCCCCTTCAATACCTACAATATATTTTGTTTTTATTTTTTGTTTTTTGTTTTGTTTTGATTTTTTTTATACCCCAGCTGTACCCAGAGACCTCCCTTCAATACCTACAATATCTTTTGTTTTTGTTTTTTGTTTTGTTTTTGTTTTCGTTTTTTTTGAGACAGGGTTTCCCTGTATAGCCCTGGCTGTCCTGGAACTCACCAGTAGACCAGGCTGGCCTGGAACCCAGAAATTCGCCTGCCTCTGCCTCCCAAGTGCTGGGATTAAAGGCGTGCGGCACCACTGCCTGGCCCTACAATATCTTTTTTTTGTCATATTCTTTAAAATTTATAGAATATAACAATAAAAATGAGTATTATAAATGTTGTTTGATATAAAACAACAATCAATTTAAGTCTTATGTAGATGCTTGTCTACAGCAATACCGAAAATACATGTTTTTCTCAATATAAATTTTAAATAATTCCAAACATATTCACTGAATATTTTAAAATAATACATCACTACTAGTATTTTTAAAATGAACAAAAATACATAAAGTCTTTTTGTTTGTTTGTTTGTTTGTTTAGTATTTAGTAGCGCTTAAAATCTTGGCTTTTATTGTGGTAACTTGATACAAGAGTTACAAACATCAAGCAAAGCATTCAGTCTTACTCTTTGTTGTTCTCTTACAAACCCCCTCCCAATTTAATTGTCTACATTTATTTTGGGTATATAAATACTTTTGGGTATATAAATAGAAACAGTCATTAATAGTCTCCCAATCAAAAAAGCCCAGGACGAGATAGGTTTAGCATAGAGTTTTATCAGACCTTCAAAGAAGAATTAATACCAATACTCCTCAAACTATTGCACAAAATAGAAACAGAAGGTACTGTACCCAATTCGTTCTAGGAAGCCACAATTACTCTTATACCTAAACCACACAAAGACCTAAGGAAGAAAGAAAACTTCAGACCAATTTCCCTTATGAATATCGATGCAAAAATACTCAATAAAATTCTTGCAAACCCAATCCAAGAACATATCAAAATGATCATCCATCATGATCAAGAGATGCAGGGATGGTTCAATATACGGAAATCTTTCCACATAATTCACTATATAAACAAACTCAAAGAAAAAAAAACATATGATCATTTCATTAGATGCTGAGAAAGCATTTGACAAAATCCAACATCCCTTCATGATAAAAGTCTTGGTCTTGGAAAGATCAGGAATTCAAGGCCCATACGTAAATGTAGTAAAAGCAATATACAGCAAACCAGTAGCCAACATCAAACTAAATGGAGAGACACTTGAAACAGTGGCACTAAAATCAGGGACTCGTCAAGGCTGCCCACTCTCTTCTTACCTGTTCAATATTGTACTTAAAGTCCTAACCAGAGCAATTAGACAACAAAAGGAGATCAAAGGGATACGAATTGGAAAGGAAGAAGTCAAATTATCACTATTTGCTGATAATATGATAGTATACTTAAGTTATCAAAAAATTCCACCAGAGAGCTCCTGAACCTGATAAACAACTTCAGCAAAGTAGCTGGATATAAAATTAACTCTAGCAAATCAGAGGCCTTCCTCTACACAAAGAATAAACAGGCTGAGAAAGAAATTAGGGAAACAACACCCTTCACAATATTCACAAATAATATAAAATACCTTGGTATGACTCTAACTAAACAAGTAAAAGATCTGTTTGACAAGAACTTCAAGTCTCTGAAGAAGGAAATTGAAGATCTCACAAGATGGAAAGATCTCCCATGCTCATGGATTGGCAGGATTAATATAGTAAAAATGGCCATCTTGCCTAAAACAATCTACCGATTCAATGCAATCCCCATCAAAATTCCAACTCAATTCTTCACAGACTTAGAAAGAGCAATTCGCAAATTCATCTGGAATAACAAAATACCCAGGATAGCCAAAACTATTCTTAACAATAAAAGAAGCTCTGGTGGAATCACCATCCTGGACATTAAGCTGTACTACAGAGCAATTGTGATAAAAACTGCATGGTATTGGTATAGTAACAGGAAGATAGATCAGGGTAATAGAATTGAAGACCCAGAAATGAACCCACACACCTATGGCCACTTGATCTTTGACAAAGGAGCCAACCATCCAATGGAAAAAAGACAGCATTTTTCAACAAGTGGTGCTGGCTCAACTGGCGGTTAGCATGTAGAAGAATGCAAAAAAAAAAAAAAAAGATCCATTCCTATCTCCTTGTATAAAGTTCAAGTCTAAGTGAATCAAGGGCCTCCACATAAAACCAGATATATTGAAACTAATAGAAAAGAAAGTGGGGAAGAGCCTTGAGCACATAGGCACAGGGGAAATTTTTCTGAACAGAACACCAATAGCTTATGCTCTAAGATCAAGAATTGATGACAAATGAGAACTCAAGAAATTGCAAAGCTTCTATAAGGCAAAGGACACTGTCAACAGGACAAAACGGCAGCCAGCAAATTGGGAAAAGATCTTTACCAACCCTATATCTGATAGAGGGCTAATATCCAATATATATAAAGAACTCAAGAAAGACACCAGAAAACCAAATAACCCTATTTAAAAAAAATGGGGTAGAGATCTAAACAAAGAATTCTCAACTGATGAATACCAAATGGCTGAGAAGCACCTAAAGAAATGTTCAACATCTTTTAGTTATCAGGGAAATGTAAATCAAAACAACCCTGATATTCCACCACACACCAGTCAGAATGGCTAGGATAAAAAACTCAGGTGACGCCGGCGTGGTGGCACACACCTTTAATCCCAGCACTTGGGAGGCAGAGGCAGGCAGATTTCTGAGGCCAGCCTGGTCTACTGAGTGAGCTCCAGGACAGACAGGGAAACCCTGTCACGAAAAACCAAAATAAATAAATAAATAAATAAAAACCAAACTCAGGTGACAGCAGATACTGGAGAGGTTGTGGAGAAAGAGGAACACTCCTTCATTGCTAGTGGGACTGCAAGCTAGCATAACCACTTTGGAAATCAGTTTGGGGATTCCTTCAGAAATTGGACATATTACTACCAGAGGACCCAGCTATACCACTCTTGGGCATATACCCAGTAGATGCTCCAACATGTAATAAGGACACACGCTCCACTATGTTCATAGCAGCCTTATTTATAATAGCCAGAAATTGGAAACAACCCAGATGTCCCTCAACAGAGGAATGGACGCAGAAAATGTGGTACATCTATACAATAGAGTACTACTCAGCTATTAAAAACAATGAATTTATGAAATTCTTAGGGAAATGGATGGATCTAGAGAACATCATCCCTTAGTGAGGTAACCTAATCAGAAAATAACACACATGGTAAGCACTCTCTGATAAGTGGATATTAGCCCAGAAGATCGGAATACACAAAGTACAATCCACAAACCACAAGAAACTCAAAAAGAAGGAAGAGCAAAATGTGGATACTTCATTTCTTCTTTAAAGGGGGAACAAAAACCCATGGAAGGAGTTGTAGAGACAAACTATGGAACATAGGCTGAAGGAAGGACAATCCAGAGACTGCTCCACCTGGGAATCCTTCCCAATTCAATCATTAAATCCAAACACTATTGTGGATGCCACTTGGAGCCCGATATAGCTGTCTCCTGAGAGGCTCTGACAGTACCCGACTAATATAGAATTAGAGGCTCGAAGGGCAGTGATGGTGCATGCCTTTAAACCCCGCACTTGGGAGGCAGAGGCAGGTGGATTTCTGAGTTCAAGGCCAGCCTGGTCTGCAGAGTGAGGTCCAGGACAGCC
>NW_022196911.1:22399206-22417927 GCF_008632895.1 Mastomys coucha
ACAGCCATCCATTGGACTGAGTATAGGGTCCCCCATGAAGGAGCTAGAGAAAGGACCCAAGGAGCCGAAGGGTTTGCAGCCCCTTAGGACGAACAACAATATGAACTAACTAGGACCCTCAGAGCTCCCAGGGACTAAACCACCAACCAAACCAACCAAAGAATATACATGGTGGGACTCATGGCTCCATCAGCATATGTATAGTAGAGAATAGCCAAGTCGATCATCAGTGGGAAGAGGGGCCCTTGGCCCTGTGAAGGTTCTATGCCCACTGTAGGGGAATGCCAGGGCCAGTAAGCAGGAGGGGCTGGGGTGGTGAGCAGGGGGAGAGGGGAGGGAACAGGGGTTTGTTTTAGTTTTTGTTTTATTTTATTTCATTTTATTTTATTTTTTTCATTGTTTTTTTTTGGAGGGAAACCTGGGAAAGGAGATATTGTAAATAAAGAAAACATCTAATAAAAAAAAATTCTTCTAGCTGTGTTTCATTTTCTATTTTTCTATATGAGGTTGAATATTGTTCTTTCAAGGCCTGTAAAGTTTTATTTTGGAATTTTGATGGGAATTGTCTTGAATCTGTTCATCGCATTTGATAAGATGACCATTTTTACTATGTTAATCCTGTAAATCCATTAGCATAGTACATCTTTCCAACTTCACATAGCTTCTTTAATTTCTTTCTTCAAAGACTTGAATTTTTGTCCTACAGTTCATCCACTTGCTTGATTAATTTACCCTAAAACTCAAGATATTTTTTATTGTTTATAGCTATTGTTAAGGGAATTGTTTCCCTGATTTCCTTCTTAATTCATTTGTTATTTGTACGCAGGAGGGCTACTGTATGCACATGTATGTGCATATATATGTGTGTGTGTGTGTGTATATATATATATACACAAGATTATTCATATATATATACACACACATACATATATATATATACATATATACATATATACATATGTATATATATATGAATAATCTTGTATCCAGCAACCTTGGAGGTGTTTATTAGGTTTAGAAATTCCCTATGTATATTATTATAGTTTGCAAATAAAGATGCTTTGACTTCTTCCTTTCCAAGCTCTTTCGTCTTTATCTCGTTCAGTTCTGTTATAACTTTAACTAAGACTTAGTATACTGCTCTGAACAGCTCAGGAGAGAGTGCAGAGCCTTTACTTGTTACTGATTTTAGTGCAATTGCTTTGAGTTTCTCTTAATTTGCTTATAAGTATAAACTTGTTGGAAATAGCCTTCAATATGTTTAAATATGAAATTAAATATTAAATATTTAGATATTAATTTAAAATTTAAATGTTTAAATATGTTTCAAATCTATGACTTGTATCATGAATTGATTGGATTATATCAGAGTCTTGTAATGCAATGATAATGAGGATTTTTTTCTTTCAGTTTGTTTCTATGGTGGATTACATTCACTGATTGTCTAATATTGAACAATTCCTGTGTTTCTGTGATAAAGCCTACTTGATCATATGGGTGGATGATCTTTTTGATGTGTTCTTGGATTTGGTTTTCAAGTATTTTATTGCATTTTTAAATCAATGTTCTTAAGGAAAACTGGTCTCTAATTCCCTTTCACTTTAAAAATATTGTGAGGTTTGGATATCAGGGCAACTATGGCCTCATAAAGTAAATTTGTCATTTTATTTTCTATTTTGTGGAATGACTTGAGTAGTACTAGCATAAACACTTTATTGAAAGTCTACTACCAATGTACTAAAACTGTCTAGCCTTTGACTTTTTTGTAGTTTGGGAGACTTTTAGGAACTGTTTTTATTTCTTTAGGAATATAGATTTATTTAAATTGTTCATCTGCTCTTTGATTTAATTTTTATATGTGGCTATTGAAAAAATTATTCACTTCATTTAGATTTTTCAAGTTTTTGTGGTACAGATTTTTAAGCCATAGCCTAATGATTTTTTCGGTTTCTTTATATATATTTATGTCCCCTTTTACATTTCTGATTTGGTTAATTGGACATTCAATCTCTATTTTTTTGGTTAGTTTGGATAAGAGTTTGTCTTCATGTTTTTTCAAAGAGCGAACTCTTTCTTTTAATTCTTTGAATTGTTCTTTTTTTTTTCCATTTTATTGACTTGAACCTCAGCTTGATTGTTCCTTGCCACCTTTTCCTCTTGTGTGTGATTACTTATTTTTTTTATAGAGGTTATAGCTGTGTTGTTAATTTGCTATTATAAGATATCCACAACATTTTTATGTAGGCACTCTCTGCCATGAACTTTTCTTCTTAGCACCACTTTCATTCTGTATTATAAATTTGCATTTCAATTTCAATTAAATGTTTTCTTTATAAGAGTTTCCATGGACATGGCATCTCTTCACAGCAATAAAAATTCTAACTAAGGCAGCATCCATCCGGGAGCTCCTTTTCCAAATGCAGTATTGTTTCACAATCTGTTTATTCCCCCTTCTGCACGGCATACAGCTAGGGTAACATCAGAAAGCTTTTGTTATTCCTTATGTGGTGATCCTGTCACAATGATGGTTCTTCTGAACATTGCTTCTGTAGCATCCACACAAGGATATTGAAACAAAAATAATGAAAAGCCTCTGCTGACAGTGTCATTTTAGAGAATTGTTAGTTTACTATTGGGGATATTTTTAATTATGTACCCATCTATATTATCCTTAAATGTATCCATTTTCCAGAGAATCCTCATATATGTGGTAAATATGGGAATGTCTTGGATCAAGGCTCAAAGCATTTGTTCATCAACATGTGAATACCGAAGAGAAGTCTTACAAATATAATGACCTTGGAAATGATTTATGAATCCTCACAATGTACACTTAAAAAAAGAAAAACACAAATGATACTAGAGAAAACTGCAATAAGTGCTGATTTCATAACCACAGATATTCCTCTAGTAAATCACTAATCCCGAATAGGCATAAAAAGTATGCATATAGGAAAAGAACTTTGCAATTATAAAGACTGTGACAAATGCTTTAGTTTCTGTTCAAACATTAAAGTCCAAGACCGAATTTACCCTAGAAAACGATGTACAAAAGAAGAGAATGATAAATCCTTTCATTCTAAATGCAACTCATGAGAAAAATGAATCCATACTAGAGAGAACCACACCAATGTATGAAATTCAACACCAGCAAAAAACAAAAACAACAACCATCAGCTGCCTTACAGAAAGAAACAGTGATCAGTGCTCTAGAAAACCTCTGCAAGTGTAAGCCAGTTACAAGTAAATGCTTTTCTTTATGACATTTGTAGTGGTTGAGGTGTCTCTTAACATGGACCATTTTCTTAGCTGCCTGTAAAACAGTCTTTTGTTTGTCTTTGAAACAAGATGTAGAACACTTAGCATCTCCAGTGCCGAGCCTGCCTGGGTGGTGACGTGCTTTCTGCCATGATGATGTGGACTGAACTTCTCACCCTTGTAAACCAGCCCCAATCAAATGTGGTCTTTTATAAAAGTTGCCTTGGTCTTGGTGTTTCTTCACAGCAGTGGGAACGCTAAGACATTCATGTGGCAGTACATGTCATACATTGCATTCTTGACCCTGTGATCCCTCCAGTCATTGCTTTCTAGCCAGCTTTCAGTGCCAATACATACTTCCTTTTGGGGACTGACTGCTGGACAATCCAGAAAGGCTTCTGTTACTTATAAAATAGTCTTGGGTGCTGCAGCACTAGAAGTCAACATCTGAGGACAGCCACTGATAATTTTTTTTTTTTTTGCTCAGCAGTCTGCAGAGCCCTTTTAGCAGTGTGAATGCTATACCAGCATATCCAAGACATTTTTATACAATAAGTGGTATGCTGATTTCTCAGCATGTTCCCAAGGGATGTATTAAACCAAGTGATATTGTTCTTGTATTTTTATATAGCTTACTAAGAGTATTATCACATTACAGCTTTCTTGTGGAATGTTTGTAGTTTTTGAGTTGAAGAAATACGCTTCCAAAATTATGTAATTTGGGAAGACATGCCTTCCTCATTTTCTTGTTTGACACATTGATAATGTTGTAAGTCTTATTTGTCCTTTGTGAACATTGATGCACTGTTATGAGTTTGTGTGGGGCCATTGCCCATGTTTGCCTTCTGAGTACAGTAGAATGATGGCAGCTGTCTTCAGATTTTGTAAGGACAGGGTTAGGATGTTGACCACTGTCTTGATTATGCTGAAGTATCTTCCTTCTGCTTTCACATTCTTAAGTGCTTTCATAATGAGATAATGCAATATTTTGCCCTGGGCCTTTCATGGCTATGTTGACATGGTTGTGTGTCTTCTTTCACTGACTTTTACATATTCTGTGCCTTGAATTGTTTGGTTTGTGTGTGTTGATACAGTCTAGCATCCTTTGCATGAACTGAACTTCAGTTCCCTTTATCCATTAGGGAGAAGCTCTTTGTCAGTGAATATCCCTGCAACTGGACTTTTTTTCTTTGTAAATTCTTTGTAAATTTTCTTTTGACTTTTTTTTCTTTGTAAATAATTTCTTTTGTTCATCTGCTCTTTTTATCAAGGTAAAGCTAGCTTTGTATGATAACAATCAAACATTACTTTTCATTTTGTATTCTGTAATATTCTCTTTAGAAGATTATAAGTTTTTAAAAAAGAAGTGGAAAATTCACGGCTGAGTCTGTCCAGTTCTCAGACATTGTTGGTGGAGACATTGTGTCGGCATTGGCTCAGCAATGGTCTGGCCTATCTTTATGACATAAAAGGTTGATATTCACTTGTTTCTAGGAAATGATCTTTTCCCCTTCAATTCTCATTAATTTCATATTATTTTCTACAGCATGTCATCTGTTATTCCCCATTGTTACACTAAACTAGATATGCAGTGGCATAGAATGAGATCATACAAGTGTCTGTTAAATGTTTAGAGAACTATTTGATATGAGAGAGATATAATGTCAATATAATATATAAAAAGAGCCACCTATTTGCTAATATCACAGTCATGACAGCTTTTTGTAGCAATAGTATTTCAACATTCAGAATGAGTCCTTATTTTTGAGATGTGCATAGTTTGTGTATATATGTGTGTTTATCTATACACATATTTGTATGCCTATATGTGAATGTATATGTATGAATATATGACAGGAAACCCTGCTACAAATTCTTACTTTCATTTGAAACTACAAGGGTTATTATCATAAGAGCCAGGAACTGAGGATTCTCACTGGAGTCATATTTATTACTAATTGGGAACCTGAGAACTGCCTAGAACAATACTAAGACATGGACATATGCATGTTGTAAAAGATGTTTTCAACCGTGATAGGATTTTGACACATCTGACATAATGAGTGAATCATTCCAAGGTCATACCCTGGAATGACTCAATTTATTTTATCTCTGTGTACATCCTCTAATGTGTAGCAGCCATCAAAGAGTTTCTGCCATATTGCTTCTTTTTTTTTTTTCTTTTTCTTTTTTTCTTCGAGACAGGGTTTCTCTGTACAGCCCTGGCTGTCCTGGAACTCACTCTGTAGACCAGGCTGGCCTCGAACTCAGAAATCTGCCTGCCTCTGCCTCCCAAGTGCTGGGATTAAAGGTGTGCGCCACCACTGCCTGCCGTACTGCTTCTTGATGACTCTGCCTTGACATTGCCTAGAACAGTTCTTCTCAACCTGTGTGTCATGATCTCCTTGGGGTCAATTGGCTCTTTCATAGTATTTGCCTAAGACTACCATAAAACACATAATTCTCATGGTCTTAGGAACTGATACACTATTCCTGTATCAATAAATAGGTGGGTCTGCCACATCAACTTATGTGTTCCTGGTACTGTATTAGAAGGTTGTAATATTGAAAAGGTAGAGAAGCATTGGCTTAGAACATTTAGCACATGGACATTCTGTTTAAAGATATGTTTCTCCTCAATTACAATATCTACTTATAAATGTATTCACATAAATTTCATGTGATTAGTTTCACACAAAAGTGTGCGTGCAACTTAGAAATTACATATTGAAAGAAAGAATAAATTAGAAAGGTACATTTTTCCTCAGGAACAATGTATAGACTTCTTAAATGATGAAAATGGCTGTATCTAGATCTAATGACAATTTGTCAATTTGATAAAACCATGTCTGTACTCGAAGATAACAGGACACACAAGGAAAATTGAATTATCTTCCAGATAGAATGAAATGAAATGTGACTAGAGGGTGAGGTGTGATGGTTAATGAAACTCTTTTCAATATTAGGTGTCCATCTTAGTACCCACTAGCCATTTCTCCCTGACTCTAGCCCCTAGCAGATAAGTTCCCAGTAATAACCTTGAGTAGTAATGTTTTGCAGCACATAGAATGTTTGTGTCTGTTGCCTGCTGAGGTTTGAAAAAAACTTGACATTGTAGTCATTTTCCTTGCTACATTTAATATATCATTGCATGTTCTCTGTAGGAATATTAATAAATATTCTGGTATCATTTCCATTTTTATGCCTTTTTTATATAGTTTAGTATTATCAATAACAGTTGTATTAATTTTTAGCTTGTATATTTGTAACCTTTATTGTGAAATTTTAATAATTCTGTATTCCTGAAATTCTGTATTCCTGAAACAGGAACTTGGAGAGGAACAAGAAGAAGGATGAATGCTTCTCTGCTAAATATTTCGAAGGTCAGTGTCCCGTCCATATTTCTTTGAAATATTCTTGTTTTCTTTAAATCATTCAAGACTTTATTTCTCTGCCTCTGATAATGTTACCTAAAGTGTTTGTAGTTTGTGATTTATCCTTGTTCTTGTTCTCCAACAATCAATTAATTCTTTAGATTTTTCACTTATAATGGGACAATCACAGCCTTGTCCCATTATATTTTCACTGGATTTTATACTGAGAGTTCATAAATTATCCAGGACCAAAGTAAGTGAGGGAGTAATCAGGTTTCCAGAAACACCCTTGTGAATGTAGATCTGCACTTGAATGTGGATCTGCATGTGAACGGAAACTGAAACACTGAGTAGGTAGATTTTATGGAAGAGTAGAATTAGAATATACTCACTGTCTTGAATCCTAATAATAAATATTTCAGCTCCCTAAAGGCGCAGATTATGGAAGGAATATGTGGCTTTGTCTTACTATAATATTGATGTTTTGGGAAGAGATGCAAATTGTAGTATTCTCTTTTTGGCATTTTATGTCACACAGTGTTCATAGGTGTGCTGACATGTGAAATCATTTTGTCTATAGAGAGTGTACCCAATGACTAGTGTGGTGAATTCTCAGGATACAGATAACTATTTTCTATTCCTCCATTGTTTCATTTTTTTTAAAAAATAGTGTACATTTGTATGGAACACATAGAATATATGAGTAAGAAATTTCTAGAGAGTATTGCTTTGGTACTGTGCAAAACCCATAAGATTTCAAGCATAAATGAGTGTCCTTCTTAATTTCTTCACTTCTTTTTTTTTTTTTAAGCAGGAAGAATACTTCATTTACCCTACTTTTCTTTTTCTCTCCCCCCAAGCTCTGTATCACATAGGTAAAAACCCTGATAGGTTGTGTCAATGTTTCTTTACAATAATATTTTATTTAACTATATAAGTGTTCATTTGCATATTTTTATATGCACTGAGTGATATATTAGCCTCTGAATCCATGAGTTGTACATTAAGCCCTTAAGGCTGAAGTCAGGAATGACAGTGAGCTTCAGTGTTTGTAGAAAGAAAAGAATAATAACAATAAAGTTAAAATTATAGGATTCAAATTTTCAGTTAAGTCAGTCTCATGAGAAATGCTTTAAAAAATTCCTGAACAATTGGTATAATCCTCTCTCAGTTTAAGCACGTGATTTGATAAAAGAAATTTATTCTACTCCATCTGAATTATGCTGTTTATTTACATATAGATAACTATTCTTTACTGAAAGACCATATGAAGTTTATGAAGTTGTCATAATCAGAATTGCATAGTCAACTTTGAGAAAACTTTAAATAATTTTAATGCTATCTTATACTGTTTTTTCTATTTACTTTTTGATTGTGAATATAGTCATGAAATAACTTCATAAAGTAATTGAGTGTGCCATTTGGAATGCTGAATGGGTTCAGTGATTTTTACACTCCTTTTATGTTTACAGAAAAATTGTGAATCTTAATTAGTCTAACAATTCTGAATTTCACATTCTACCTCTTTGTTGTAGACAAGGTATACCATTGTACTTAAGTCTCAGGATGTCAGCTGAACATTTTACAGTAGTATTAAGTGAGACTTAGGTGTAGACAGGATTGATACAGTATCCATAGTTGAGCAGCCTGACAGTTATAGAATATAAAAGCACAGTTTTACTCATTGTAACTTGACCATCTGATTCTGTTTGATAGCAACCCATACTTCATAAAGATATATATTCCTGCATCTAGGCTTCAAATGTATATGTTATATTCCTTAAAAGTTTGCTGACTATGATTCTGTTATCTCATTGCATTTCAGAGAAACAGAAAATACAACAAAGACATTACCTATTTTACATACCATCTTTTATTCAGATTAAATTTCAAGTTATGATTATGTATGTTGGTACATTTGGTGAATTGTTGCATATGTTCTGTGTATTTCTCCTGCCTGTAGAGTTCAGAGGGATTTCAAGGAATTGGAATTAAAGTGTCTGTTGTTCCATTTAATTTGGGTGTTGGAAAACAACTGTGGATCCTAGAATCCAAACTGCAGACAAATTTTTAAATTAATTAATAGTCAAATCTCCTTCCTCTGTTCCTTAAGTCTTAGAAAACTTTAGAAAGTTCATGAAGGAGACAGAACTTAGGATTGTCACCAATATAGTATGTCGTTCTCTACATTGTCTATATAATAGCACCCCTGGAACACACTTTCGTCCAGACCATATATATAGTAAACTGGTAATTTCCATTACAGGATCTGTTAACATTCAAGGATGTGGCTGTGGACTTCTCACAGGAAGAATGGGAATGTCTTGACTGTGCTCAGAGGGCACTGTATGTGGATGTGATGTTGGAAAATTACAACAATCTATTTTTTGTGGGTAAGAATACGCTTCTTGTAGAATTCCTGATTCCTTCTTTGAATTTACCTACTGTCTGTTTATGTAAACTCTCTGAAATATCTGGAGACTCCCAGAATAAGAGAAATTCTGATTATCAGCAAAACTTTTTGATTGTGATTCCTTTCAGTTTCTCTCCATTCTTTGGAAGAAGATCCAGTGTCATATTGTGTGTAATGTCTTCATACACTGTATCTACTTTTAATCAAAGCTTCCAAGTTCAAAAACAATTGAATGTTCAGAGCAAGGGAATATATTGCCACACATATAATAATTGGAATATTTTAATTTTACTATTGCATGAAAGTCTTCAGTTAGTTATGAATTTAAAATGGAAAAGGTTTTATATAGAGAAAGAGCTGTTGGTTGTGAGAATTTTGTTCTTTCTTATTTACTTTATGACTCGTGGTCTCTATGTTTAATCCTGGTACAGCATGGCCTTTCTATTGTGAGTTCCATGTCAATGTGGATTACATACTGAATTCCTAGCTGACCAAAGCTACACAGTGTCACTGTCCCTAAACATAAACAAGGAAATAAAGAAATATTGTTTATATGATCTTTCATAGAGTTCTTTTCTTAACGTTCTTTACTGCTCAGTCACCTATTCACCAATCTTTCTGGGAAGTAATGTGTAAATAAAATTTGAAGGGTATATCATTTCCTGTCATTTGATATAGATGAGATTTCAGGTTCTACTGAGCATCCATGTAATGGTTGTGAAACAAGAAGACCTCTCTTAAGAGCTCTACCTTTGAGATTTACCTGGGATACTGTTTTACTGATTTATTAATCCCTGTCATCTCTACAGTTTTTTCAGAAAATGATCGTATGTGTCACAAATATAAGAATGTCTTGGATGAAGACGCACAGCATATTGTCCACCAGCATGCGAATATCCAAGAGAAGTCTTATAAATGCCACGAACTTGCTAAAATCATTCATGCAGCCACCCAAAATATTCCTTATAAAATTAACCTCATACAGGTTAATACAACTGTTGAATCATCAAACCCAAACAGACATAGAATTGGAAACATGAGAGAGCCTTGTAAATATAAAAACTGTATAAACTGTTTAAGTTTGTGTTCTATCATTAGTCTAAATCAAGGAATCCACATAAACAAGAAAGAACACAATGTTACAGAGTTTGATAAGATTTTTGAGTCTAAAGAAAAACGCGTGCTGAAACAAACCAATAGTGGAAAGAAACCTTACGAATTTAGTGAATGTGAGAAATGCTTCATCCAGATATGCAATCATAGAAGTCATCAGCGAAATTATACAGGAGAGAAACTTTGCAAATGTACTGAATGTGACAAATGTTTTGCCCTCAAAAGTGATCTTAGAATTCATCAGCAAATTCATACAGGAGGGAAACCTTACAAATGTAATGAATGTATCAAATCTTTTACCCAGAAATGCAGTCTAAAAAGACATCAGAGAATTCATACAGGAGAAAAACCTTACAAATGTAGTGAATGCAACAAATGTTTTCCCAACAAATGCATTCTTATTATTCATCAGAAAATCCATACAGGAGAGAAACCTTACAAATGTAATGCATGTGGAAAATGCTTTACCCTGAAAGGAAAGCTTAGAATTCATCAGAGAATTCATACAGGAGAGAAACCTTACAAATGTCGTGATTGTGACAAATCTTTTACCCAAAAAGGCCATCTTATGACTCATCAGAGAATTCATAGTGGAGAGAAACCTTACAAATGTAGTGAATGTGACAAATGCTTTATCCAAAAATACAGTCTTGCAACTCATCAGAGAATTCATACAGGAGAGAAACCTTACAAATGTAGTGAATGTGACAAATGCTTTATGCAAAAATACTGTCTTATAACTCATCAGAGAATTCATACTGGAGAGAAACCTTACAAGTGTAGTGAATGTGACAAGGGCTTTATCCAAAAATACAGTCTTGTAACTCATCAGAGAATTCATACAGGAGAGAATCCTTACAAATGTAGTGAATGTGACAAATGTTTTACCCTTAAAAGTCGTCTTAAAATTCATCAGAGAATTCACACAGGAGAAAAACCTTACAAATGCAGTGAATGTGACATGTCTTTTATCAAAAAAATCTATCTTAGAATTCATCAGAGTATTCACACAGGAGAGAATCCTTACAAATGTAGTGAATGTGACAAATGCTTTACCAACAAAGACTATCTTGGAAGTCATCAGAGAATTCACACAGGAGAGAAACCTTACAAGTGTAGTGAATGTGAAAAATGCTTTACCCACAAAGGCAGTCTTAAAAGACATCAGAGAATTCATACAGGAGGGAAACTTTACAAATGAAGTGAATGAGACAAATCTTTTACCAAGATAGACCTTCTTTGAACTTAACAGAGAAGATATATACTAGAGAGACATTATAAATGCAGTAAATGTGCAAATACTTTATTTTTGGCTCATCTTATAGAATACTTTAGAGAAAATATACAAGAGAGAAACTTACAAATATGTGAGAAAAGATCTTTTCCCAAATCTCATGTGTAACAATATATCTAGAAATTTATAGTGTTGTGTGCGTGTGTGTGGGGGGGGGAGAATTTCCACAGGAAGAAATGTGGTATGTGATACTTTTCATGACACTTGAGGCTCCACACTAGAAAATTATTATGAACACGAGAAACTTGTAAAAGTCTCCAAGTCTTAGAAGTATTTTTGCTGAGAGAAACTCTGAAAATGTGACAATGAAGAAAATTACTTGTCCTCTCTCAAATATTTCATAATGGAGAAAAAGTAAGAAAGCCAGAAGAATGTGGTATTGTGTAACAGTGCTTGTAGACCAAAATAGTTCATTGGAAAAGGAAAATGATTAATGCAATTAATATACCACTCAAAATAGATATTGAAACCAGTAGCATTCTGTATGTTTAACTCAAATGAAGAAACTCAGACAAATTTTACTTCTTAAAAGAGGATAAGACAAACTGAGCCACCAACATAAGATGATCTTTATCCTGTTGATATGCCTACAGATATAGAGTTTGCTCTCAGTGTCCAGTATTCATGATCTGTATCATATGCTGGTTTCACATTTCTGGATAGCAAACTGTCTTTGTGTTCCATGTGCTATTGTCACCAAATTCTTGCCCATATTCCTGTATGTAACTCCAATAAAATTCATTGGTTCACCAAGTTGGACTTGGTTGTTTTAAGTTTCCAGTTTGGATGGGTAAATGAATGCATGTGTCGTATGTCCCCAGAAAAACGTCTCTCATAAAACTTAGGTGAACCCACTAAGATTTTCTGCAAACTTGTAACATAAAATAAATACTGCAGCAAAGTTTTCATTCTATGGGTAGTGATCCCTTTGGAGATGGAATGACCCCCTCATAGGGGTTGCTTAAGACCATTAGAAATATTTCTGATAGTCTTTGGACTGAGAAACCATTCTTTTGTCTCATGGTGAGTCTGCTGCATAAGAATATTTTTAATTATAAGACAGAGCTATAGCATTATGAAAATTAGAACCACTGTACTACAGAGAATGCTTTTGTGTTAACTAAAATAAGGAAGACTGTATTTAATGCTCAAGGCTTATTGCTGTAGTAATATTAGGTTATGTTAAAATGGCTCCACACAGAGAGAATGTAGGGTCTTTAGGAACCTGAGAGATAAGGTTGTTTCCTTTCTTGAATTCAATGAAGTGTGAAAGATCTATCAAAAATCAAATGAAAATATTGCTTCAAAGTTGTCAGTGAAACATATCATCCACTGGGCTATATCCCAATGTGGCTCTTGACTCATACTAATACTCGGTGATTCAACCAAACTACAATAACTCTCAGAACCAATCCTACTCATGGACAAATACTACAAAGCATTGTCGTGCCGTGTCCTGTCCTGTTGTACTATAACACCCTTCTCTGTGTACCACAAGGCATGAATTAGATTTGAGTTATTTTTTAAAATAAGTTACAGAATGATTATGTATATCCCAGAACATTCATCCTGAAACAAAACACAGGAATTGGCTTACTATGGTGTTTTCATCATCTTACTTTCATGGTTGAATACATTCTTATAATATTATGAAACTACTATGAAACATTAAAGAACTAATAAACAGTAGGTAACGTACATGTTCATGTACAGTTTAGGAATCCCAAAAGTGCCCTGGAAAACATTTTGTAGTATTTTAAAAAGAGGAGAAAGTCTTTTCTCCAAGCCAAAGCATTTTAGTAGAATATTAATAGTAAATTTAGAAAGACTCAGAAACTTTAGATCTTAGGCAAAGTGCTATATTTCAGTGAACAAATCCACATCATTACATAATTTTTCACTGATTAAAAATAAATCATTTACTTGTGATAAATCACTGAGTTAGAAATTTTCTGGTTCTCAATATTGGGAATATAAACAACTGAAAGAAAATTCTAATGATCATCTCATTAGATGTTGAAAAAGCCTTTGACAAAAATCCAGTACCACTTCATATTAAAAGTTTGGAAAGATTAGAGATTTAAGGTTCATAAAGCATAAATGGAGCAATCCTACTAACATCAAAGGCAAGGCTGACCACTCTGTCTGTATTCAATATTGTACTTGAAGTTCTAGCTAGAGCAGTGAGACAACAGGAGAGCATGAGGTTATAGAAAGCAAGAAGTCAAGGAATCACTATTCATGGATGAATATAAGCAATCCCCAAAATTCTACCAGAGGATTCCTACAGCTGAAAACAACTTCAGCAAAGTGGCTGCATACAAAATGCCTCAAAGAAATCAGTAGCCCTCATTTATACATATGGTAAGCGGGGTGAGAAATTAGGGAAATAATACTGTTCAAAATAGCCACAAATAATACAAAATATTTTGATGTAGCTTTAACTAGCCATGTAAAAGTTTTGTATAACAAGAGCTTCAAGTCCCTGAAGAAAAAAGAATTAAAGAATATGTGAGAAGCTTCACCCATCTCCCATGCATGTGGATTGGTAGAAGCAACATAGTAAAAATGGCCATCTTACCAAAAGGAATCCACAAATTAAATGCAATTCCCATCAAATCCCATGCAATTTTTTGAAGACTTAGAAAGAGTAATTCTCATGTTCATATGGAAATACAAAACACAGAGAATAACTAAAACATTCCTGAACAGTAAAAGAACTGGAGTAATGTGTGATCTTAACCTATACTGGAGAGAAATAGTCATAAAAACGGCATGATATTTGTATAGACACAGAGAGGTTGATCAAAGGAATCTAATTGAAAACCCAGAAATAAATGCACAGAACTGTGGACACTTGGTTTTTGACAAAGAAGCCAAGGCAATACAATGCAAAAGCAGAGAACATCTTCAACAAATGGTGTTTGTCTAACTGGGTTTATGCATGTAGATCATGCAAATAAATCCATATTTATCACTCTGCAAGTGGATCAAGGACCTCAATACAAAACTGGGTAAACTAAATCTAATATAAGAGAAAGTAGGAAATAGCTGTGAACACTGGTAGAGGAGACAGTTTCCTGAAGAGAACACCAATTGCTTAGGCTCTAAGATTAAGAATTGATAAATGGCACTTTGTGAAGCTAAGAAGCTTCTGTAAGGCAAAGTATACTCAGTAGGACAAATGAGCAGCCTACAGATAGGGAAAAGATCTTCACTAACCCTACATTCAACAGAGGACTAATATCCAAAATATATAAAGAACTTAAGAAGTTAGACTCCAGCAAAAAATAACCCAACTAAAAAATGGGGTAGAGAGCTCAACAGAATTCTCAAACAGGAATCTCAAATGTCTGAGAACCTCATAAATAATGCTCAGCATTTTTAGTCATCACAAAAATGCAAATCTAATTGACCATGAGATTCCATCTTACACTAATTCGAATAGCTATGGTCAAAAACTCAACCAACAACGCATGGTAGCTAGGATGTGAAGAAAGCAGAACATTCCTTTGTTGGTGGGACTGCAATCCTGTGCAAACACTCTGAAAAATCTCAGAAAATTGGAAATATTTCTACCTGAAGCCAGAGTTGAGGTTTGGTCTTTTGTTATGTATTGTAACACTAAGTGCCATCCTTACAGATGAGAGTCTGCATGTAGATCCACATAGCTCTATGTAACCTTGCCCTCAAGTTATTTCTGATTGGTGAGTAAAGATGCCAATAGGCAATAATGGGCAGAAGAGACATAGGTGGAGTTTGGGGTTCCTGGCTTGGGGGTTGCAGGAGAACCACAAATGAGAGAGAAAGGTGAAGGAGGGACAAGAGAAATTATGAGTTCATAGTCAGGAAAACATGGCCCTGAGAGTTATCCAATTGGAGTTAAGAGCAGTCCAGATGAAGGTAATAACTTGGTGTTACCAATAGTAGATTCTAATAGTATGAAGTAAATTCTAGTAGCATATCTGCCCTGCTCTTGTGCTGATTGAAGCTTATTGTAAATAATAAAATTTGTGTCTTTTATCCGGGAACCAAATAGTCAAAGGCGTGGTAGAAACACAGGATTGGGATTAAAAATTTCAACAACAGCCAGCTATAAGGGTCCTTGGCATATACTCAAAAGATGTTCTACTGTACCACAACAGTATGCTCCACTATGTTCTTAGCAGCTTTATTCCTAATAGAAGGTGACAACAGTCCTGATGTCCCTCAATGAAGGGATGGATCTAGAAAACATTTCATTTACACAGTGGAGTACTATTCAGCATTTTAAAAACAAAGACATGAGTTTTGCAGGCAAATGGATGGAGCTATAAGTTATCATCCTGAGTGAGGTAACTGAGACCCACATGCATGGTATATACTCAGTGTTAAGTGTATGTAAGTCATAAATACAGCAGACCCATAATGTGCTCCAGAGCTCCAAAGAAGTTCAGCAAGAAAGAAGGCCCAAGTCAGGAATTCTGAAGTTTTTTGTTTTTGTTTTTTTTTTCGAGACAGGGTTTCTCTGTATAGCCCTGGCTGTCCTGGAACTCACTCTGTAGACCAGGCTGACCTCGAACTCAGAAATCCACTTGCCTCTGCCTCCCAAGTGCTGGGATTAAAGGCGTGCGCCACCACTGCCCAGGAATTCTGAATCTCACTTAGAAGGGAGAATAAAGTCACAAAAGGCAGGGGTAGAAAAGGAACTGGATTTCAGAGGGGAATTGGGAGGGGGGCTCAGTATCAGGTGTGGGGACAGACAAGACAGAGGGCCTGGAGAAAGAATGGAGGGTGGGGGAATCTCTAGGAAGTCTCAGTGACCTAGGGTGGTGGATGCATGTCTTTAGCAAAAATGCCTAACAGTGGGGACATGGAACCTGAAGAAGCCACCTCCTATAGCCAGGGAGTACCCCCCCCCCCCCAGTGAAAGGATAAGGACACCAATCTACCCACAAAATTTTGACCCCAAATTTGTGATTTTAAGAGAAATTCAGGGACAAGGATGGAGTAAAAAATAAAGTAATTGTTGATCAATAACCAGGCCAACTTAAGACCTAACGCATAGGCAAACACCAATCCCTGGCACTATTTAATGATTCTCTGTTATGCTTGCAACAGGAGCCTACCATAACTGTTCTCTGAGAGGCTCTACCCAGTATCTGACAGAAATAGATGCAGACACCCACAGCCAAAAAAAAAAAAAAACCAGAAAAAAAAGGAAGTTCGGGACTCTTATAGAAAAGTTGGGTGAAAGATTGAAAGCCATGGGTGGTATAACAACTCCCCAAGAAGACCAACAGAGTCAACTAACTTGGACCCTTGGGAGTTTACAGAAACTGAGCCACCAATAAAAGGGCATACATGGTCTGGATTGCATCCCCTGACATATAAGTAGGAAACATGCAGCTCAGTCTGTGTGTGAGTCGCCCAACAACTGGAGTGGGGTCTGTCCCTAAAGCTGAACCCTGACTGGAATTCATTCCCCAGTAGGGCTGCCTTGTCTGGCAGAGAAAGAATGTGCCAAATTCTGTAAAGACTTGATGCGCTAGGGTGTACTGATGCTGTCTCATAAAAGAAGGGAAGGGGGATGGGAGGAGGGACTCTTTGAGGGGTTGACTGTGAAGAGGACAGTGTGATGTAAGTAAATAATATAAAAGCAGATGGAGCTCAGGATCACTTATGGAAGAATTGAAAAAGAATTCCAAAGAAGATTCCACAAGAAGACCAAGAGCATCAACTGACCCTCACATCTCCCAGAGACTGAACCACCAAAGAAAGAGCAAGCACCAACAGGACGTAGGCCACCTGCACATATATAACAGATGTTGAACTTAGTCTTCATGCAAGTAATCCAACAATTAAGGTGGGAGCTGTCCCTGATTCTGTTGCCTGCCTGCCTGTGGATCCCCTTCTAACTGGGCTGCCTTGTCTAGCCTCAGGGGCAGAGGATGTACCTAGTAAAGCAGTGCCTTGATGTGAGGGTAGTGTGTGCATAAAGAGGGAGCAATGGGGGCAGAATCTTCCAGAGGAGATACTGGGAGGAGGGGGCACGATATTTGGATGTAAAGTGCATACGTGTTTAAAAAAATCACTACAGAAAAAAGTATTTTGTAGGATATTTGTATTAAACTTTTAGAAATATTGGGGCTATTCCCATGCTCAGCAAGTTTATATTCATCTATGCTTTCCAGTGCCCCTTTCCTACCACTTGCATTTTTAAAGGAGAATAGCTCATGCAACTGGGACTTCTCAGAGAGCTTGAACCATTACCCACTCATTGTCCTCTGTCCAATTTCTGGATATTCTACTCATTATTTCACCTAATATTTCATGTATGTTTTGGGTGAGCTTTTGTGTGGATGACCAGGCTGTCATGTATTTATAATTCAAATTGCAATGTAAATTATATTATGGTTTACTATAATTAACTCCACATCCTGTAGCTTTGACATTTTATCCCAAGTCTTCAGTACTATTTTGTATGATTTGGAGGTTGTAATATGGATACTCCATATCTAGCTTGGTTCTCAGCAGTCTCTGAAAAAACCAATTCTTGTTGCAAAGTTTCCTTGAACCAGGAAAAAAGCAGAGTCAGGCTGACTCAAGTACAGAAATATTAGGTGAAATTTTAATATTTGAACTTATAGCAATATCATAAGAGAGGAATTCTTCCTAGGGCTGTGCCTTTTTCAGTCACTGCCTTTTTTATTTTCTATTTTTTAATTGGACTAATAAAATTTACTTTAAAATATACAACTCAGTATTGACTTTTTTTTTAGTTTGTATTTATTTATTTTTATTAGATATTTTCTTTATTTACAAGTAAATTTCTCCATTCCCAGTTTCCCCTCCAAAAAAAACAAAGAAACAAACTAAAACAAACAAAAAAAACCCCTGTTGCCTCCCCCCTCCCCATGCCTGCCACCCCACCCTCTCCCACTTATTGGCCCTGGCATTCCCCTACACTGGGGCACAGAACTTTCACAGGGCCGAGCTCCTCTCCTCCTATTGATGATCAAATTGCAATCCTCTACTATACACATGCTGCTTGAACAATCAGACCCCTCCATATGCAGTCCTTGGTTGGTGGTTGAGACCATGGGAGCTCTGAGGGTACTAGTTAGTTCATATTGTTCTTCATCCTAAGGGGCTTCAAACCCCTAAGCTCCATTAGTCCTTTCTCTAACTCATTCACTGGGGACCCTGTACTCAGATCAAGAGATGTCTGTGAGCCTCTACATCTGTACTAGTCAGGTACTGTCAGAGCCTCTCAGGAGATAGCTATAT
>NW_022196911.1:22423093-22440214 GCF_008632895.1 Mastomys coucha
TGGTGTTAGATGTTCTTAGTGTCTCTTACTAGAGCTTGTCCTGTCCCTGCCGCCCTGCAAGTCCCCTGCAACTCATAGGGCCTATGCCTCCCAGCTGGCTGCTCTGGTCTTAGAAACTCACTGGAGAGAAAATGGTGTCTCTCTCCTGAGACTCTGGCTTAAGGCACTCCCTGGAGGTAGGTCCTCCACTTGCAGGGAAGGGGCAGAGAAGGATGCTGATCCTCTGTCACTTGGAAGCTGAGAGGTCCTGTCCCTGCCACTCTGCCCTGCGGCTCCCCTGGGACTCGTGGGGCCTGTGCCTCCCCGCTGGCTGCTCTGGTCTTAGAAACTCACCAGAGCAGTATTGACTTTTTAAGTCATCAAATTAATTTATAGTAGTTAAATGCCTCTTAAATATATATAATATCATCTGAATATAAAACTAATATGCACTCAACCAGTTTTTAAAATTGATTTGGAACATTAAACATGATAAAATAGAAAAAAATCTATCCATTAGCTTAAAAACAAAATATAATTTTAAAAAGTTAAAAACAAAATGTACAAATGTGATGTAAGATTGTTTCTGCTACATTCTCTTTGTATAAAAGTGGTTCTGGAATATTGTACTGTAAATATTCTCATGACTATCCCATTGTACACATTACTGACTTTGTATATAATAATACTATAAAAATATATAATGCATGTTTATGATGACTCCATGTATCCATTTGTATCTCTTATATTCATGTTACTGTTATTTAAACCTCATCACCTTCATATAAGCATATTGGGAGGAGAAAGAGATTCATCAGAATGCATCTGGGTTTCTAACAGTACTATACTCACTAGAATGAGAAAAAAATAAAAGGATTATACATATGATTTGACCATTTCCATGTAGTGTCAGAATAATGAATATACTTAGGAAGCATTTCCAGTTAATATAACTGAAATCTCACCATTTCTAATCACAGATGTAACTGAATGATTGGGCTGACAGCATTTTACATCACATAGTTGCTGAATTTAACATGGAACAAAAATGAAAGACTCATTCCTCTCAAGACACATGAAGAAAGATAAAATATGGAATGCTCTTTATCCTCTATGTATTTCATTGTAATTCATGAGGAGAGGGACTCTTTAACACAAAGTTCATGTACTTGCCAAGTAGTTTTTCCAGGAACCACGAGGAAAAGCAAGTAAAAGTACAATAAAACTGTGTTTACCCACACAAACTAGGTTGTTGCAATTTTATAGTATCCAAACTATTTACACAAGCACTGAGCAGTCTCCATTGGCCCTAATCCTGAGAGTAGTACAGACCCACAACAATGAAAATAAAATCTTAAAATTTAAAAAAGAAGTAGTATTTGAGCTAGCTATGTTTCTATACTGCTTTAATCCCAGCCCTCATGATCTGGAAGAATACAAGGAGTTAATAGAACACAGTTATTGCAGCAAGGAGACACAAACAGTGGCAAACCATTTTTTACCAATTCAAATAAGAACATAAATGTCCAACATAATTTAGTGGCTTTGGTATCTTCTTAGTCACAGATGGATTTAAACATCAGCTCACCAGGTACCACAGCCTTCATATAAATGGTCTAGTAGCATCTTTGTTTGCCTCTGAAACTTCACACATACCTAGAACTCATTGGACAATTCATGCAGAACAGAAACCTTACAAATTTAGTGAGGTTGCCAAATCCTTTATCTCGGTCTCAGGTCGTAGAAATAAAATTACATAGTGGGAGAAAATCTTTTAGTGGAAAATGATGTGGCATATAATTTCCCCAGAGCTTTGTCTTTACGGACCACCTAAGTCTCTACACTAAAATCTTTATGATCATGAGAAACTTATAAACTACTTGATGCATATTTTAATGTCAGAAAGCATCAAGAATGTATACTGTGGGGAAAAACTCTGAAAGTGTGATAGTGTTAGAAAATCTTTCACTAAGTTATTTTACTTTTTCAACTTTAAAACATTCCTAATGAAAACAAAATGGGGAAGACAAAATAGGATGTATGAGAAGCCTAAGGAATGTATTGTACAGAAGTTTCCCAGAGACTGAAATATTCCATCCTGTAAGGAAGATGATTTAGGTAGAAAATAAGCACCTCTACTGGTTCAGAAAGCCCCTGAGACGGACCAGATTCACTAAGCCCTTTGCTCTGGAAGGGGATATTAAGAGAAAATACCACTGAGAATACATCTTGGACAAGCACAGCCACCAGAAATGTCAGTTGAACTTGAAATATCTCATACCAAACATGCCTCCCAGTGGAGGCTCAGATTAACTGGGCAACCAGGAAAAGACATTCTGTAACCCATGGGGCTCTCTGCAAGTTTTTGTAGCATTCCAGGTTTGAAGAATTCATGAGCTATTCGATGTTTTGGTGGACTTTCTTTATATAGATTCTTTGTGTCCCTTTTGCACCTTACCCATATTTCTGTAAGTGAACTCAAGAAAACTTTCTGTCTCACCACTTTGCACTTTATCATTATGTACACTTGGAGCCAAGTTTATTTCCCTTTTTATGATTCATAGATGTATACATACATATGTTATATCTCTCTAGGAAAAGTCCACCACACACTTTCCCATTCAACATGTACTTGAGCCTGTAGTTTTTAATTCAAATGTGTTCATAAAAAAGTTTATGTTACAAAAAAACCCATTTACTTGTTTCTTGTTGTGTTGGATTCATGTCTGGTCATATCTTAGAATTCTCACACTAGAAAACCCCAAGAAATGCTATGAAGTTGTCAAACCATTGTATAGTAAATAAATCATAACATCTGAAAATTTATCCTTCAGGAAACCCCTTCCTGTGCTTTATTAATTATTTGTGTGCCATTCAGCTATAGAATTTGCATTCTGGAGTAGACACATACAAATGGCAAGAATGTGAGAACTTTAAAGCTGGAACCCATGGCAGAGACAACATTCATGTATATGCTAGGAAATCTTTAATAGTATGCAGGAAATTACTCTCTCCGTACTCAATACTGTTGGAGAAGTATTTAGTCAACTGGTGGAAATAGAAACCACAGAAGGTTCATATGTTAAAACTAAGACAGATTTGTAGACGTTAGAAAACTGAGTGTTAAACGAAGAAATCCCTGGGTACATGAACCTGCCTGGTGTTTGAAGCAGAATTATTACAGTCGCTTACAAGCTCCCGTCCTTCCCTGTAAGTTAGTCCAACATAGCTGTTTACCAATGTAAAGTCAGAGAATCTGGTAGTTGTTTCAGTTCGTGATACTGGATGTCTTAATTGACCTTCAGTATATGTTGGAAATCCAAAGATGTTGGCTCTAATGACAGCAAAGGAATGAATGATCTTGCCATCTAGAGCAATAGCAAGCAGGCAACCAGCAAAACCTTCCTTCTCCAATGTACTTTATATATGCTGCCACCAAAAGGTATGACCCAGATTAGAGGTGGATCTTCACACCTCAAAATACTAGAATTGAAATGTAGATCTTTCCACTTCCAATTATAAACATAAGAAAAATCCCTCAAAAGTATGTCCAGACACTTAGGTTTTAGTTAATTCCAGTGGTTAAAAAAAAAGGTCACAACCACAATTACCCATCATAACATGCAATAAATTCCTATTGTCTAGTTTTAAAATGAGTACATGTCAATGTGCATCAGTTGTTGCTATATCAGGACTGATGGACCTAAAAGAGGAGTAAGGTAATTTACATAGTTTGGGAATGGTCACTAATCATCTAGAGACTCCAAATAACTGTACAGACTCCTGGGGGAAAGATTAGATGCTCCCTGGGTCAAAGCTCCTCTTCAGGAAAATATTTCACTGATCAAGGTGCTGCTCTTTCATGTCCTTCACATTACTATAATAATTCATGACAGAGTACTTGATCCAGGGCAAGCTCTGTTATTGTATGCCTGCAAAGACAATTCAATTCTGACAGCTTATTCTTGATTGCATTCTTCATTGTTTCAATGTTTAACCCTCAGCCATTGCCACTCAAGTAGAATCCTATCTTTAAACCTCTCCAGTTTTAGAAGTTAAACTTTCAGTTTTGATTGACTATGGGAAAGATTCTGGGATTATAGGAGCTTACAGGTATAGCCATTGGTGTTTTCTGCATATTTTCTTCCAAATCCACATAGTTCCTTAATAACCTCACTTGCAACATGAATAATTCATACCTAAGAACAATTTATATCTATAGGAAATGGAAAGCAGGTTCCATTTGAAAAAAAAGATGTAATCTAATCGTAGGGTTAGGTTTTTGGAAAGCTAGTTTATTTAGGGTTCTAGAATACGTTAACTTCCCTTCTAGCCTAGTATTTCTTTGGGGAAGATTCCACTATTCATTGAAAGGACACCAGCAGTCCAGTCCAATAGCAAACAACAAACACAAATTTGTAGCAGAGTCTTGATCCAGCAGAAACCACAAAGTTCTGCCAGATTGACCCAAGTCAGCAGGAGCAGCAAGAATCACCAGAATACTATGAGGAGGTCTAGCACATTTTTCTCTAAGACACAAAGTGCAGCAAAGCACTGCAAAGCCAGCAAGGATCTGTGAAGTATTGCACAGCCAGTGAAGACCAGTGAAGCATTGCCTGGCCAACAAAGATCCAGTGAAAAACTGAACAGCAAAACACTGCAAGGCATAGCAATGCAAGAGTCCTTAGTATTCTACTTATTCTCTTTCCAAACATTACACGACAGCTGATGGAAGTCTCAAACATCTGGTTTCAGCAAAACATTCTCTCACATGTTTATTTCAGCACAATGTCCTCTCACAAGACAGCTTCTAGAGAAACATCTTGTGACACAAATTAGTCTCTAAAGAAACCAGAAATTTCCACATCATGCACTTTACTGCTTTATTTGTGCTAGGCTAAAGAAATGGGATATCCTGAATATTTGCAAGAAAACACTTTAGTAGCCAAGTGTGGATTTGGCTGCTCTTAAATTTCTGCACTTGATGGAATATGGATGCAGGTTTCAGTGTACAAGATCACAAAGGACTACGTATTAAGACTTCATTGTGTAACTGCTGTATTGCTGTGAAGAGACAATGACCAACAATAATCTTATAAAAGGAAACATTTAAGTTGAAGCAGCTTACAGATTCAGAGGGTAACCCTAGAGTCACAGGGCAAGATGCCTGGTGGTAGATAGGCTAGCAGGCATGGGTGTGAAAGCTTAAATAAGTACTCTAACTGGGGGCTAAGCGTTCAAGTATCTCAGCTTATGGATGCCTTTATCATTTAAATTGCCACAGTGCACCCCCAAGGTCTACATAGGCCTATAGCCATGTTTTAATAAAAATGTAGTCAGTGGAATCTCAAAATTCCCCATGGTCTTTCATAGTCTCAACACAGTCTTAAATTCCAAAGTGAATTATTCACTGAGCCTTCTCTTCAGTGCTCCTTCTAATTCCACTTCTGCTGTCACTAGAACTCCTCAATAACCCCACTTCATTTCCTCTAAAATACATGGTTCTTTTGACACAGTCTCCTTTCAAACTTCAGGAATTTTTCCCCCTGTGTTACAAGAGTACATATCTGGTTTATCAGGGAGAGTTCCACATAAGAAAAAGTTTCTTTAGAAAGCACTTGGATTTCTAACACAGTACTCTGTATAGTAGATAAAGATAAACTAAGTAGATGATTCTTCAAATTATTCTGCTATTATTGTGTAGGGCAAGATTCTATTATAGAGAATTTTCAGTCATCATAACCTTAATTTCATCACTTTTAATCATGGCTCAATCAAAACTAAAGAGGACAGAAATGGAGCTAAGCGACTGGGATTTAACTATTTTATACTCCTGACACCTTTCTGAATGCTGTGTTTACATCATTGAGGGCATTTCTATGATAGAAAATTAATGAAATGTGTAAAGTTGCTTACTTAGTAAATTTTATTTTATAAATCATTACTGTGGGCCTCAATAATATATATTTTCTTAATCAATCATATCTGCCCTGGTTCCTCATAAGATTAGTTTCCTAAGAGCTCTTAGAGAATGCCTAGCCTGAAAAGCAAAGGACACTCTCTTGAATTTGTAAGTGACAGAATATAGGTGTAAATGCCCACACAAACTTACTGATTTATGGTAACCTGATATAGCAGGTGAGAAATTAAACCATGCTTAGGTTGTTGGGACAATAGTAAGATTGAGGATATGACAATTTTATTGAAACCAATCAGACTTTTTATACCCTTATCATAAATTGAATATACTGGCAATATCCAGGATCAATACAGCTATAGGTGCCACCATACGATGATATTTACAAATTTTAGCGGGTACACAAGATAATGTCTACATCAATTTTCCTGTCAAGGCTCCATGCTTCTGTTGCTTCTATGGAATGTAAAGAGGAACCCAAAGGCCTTCCCTGTCTGAGGCAGTGCCTCAGTTTCTCATGAACATAAAGGCAAACAGTGTCCCAGGAGCCAAGGACTCTAACACACAAAAAACAAATGAAACTCAGGTCCCAACAATCTGGAGTTATATGTGGTTATGGAACATGACGTGGTACTAAGAATTCAACTCTGGATCTTTGCAAGAGCAACAAGTGGACTTAATATCTGAGCCACCAGTTGGAAATCAGGAAACCGGTTCTTAATACACTCAGGTTGAAATAAATAGTTATTGGGACAACTCTGTGATCCTCTTCAGTGCCTGCCAGCTACTACCTTCCCTCTGTGGAAATTCATACTACTATGAGCAACTAAAATGTCTGACATGTGTCTAGTCAGCTAGATTATTTAACTCTATGTTATACGTGATCTTAATCCTATGAGACAAAATATGCATTCATTCTGCAAGTATGGATGACAGATTTTGTGTTTACTTAATTATGTAACCACTATATATATCTATCCATACATATGTATCAGTTATACTCATATTACCTCATATAATTGCCTTTAACAAATGCTGTAAATTTCTATGATTTTGTATTGAGGAATATTAGGGTAAATATGAGAGAACAGATGCCACTTATCACTAACTTCATACCCAACCCACCTTACCTAGTTACAAGCCAGCAATAGTCTATATTTTATCTGCATAATTTCTTAATTCTTCCCCAGCAAATTGCACTACTCTTTTCCCTAATTTTTGTATAATATGTTCAAATTTCTTAGATGACCAAGTGCAAATAAAAACCAAGGAAAAAATTAAAGATCAAGAAAATTAAAAAAACTAAAATAAATCTCCGGAAACTGAATGCAAACATCTATGAATTCTTTGAGGAATCTAGAAGATAGGAAATGAGATATGCAAGCAGAATAACAAGTAAATGAGGTCAGGAAATTAAGTATATTAAAAAAAAGAGTTCACGTAGTTCAAAGAAAATAATTGTAGCTCCGAAAGCTAAAATATGAGAAAATAAGAGAGAAATCCTCAGCACTGAAGAAAGACAAAGACATGACTCCTCAACAGCTCCACTAACTCTACCCAGAAGAGAAGAGAGGACACAGGAATGGAAAACTCCTTGTTTGTTTAAACTAACAAAATGGGAAGGACCTAATCAGCAGCAATAGAAGTAGAATCTGTCATAAAGGTGGTTCCATGAGGTTAGTGGAAGTCATCACAGCAACACAGAATCTGACAGCAGGTGAAAACCAGCCCACTGGAAAGCTCCCGGTGAATACACCACATGCAGCTGACTCTCCTCACAGAATATGCATGACCTTCAGGACCTTAGAAGCTCAACTGCAAACCATTGCAATGAAGTGAATGTGACAGTGAGAATGTCACCCAGTGTGTTTTGCTTCAATGCCCTTCACATATGGATCAGTTTGTTGGGTGTGACTTAGGATACAATTAACACAGAGCCCTTAACCCAATTTATTGTACTGCAGTAGCAGATGTCAAGTCCTGTTTACTGATCATGAACTAGAGTAAGAACATGTCCTTTCTACAACATACTTGACTGATCAGAGAGGAGGTTTGAAATGTAGGGGCACGTAGTTATACCTTAGAATAAGAAAACTGAGGCCTTTGATACAATTTGCTTTCCTTCCATAGCAGAATTCCTTATCAATGTGATGCTGAATAACATTTTCATATATGAAACATTCTTCCACAATTAGGTGTATCCTCATCTAACTACATCAACAATATGATAAACCTTTTTCCACATTACAAAGGGGATGAGATGTTTTTTATTCTGGGTCCATGTACACAAACAATTATATTTAACACACCCATGGATCTGGATCATCCCTAACTCTCCCAATGTTGACTTAAGTTATTAGGTGTCCTGTCACATATTCAACCTCCATCTTTACTCTTACATTAGGAATGACACATACATGTTTGTAGAAAAAGGAGAAAGAGGAAGAGGAGGGGGAAGAAAGGAGGGAAGGATGGATGGTGAGGGGGAGAGAGAGAGAGAGAGAGAGAGAGAGAGAGAGAGCAAGACTGAAATGTTTGTATTATATTTAGAAAAGCCGATTATATTCCGATAAAAGGGAAGGGCAGCCCAGGGGCTGAGCTGGAAAGATCAGAATTGCGGGTAGAGTATTCCAGGTTGGGAGAACATGGTGGCCAGGTGTGCTCTGACATATAAAATACGCACCTCAGTGCCTTGTCCTGGGAGCTAAAAGTAAACAATATCAAAGAGGTGTCTTTGTCTAGGTGTTTTACTTGGCTTCTGCTTCCTCTCTTGGCCCCTTGTTTGTTCCTCCCACCTCTTCTTTTCTCCAACTCCTCCTCTCTCCTCTCATGACCAAGTTTAGTCTGGACATTTCCTTTCTGATTAAATCAAATATGCACTATTTCCTCACATTACTAGTATCTACAAAGCTCCATGAGGATGCCTGTTACCTCGCCCTTCCCCTCAGCCATCGGACTTCTGACAGTCTCTGCTTGGAGGCTACCACCTGGGGAGCTAAGACAAAAGCTCTCTGCAGACTGTCAGTTCCTCTTTGCTTCTGAACCTGGGGACTTTGGCACCTAAACCTTTTTTGCAGTATGCAAATATCATGTAATCTAGAAATTTGGTTTCGGTTTCTCCTGTGACTATAAAAACCTTGGCTTATCTAAGTAAAGTGAAGTCTTGATTGGGCTATTTCAACTTCATGATTTCTCTTTGCATTTCGAATCCTCTATTTCAGGTCCTTTGTTCCCTCCTTTGAGAGAACCCAGTTCATGAAACTGCAGGCAGTTTCAGATGCCTGTTTCCCAGGGTAAAGGCCACTTTCTTGATGAGGCAAATGGTGGATCATGGGAGTTAAAATGCTTGGATAAATTTGAATTCGATCTTTGTAAGTGCTGTATCCAAGACAACACTGGTGGTTCAGGCACCATGTGGCTCCCCCAAGTAATAAAGGGAATGGTGGACTTTCCTGGATCTTTTGAACAGATCTCTGAGAGCTTCCCATAACAGCCCAGATCCAGAAATTTGATAGATCTAAAACCTCTTGGGCCAAGAACATTCTCTTCCTTAATTAGCTAGGTAGGGTCCATCCAGCTACTTCATTTTCCCCTTCACTCTCCTGGTTCTGATAGTATCCCTATCCCATGGAAATATCAGATTTTATAAGCTCAAATACAAAAATTAAACAGGTACCAGGAGGAACATGGTATCCTATGACACCAAAAACTATTTTACCTCATTCTCTTTTTATTTTAAATTTTTTTTTTTTTTTTTTTTTTTGGTTTTTCGAGACAGGGTTTCTCTGAGTAGCCCTGGCTGTCCTGGAACTCACTTTGTAGACCAGGCTGGCCTCGAACTCAGAAATCCACCTGCCTCTGCCTCCCAAGTGCTGGGATTAAAGGCGTACGCCACCACCGCCCGGCTTATTTTAAATTTTTTGAATGTGGATATTAATGGTGTTTCTGCTGCTGATCGCCATTGGCATTCTTCCTATACAACTTATCTTCCTGTTTTATGGAAGGATCCTTTAGATAACTCATTACATGGCCCAGGCCCAGTTTTAATATGGGGATGAGCATATGTTTGTGTTTTCCCTATAGACTCTCCTAATCCTCGGTGGATATCTGAAAGGTGTGTCCAACATGCCAAAAAGCAAAACGGCAAAACTGAAGGCGAAGATGCAGAGAATCATTCGCCCCAGAGTGAGGAGAAATAACGAAAAGCATCTTAAGAAGCGGTTGGCTGTCTTGGTTCATGTTCTCAGTATTTTATGGCTTCTCCAGTTTACAGCAAAAGCTGAAGTCTATTGGTCTTATGTTCCTCATCCTTCTGTCCTTCATCCTGTAACATGGGTAGATGAACAAGTACTTATATATGTTAACAATACTCATGTGTTTGGACCACCATCTTCTGATCATATTCATCCTATATATTTTTCTGAAACAAATTACTCTGGAATGGCAAAAAATCTGCTTTTGTGTTCCACAAAAGAAGAAAAGAATAACTGCACCTGAGTAGCTAGACTGATTAACTGGGATAAGAATTTCACTTCAGGAGAACATTGGGGTGTAGAAATGTTGTATCTCAAAAGAAATATTACCATTGCTCACTTAGGACTCGGACATTTGCCTGATATCATTCCTATGTGTCATCAATCTTCTCCTAAAAGTGATTTTGGTCCCTTCTGGAGATTATGCAATGTGAATGTTACCATGTGTCAAGATGGACTGTGTGACTGGAATGACTTTGATTATCAGAATAAGAAACCTTATAATCTCTTGTATGGAATTTGGTCTAGAAATGTTACCTTTCAAACAATGTTATGGAAAGCCATGGTAGCTTTGGATTATGTAACAGTAGCTAAGAAGAATGTTACATGGCGACATATAGGAGAAGCTGATGATGCCATTTCAGTTTCTGGTGATGCAAAAAATGTCACTTTACTTGCCTGTGTACCAGATCCTTTTGCCTTTATAGGTGGAAATTTAAGTATCGTGTATATCAATGATGTATTTGACATTTCTTGTAATGATTGTACTCTTAGTAATTGTGTTAACTCAACATTTTCTTCTTTTCTTATTGTTAAACAACCATCTTTTGTATTTGTTCCGGTAAATGTTAGTGGATCATGGTATGAAGACACTGGATTAGCTGTTTTATATGAAGCAGAAAAACATTTATTGGTGAGAGGAGAATGCTTTATTGAAATGATCATTGCTGGAATTGTTGAAGTTATTACTTTGATTGCCACTGCCACTACTGCTACTATTGCTCTAGTTTCAACTGTTCAGACTGCAGATATTGTTAGTGCTTTAGCATATAATGTAACTCATGCATTAAAATTACAAGAGAATTGGGATAGAAAAATTGAACAGAAATTGAATGCTTTGCAAGATGTAGTAAATATTTTAGGAAATGAAATATATGGATTAGAAGTAAAAAGTGCTTTAAGACATCATGCAGGATATTCATGGATTTGTGTCACTCCTCATTTATACAATGAAAGTCAATTTCCATGGGATAAAATTAAGAATCACTTACAGGGAACTTGGCATGATGCTAATTCTTCTTTAGATTTAGCAGAATTACATTCTCAAATACAAAATCTTGCCAATGCTCCACCAATTGATATTGATATAGGTCAAGAAGCTGAAAGATTTATTAAGAGTTTATCTTTTGGGTTCCCTTCCCTACATGATGCTATTTCTTTTGGAATAGGGATTGTATTGATTTTATTTGTTATTTTAGTGTTTTTTATTCATGATGCCTTGTTGTATGCACATAATTATTAATCGTTTAAATAGAACCATGTTGGAGGTGAAAAGGGTGAAACTGCATGCTGAACAAGATGAGCTACCAATGAAGACTTTTTTATAAAATAAAAAAGGGTGAAATGTGGTGGGAATATTAACATAGAGGAGGATTTAGGGGTGGCCCCTCTGCTGAAAGGAAGGAGGGGGCACCTTCTGATAATCTCCCTGCAGCTGAGCACATGACCATGCCCATGCCATGAAACCAAGACATTTTGGAAGAAATTCAAGGCTCTTGAGAGCTGTGTGTGCAAGAATCAAAGAAACTAACCTCATGGGGAAAATATTTAGTGTAAGATAATGAAGAAGTGGGCATGCTTCTGCCATGAGAAAATGCTAAGAAATTGTGCTACATGATTGTTGTTAGATTCTACTTTTAGCCTCACTGTGCTTTGCTATAAAAGATTTCTTACATTAAAGGCTTTTGTGATTGCCAGCAGAGTGGTGGTCCTCTCATTCTCATTCAGTGGCCCTCTCTACTTCAGCCTCACTCTTGTCAGCTGGCTCCTACAGAGTTCATTATACAAAAATCAATAAATATAATCTGCTAAATAAAACAAACTAGAAAAAGACATAATCATTGCATTACATGCAGAAAAGGCCTTTGACAAAATCCGACATCATTTCACCATAAAATCCCGTAGAGATAAAAGATATAAGGACATTCCTAATATAGTAAAGGCAATCTATAGCAACCATAGAGCCAATACTCATGAAATGGAGAGAAACTCAAAGTAATCCCACGAAAATCAGGACCAAAATAGACTGTTCACTCTCTCCATGTCTATTCAATATAATACTTGAATTCTTAGCTAGAGCAATAAGACAACTGAAGGAGATAAAGAAGATACACATTGGATTACAAAGGAAAAGTAAGACCCCTGACCCTCTGTCAGTAGTACTTACTTCAAGACGCCCCCCAAATAAGACACCAAATGCAGATCGATGCAAAAGCAAGAGGTTTATTTTCCAGCTCATCAGTGGTCAACCTTCAGTTACTCCTTCAATGCAAGTGACTACAAGACTACCCTGAATGGCTATTACAAGCAGTTTTTATAATTTTTAGAGGCACAAGTTCCATCAGCAAGGTTATAGTTTAAACTTATTGGCTAAGCATATTGACCTTTAAATCTATTGGCTAGCATGGGCAGATCATGACACTCATTTGAACTCTAGCTGGGACTTTCCAGAGGGTCAGGTGGCTATCAGTCAGAACATTCAGTGGTTTTTCTCAAGAATGTTTCTGCTTCTCCCAAGAACTGTAGGTGGGGAATGAAACTTGGCCTAGCCTTATTGACTCCAGGTGGGAGGGGGAAGTTGTAAGGAAGGTGTGGGATTTGAAAAGGCCCTTAGGGTCCCTCACTACTACCAACAATAGAAATAGTCTGATGTTACTCTTAGTGCAATTATATAGAAACATATGGAATGATATAGAATCTGGAAAAACAAATTTCACGTCTTCTTTCTCCTATTACTTCAGCCCCTCCACATTCCTTCATCAGTCCCTCTAACATGCATGGATCCTTTGTTACAGTTTCCTCTTTTCATTATCCAGGGCTTTAGTTCAGATTCATAGGTAAGCAGATCTGGCCAAGCAGTGGGAGACCCACATATGGAAAGAGTCTTACCTAGAACTTTTCATGAACCAAAAATAAATGATGCCTCCAAAGGATTAACATTAAGGAAAGAAAATATCACAAAAAAGAATGTCTCTTTTCCTCCAAGGATTTCACTTTGCTTCGTAAGATGTGAGACTCATTCACACACAGCTCAGACACATGAAAAGTCATTTTCTCAGGAACTCTGAGGAGGATCAAGGAAGACGAAACAACAACAACAGCAACAACAACAAACTATTCTGACCCACAGAATTGAGAGTGCTGTATTTCTCAAACCAGGTGGTCTCTGAAAAAAGCCTCAAGAGCAGTGTCTAGGCATTCCCACTGCAAGATGTCCATAGTCATAGAACTCAATATCAACAAACAGTGAATTAAAAAAATAACAGTTTTCTACAGGTGCATGGTCAATATCTTTCTTGAACCAAGAAGATATTTTTTTCTGATGAAAATGAACAATAATAATTATTCAAAAGATGCTTTCTAATCTTGTATTAATCTATAATGAGTTTTCTATCAAAACAAACAAACAAAAAACCAGTGTGGTCTTATATTTGCCTCTCACAGCTTGCAGACAGGACTGGCTGGACCTTGTTACTTCTCAAAGGAACTATGGAAGAATGCCTAACTGAGGTGCCTATTCATATATCAATGTGGACATTTTCGGCTAGGTGCTCTGTTGGGTCCTGTTTTCTTTCTGGGCCAACTCCTCTGTTCTCCCTTCTCTTCCTCAATTCCAGGACCCACTCTGCTCCTCTTATGGATATGTTCAGTCTGGACCCTTCCAGATGCCTTTGTATCTTTCCTCCCTCATATTGCAAAGCCCAAAATTGACCTACAAATACTACCTGCCCAAAAACAAGGGAAATTCCTGGAATGCTGAAATTTGCAGTCCTTGAAAAAAATAAACAAAGTTTCATGGGAAATTACACTGACCTATAAATTTGTCTTTATAAACTCCTAGAGCACCAAAGAGACTAAATTCTAGCTCTTAGACAGTATTTACTAGTTAACACAACCTATAGTAGATTTCTGCTCAACCACACCTTGGAACAGTAATATCCTCATTTTTCATTCAGATCTAAGGTATAAATAACATTAATAGCTAAGTGCATGAAGACTTTTTAAAAAAGATTTGTTTATTTATTTTATGTATATGAGTACACTGTAGCTGTACAGATGGTTGTGAGCCATCATGTTGCTGCTGGAAATTGAACTTAGGACCTCTGCTCTCTCTGGCCCAAATATTTTTATTTATTGTTATATGTAAGTACACTGTAGCTGTCTTCAGACACACCAGAAGAGGGTGTTAGATCTCATTACAGATGGTTGTGAGCCACCATGTGACTGCTGGGATTTGAACTCAGGACCTTCAGAAGAGCACTCAGTGCTCTTAACTGCTGAGCCATCTCTCCAGCCCCATGAAGACATTTTCTTAATGCTCTATTTACATCAGAAATGCATACATCTCAGATGAAAATATTAATTGGGTGTAAAATTTTTCTCAGTAAATGTTAACATTTAGAGCAGTAACTATTGTGTTATATATATATATATATATATATATATATATATATATATATATCTTCTGATTCAATCAAATCTACACTGTTTCCTCATATGACTAATATCTACAAAGCTCTCTGAGACACCTATTCCCCAAGCCAAAGGCCACTCCCTTGAACAAACAAGTGGTAGAACCATAGACTTAAGAAAGCATGGATGACTTTGAATTTGAGCAGCTTTGAAACTGCTGTAGCAAAGAGAAATTCCCATGGAAACTATGCATACTGCAAATGCTCTATGAGATTATTTTAGGATAATATTCTGGCAATAATAAAATAAATAATAAAAAACATGATAAATCCCAGCTCACAGGATCTCAAACTTCCTAACAGTGGTATGATATCCACAACAGAATTGGGAGATCAGGGTCCTAAGAGCAGTTGCAGAAAACATATTCCTGCTCTGCTCCCACCAGTTTCCCAGCCCTGCAGCTCCTCTCACCTGGGAAGTCCCAGGGCCACTAGGCTGTGGACAACAAATGAAATTTGAATTGAATAAGTAGTTAGAAACACACACACACAAAAAAACTGAAATAAAAAAAAATGAAAATGCAGTAAACCCAGTAATAACTCAAAGAGATTAGTGGGAGACAGAATATCAGGCTCAAAGACTAAGTATAGGAGCTGAATGACTCAATCAAAGAAAATTATTAATTAAAATAATATTATGAAAGAGACAATATATCCAAACAGTCTAGACTGTCGACAAGCAAATGGTTTGCACTCCACAAACTGACAGCAGTAAGCCCTTATTGCTAAAGACAAGACTGACACAGCTCATTGAATATGAAGAGGTCAAGCTGATGCCTACATAGGTCTTCATTCCCATATTCCAGTGTCCTTGGTATGGGATGGTATTTTTCAGGCCACATAAAGAGAAGTATGAATTCCAAACCAACCACAACGCCTTTGATCTATAGTTTGTCCTCCCTGGAAAACATGCTAGGGTAATAATGTAGCACAAAAGTTTTGGGAGTAACCAATCAATGTCTGATTTGACTTAAATAAGATACAAAAGAAATATTTGGTAAATGTTGCTGGAATAAAATCATTAAATGTGTCCTGTCTTTCCAGCTCAGTTCATAAAGCCTCATCCAGGCAGCATGATTGGTGTGTTTTTCTTCATGGGCGTTAAACATAATGAATCCTGTCCAATTCAGGTACTTTCTTGAAGCGGTGTTGAGTGGTTTATTCCCCAGCTAAGTAAGCTTCCAGTAAGGATAGAATGTTTCAGTCTCGAGGAAGTGTCACAATAGCATATTCTTCAGTCTTCTCTATTTTGTATTCATCATGAAATATTTGAAGTTAAAAAAGTATAATGTTCAATAAAGTTTACTGTATTTTTAGAATTTTTCACAGTTCATATTTTCTAAGATTAGATCATTACTTAAAGAGTTTCACAAGTTTGTTATATTCACAATGATTCTCTAGTGTGGAGTGTCTAGTGATCCATAAGGACATAACTTGGATAAAGGCCATGCCACACGATTTACTCTGAACACTTTTCTCCATGGTCTGAATTTTCTGATATTTTCCTATGTATGGGTGGTAGGTAAAGATGTCATCATATGCCACACATTTGTAAGGTTGTCACCACTATGAATTTTCTGATGTAATCTAAGATATGGGTCAGTGGTAAAGGATTTCTCATATTGTCTATATTTTTAAGGTTTCCCTCCTGTATTGATTATCTGATCTCTTTTAAAAGATGAGGGATTGATAAAGAATATATCATATTTATTTCTTTTCTACGAGATGAACTAATTGTAAAAGATTTCTCTCATTTACTGTATCTATGAGGCTTTTCTCCTATATGGATTATTAATGTCTAAGTTGCAGTTTCTAGATAAATCCATTGTAATTATTACATCTGTAATTTTTGTTCCATGTGTGAATTTCTGATGTTTTCTAATACCTTATAGCAAACGATAGATTTTCTATAATCATTAAATTTGTAAGTTTTCTCTCTAACAAGGATTCTGTATGTCTTTCAAAGTCTGATGCAGGAGAAGAACATTTAGTAAATCCTACATACACATCAGGTCTTTTTCATAATGCATGTTGTTATGTATTTTGGGTTATGACATGCAAAAGGGCTTAGTACATTCTGTACATTCATAACATTTCTCTTTTGTATGAGTTACTTTGTATTTACTATGGTTTGGGTATGGCTTGATGTGTTTTCCACATTTCCAGCAGTGGTACAGTTTCTGTCCACTGTGAATTCATTTCAAAGTGGAATTGTATTCAG
>NW_022196911.1:22440692-22441309 GCF_008632895.1 Mastomys coucha
ATTAATCCTGTAACAATAACTAATTAATTGTTTAGAGATTTTATGAATTTGTCATTGGATAAATGCAGAGAAGAAATTTATAAAACAAGGTGTGATTAGTTAAAAGCAAGAAAATGAGAATGGTAGATGGTCAATATCTACTTCCATATGGAGTTTTCAAAGACAAAGTAATTGGAGTCATTGACTTGTTTCTTACATTTTTGGAAGCCTGAAGTTGTTGGTTTTTTTTTTTTAAACAGTTCTCTATTGGTTGACATAGAAACAATTCCTCTTAGAGCAAGAGATATAGAACAACGTGTTCAGCTGTAAGAAGATCTAGTCTGTAGGCTTATATTTTCCAAAACCTACTCTTTTTTTAAATTTAAATGCACTTTATTTTTAGACAACCCACATGACATTTTTTATAAAAAAATTCCTCCACTCCAAATAAATCATGGTCAAAATAAAAGTTCAAGATGATATCAGTCCCATTTGTCCTAAGTCCTGGTGTTGCATGGATGGCAAGCAGCAGCCAATTATGGTGACAGGTGATAGATCTATTTTGTTAATATTTTTCCATCTCTAAGCCATCCTTAAAGAAAATCATGAATGGAGTCACACCATCTTCACGGTAGTCC
>NW_022196911.1:22447088-22447720 GCF_008632895.1 Mastomys coucha
AGTATTAAACTCAGTCTATATTATCTTCCCATTTTCATATCTGTTCTCGCCTGTCTTCCAGTCAGCTGTCAATGTTTTGCACTGGGTAATTTTAATATATTTTGAAAGCACTCTTTGGTTTGACCCTTCTCTCATAATTTTTAAAATTCTTTTTGGTTTCTCATTTATGAATATTCAGAAGAAATTCTCTATATTCCCTTATATTTCAAAATGTCAGTACAATTGAAATTCTGTATTTATATTAAAAAATGTCAGTACAATTTTGTAGGGAGGCTGTTTAGAGCAGGTCCAAAGCAGCCCGGGAGCTATACGGCAGGCTGCCTGGTTCTGAGTCGGAGGGACTTGGTAGGGCAGGGATATTTTCAGCACCAGGAGGGTGAAGGGGAAGAGAAAGTAGCTGGATGGACTTTGTGAAGGACTCTGTTAAGGGAGTGAATGTCCTGGCCTGAAAGAGTTTAGAGCTCCCACATTTCTGGAACCTGGCTGTGATGGGCAGGTCTAGGAATGCTGCTCCAAAGATCTAGGCCAGAGTGACAGGAAAACCCACCAGTCCCTTTACTACTGAGGGAGCCATGCATTCCCTAACCATAAACAAGAGTCAGCTGTCAGCAGGGCAGAGGCAGGAACCAAAG
>NW_022196911.1:22447730-22448995 GCF_008632895.1 Mastomys coucha
ATGGAACCTCCTGTGTCAGAGGAGCTGAGAGGCTGGGAAAGGGGTGGAAGAGGAACAGGGGTATGTTTTCAGCAGCTGCTTTCCAGGATGGATGCCTGTCTCACAATTGTGTTGTGGGTGTCTATCATTGTTGGGAAGTTTGACATCCTATGAACTGGGGTTTATTGTGATTTGTTCCATTTGTCTTACGATTTTCAACATTGTCTCATGGGTCCTTTGCAATATGTATAATATGTACACAGGGCTCTCTTGGCTACAGCAGTTACAAAGCTCATATTCAACTTCATCCATGCATTCTTACTTCTCTGATCCACCACTTGACTATTCAAGAGAGCAGTCCTTGGCCTGGGAAATAGGGATCCTCAGCTTTGTAGGAATTAGTAATCTAAGGAACCAATGTAGATGTGGTTGAATCAGAAATGAAGGGTCTCCAGTGAAATCTGGCCATGAATAGAAAGGGCGTTGGAGGAGAAGGGAAGGGGGGAGGCAAGAGAGGAAGTAGGAGCCAGGAAAGCATATAGCCAAAGATATACTCTTTGATATTATTTGGTTTTGGACCACAGGAAAATAAACTGAGGTGAATATTTTACATATCAAATCAGACCTGACCTCCAGGTTCTCCAGCATCCTTCAGTCCCTACCTGGCAATCCTTGCTGCCATCAGGCAACCCCCCTTTCCCCCTAGCCCTGAACTTTCCAACCCTTGAGCTGGGTTGCTCTTCCCCAGAAACTCTTCCCTACATAATTCAGACAGTTAGTGCTCTCTCTTTCTCTCTCTTTCTCACTCTCTCTGTTTCTCTCTCTGTGTTTCTCTCTGTTTCTCTCTTTCTCTTCCTCTCTCTCTTTCTCTCTCTCTCTCTCTTTTTCTCCCTCTCTCTTTCTCTCTCTCTCTTTCTTCTCCTTCTTTTCTTTCTGTGTCCCTCCCCTTACTCCCCCAACACCACCCACCTGGCATCTCATGACCTCAATCCTTTGGTCCAGTGAACTTGCCAAGGTCAGCTTCCCAGTAGACCTGTCTTTAATGTATTCTAATCTGGATGGAATTGGCTCACTTCACTGTAGAATTAATCTGTCAGATATATTCATGGGCACCAGAGTAAGCCATTTATCCAGAGTTTCATTGAGACCTAACAAGTTCTGGGCCAGCCCAGTATATATGCTGTGAGAGGACGATATCTGGCCAAGCTATTTTTATAACTAGAAAACCTAGTATATGTTAAAGCAAGGTTAGAAAGCAGTTTTGAATAATTATGATTGCTCACTTA
>NW_022196911.1:22449060-22449198 GCF_008632895.1 Mastomys coucha
TGTTTCTATTTCATGATTTGTTGACATTGAGTTCTGTGACTGTGAAGTTCTTGTAGGAGTGGGAATTCTTAGACCTTGCAGTCAGAGCTTTTTTCAGAAACCTTTTGGAGAAGAGCAGCAGTCTGGATTCTGTGTCAG
>NW_022196911.1:22449208-22449448 GCF_008632895.1 Mastomys coucha
TTGCAGTCTTCCTTGCTCTTCTTCAAAGTTCCTGGGAAAACAACTGTGCATGTGTGTGAACTCTCTTGAAAGGCTGGAGAATTCTAGAATTTTAAAATAAGAGCTTTTAATAGAAATGTGTCAGTAAGAATGTTTAGTGTATAACCTTTACCTAAAAGGACATGGAAAACCTCTGTAAAGAGCCAAGAATGTAGACTAGCCAGTTTCAGGAACTTGGCTAACTCAGAGCCTCAGGGCTCT
>NW_022196911.1:22450110-22450283 GCF_008632895.1 Mastomys coucha
CTTTTGGCTAAGTTCCCAGTATAGGATGTTTTTTCTTTCTGTACAGATGGCCATAGATTACACCAGAAAACCTTCTGTTACCCAGAAAATAATCTTGCCAGTATGACACCAACAGGCAGGCTTGGCCTGCGTGATTTGGATTGTAGCACATGGGTTCCAAATCAGAACATCAA
>NW_022196911.1:22450349-22451022 GCF_008632895.1 Mastomys coucha
AAAGCTTCTGTGAGGCAAGGATGCTCGGAATAGGACAAAGCAGCAGTAATTTTTTGGTAGAGTGTAACAGCAAATAGCACCAAAGCAAGATACTTCAATTTTTAAAAAGAACAAATTGAATTCTCAGTTATAGAGGTAAAGGGACACCAAAGTTTGGATATCCTACATTCTGTCTTGGAAATGAATCAGGGAAGGCAGGTTATCAGTCAGAGCATTCCAAGGGCTTCTAGAGGGACAAATGTTCCCATATGTAATTGGTGTTTACCTGATTGTTTTCAAATTGTTAGTTTTTCTCTGTTTCAAGGCCACTGTTCAACCCAGATGAAATCATCCATGATCCATTCCAGGCAGGGAGCAAGGTATTTAACAGCAGCCCTTAGAATTGTTCCTTTGATATTGATATTTTGGGTACTGCCTCTTATTTGGAGGCATTCTCCCTATTCTCCTCTGGCAAGGGCCACATTTAAATCTTTAAATATAACTCCATCCAGCAAAATTATGATAACATTAACCACCGAAGGTCTAATGGTCCCTTCTGTGCCATCCGGGTCCTCCCGTTTATAAAAATCTTGGGCACAGAGATGCTCAGGGGAGACTACCTCCTCCCATCAGGAACCTCAGTCATCTTAGGATAGTCTTTTCTGCCCCTATGTCTGTCTATTAGACATTTCAA
>NW_022196911.1:22451032-22451655 GCF_008632895.1 Mastomys coucha
GTCATTTTTTTATTGAAAGTTGGGGCTTATTTTTCTCTAGTATGTTAGTGACCCAGTGTTATTGTTGGTTTTTCCATCTTATTGCTGGAATTGAGTGTTGCCATGCAAGGAGTGTAAAAGTGGAGGTTTGCATACTTTACTTATATCAAGGAAAATGTAATACTGAGCCACAAGGCTTTCAGGGATCTGTTGATATGGTCTTGTTTCTTATGACTCAGAAGTGTGTGTTACATTTGCTGTCTTCGGTTGATTAATTCATAGGTGCTGAAAGAGTCTTACATTCTTGGCATCAAATCAGCTTATATTCTCTTCCCATTTGATTTGGAGACAATCTCTTTGTCTATGTCCATCCGGGCACCTGCTCTGTGGACTTTTTCTTTGCATATGTTTATTTGGGCTGAACTGTTGTGGGTGTTGTGGTAATGCTAGGTTTGTATGATGACTCTTTGTGTTTGGTACTCTCTTCTTCTTGTGCTATTAGTGTAAGATTTGTCTAAAGAAAAGGAGAATTCTGTGCTAAATCTGCCTATTCCTCAGAAATTGTTAGAGCAAATGCTTCCTGCTTCAGTCTCAGCCCCGCTTAATGCCTTTTCTAGCTTTGTAGCTTAGAAGGTTGAATTGTT
>NW_022196911.1:22451950-22453127 GCF_008632895.1 Mastomys coucha
TTTTGTTTGGAATAGTCCTTGAAATAACTATTGCTCATTGCATAGGAATGTTCTCTGACACAGGCTGAAAGCAGTGCCGGGTTATACTTTGAAGATAACTAGATAAAGGAAGTGTGAGGATTTGTCCATGTAACAGACTCTTTAGTGTCAGTGGCCTACAGTGATCTGTTAAACTTTGGCCAGGATTCCAGTGAATTTTACATATTTTGTTCTCTGGAGTAGACCAAAAGTTGAATCAGAAAGCATTTCTTTATATCAAAAACTGTTTTTACACTACTCTAGTGTTTTTGGAACCCAGGGAAGCACCCACCAAGCTCTAATCCAATCTAAATCCTTTTTATTTTTGAGGCTGAAACAAAAGATCAGACATTGTATGTGTGCAATTCGTTCAGTAAAACAGTGTTTTATATATTTCCACCCCCTTCTTTCAAACCTTCTCCACATTCTAGAAATCCAAAGTAATATGGACTCTCACTATTTTAAATATGTGTAATACAGTTTACTGAAAAAAATCTCATATGTAGAAAGTTTTTTCTCATGAACAAAATATGCCAGATTTCATTCATCATACTCAGAATATTAGTTACAGGAAAGACAAAGTGGGAAACCACAAGAGTGCTGATCAACCTGTTACTGTTCTTCCCTGGTACCTGTCATGGTCCAATGCTACATCACTGAACAGATATACCATACCAGGCAGCATGGTATGTAATACTGAGGGTCCACATCTGGGTAGGGTCATTGATCCCTCTTCTCCCTCTCTACCTTGCACAGCATCTTTTGTCTCTAGAGATGGAATAAACAAGGCATCTGTGATATTCAAAAGCACTATGGTGAGTCTTAGTAGTCTACTGTGTATTCACCTTCATCTTGGTGGTATATAAAACACCAAGTGATTAAGAGCTTGGGATTTATTGCTGATTTCAAGGATTATCAGAGCTGACCTTTCTCATGGAATTTTTGTAATTTTTGAAGTTAGGAATTATATTTCTTATAATTTGGAATAGGTTGTTCTCTGATAATCTACTTACCCCTTTGAATTGAGACTTTTCTCTTTCCTTCTCACCTTGGGTAAGAACTGATCTAATGTCCCGAGTAATCGTGCATATATTAGACACCCATGACTCTTTCTTGAGAAGATTGGTATCATTCCAGTTGTACTTATTTTGTAAATATT
>NW_022196911.1:22453203-22453751 GCF_008632895.1 Mastomys coucha
AAATTTTACATTTTTCCAAAGGCCTTTTGTGGAAGAATGCATATGAGTATGTTCCTTGTGTCAGTCTCTAGATATTTTCTGTCTTACATTGATTTGTCCATAAAAATTGAAAGAATCCTGTATACCTTAGTGCTAAAGGCTAGTGTGATTAGTACATTTGTGGTTTCTCCAAAGCACCAAAGGGAATTTTTTCAGTTTTCAATAGTTTGAATTCTCAGCAGGACTTCAAGTAAGAGTGTACTTTACCATTTCTTGAACTGTGCTTTCTTCCATTTGTATTTTTACATATACATATATACAGAGAGACAAATAGAGACAAATAGAGAGACAGTGAGACAGACAGCTAGAGCATTTGCAATATTTCTACATGTAGGAATAGGCATAGATTCCATCCAGGGGGCTTTGATATTTACAGTCATTGATATTTGGCTGCTGTCCAGTGTTGTCTGTGTATTTCATTTGTGGGCAGACCACAGTTCAAACCAGAAGGGCTTCTTTTGTGTACAAAGTAATCCTGGCAAGATTACACTAATGGGCATACCTTATCT
>NW_022196911.1:22459115-22459798 GCF_008632895.1 Mastomys coucha
GCTGCGGCTCCCCACAAGATGTCATCAAAGAATTCATACAGAAGAGAAATATTTATCAGAGACACAAATGGTTGTTAGTGAGGATAGTTATTGCAAAGGAAGTGTAAATAAAGGGGCAGTAAAAAGCTACATCTGAAACCTGTGTATATTTTAATTTGGAGCCTGCTCTCAAAGCAAACCTGTCTGCTATTTAAACAAGAGACCTAGTGGTTTTAACTAATAAATTAATGATTAAACTAACACAGTACTGGATTGCCTTGATTTAAGGAGGTAGTTGCCTGTTGTCCATCTCTTAAGCTACAAGAAGCCTTCAATGTGATCAGAGAACTTGAAGAATTGTAATAAACTGACTATACATGAATGTAAAATGACAGATTTACCCATTATCTACACTGATACCCCATTAGGTTCCTGTGATGTCAATGTCTTTTTTGGGATCACAGGTCTCAAGGTAGAATCAATCTTCAGCTGCCAGGCCTGGCAACTCTGAGAGGCCCTCCTTAGGAGAAAGAACTTGGGAGAGATGACTTCACCTTGCCAAATCTCCAGGTGGTGTTTATTTGTTCCCTGTAGGCAGAAAGTTTTTGTGGCCTATTTTAATAAGTGTTCAACTTGTGTTCTTGCACATCACCCACCAGAGGCAGTGGAAGAAAAAAGGTATTAGGATATGGGGGAGATGGATT
>NW_022196911.1:22460875-22463943 GCF_008632895.1 Mastomys coucha
CCTTGGTAGAGCTTAGGAAGGGATAGACTTTCAAATCCCTTGATATTTATTTATTTATTTATTTATTTTTAAAGTTTTATTGCATTATAATGTGAAATGTCACATGATCTTAATTCTTCTGAATTTGTTAACATGCTTTAAGATTTATGTATTTTTCACTTCTTTTTTTAAGTTTTATTGCAATATGATGAGAAAAGTTACATGATTTCAATTTATCTGAATGTGATAAGATTTAAAAACATTTTAAGTAAATTGAATTAAATCATATTCTTGTTTTCCTTTTGTACCTCAACTCCTCCCAGACCACCCCCCTTCAATACCTACAATATCATTTTTGGTCACATTCTTTAAAATTTATAAAATATTATAACAATAAAAATGAGTATTATAAAAGTTGTTTGATATAAAACAACAATCAATTTAACATTCTTATATAGATGCTTGTCTATCGCAATATTAAAAATACATATGTTTTTCTCAATATAAGTTTTAAATAACTTCAAACGTATTAACTGTATATTTAAAAATAATACATCACTACTAATATTTTCTTAAATGAACATAAATATATAAAGTGTTTTTGTCTGTTTGTCTTATATTTAGTAGAGCTTAAAATCTTGGCTCTTACTGTGGTAACTTGATTCAAGAGTTAAAAACATCAAGCAAAGCAATTCAGTCTTACTCTTTGTTGTTCTCTTACAAACCCCCTCCCAATCTAATTGTCTACATTTCCTTTGTGTATATAAATACTTTTACAATATGTAAGCTGTTTTGAAAACCATAGTACAGTGTAAAACATGAAATAAACAATACAATTAATAGAGAGGCTGAGATAGGAGAAGCAAGATCTGAAGACCATTATGTTGTACACAGCAAGATATTGTCATGAATAAACAAGCTGAAAGTGTATATGGAGTGTAGAATATTGGGCCCATTTTTCCTACTACCAAATTAGAGAGACCATTGGATGACAGTCAATAAATTTCTAATTCCTCATGTTTTTGGATTTCAATCGATTAGGATATGTTGGTAATACTAATTTTCATATTAATGTATTAAAAAAAGTAATTGTTGCTTCCTGTTGTTTTTGTTTGTTAGAGGTGGAATTAGGTTTATGTGGATTTGTTCAAAGATTAATTTCTTGCTTCTTCTAGGGTGAAGAAGTTTTGCTCCTTTTGTTGATGTTTTCCATCTATTTTCCTTTGCAGGGCTGGATTTGTCAAAATATATTGTGTAAATTTTGTTTTGTCATAGAATATCTTGTTTTCTCCATTTAAGGTAATTGAGAGTTTTGCTGGGTATAGTAGCCTGTGCTGGCATTTGTGTTCTTGTAGGGTCTGTATGATAACTGCCCACGATCTTTTAGCCTTCATAATCTCTGGTGAGAAGTCTGGTGGAATTCTGATAGGCCTGCCTTTATATGATACTTGACCTTCTTCCCTTACGGCTTTTAAAATGCTTTCTTTGTTTAGTGCATTTGGTGTTTTGATTATTATGTGATGGGAGGAATTCTTTTCTGATCCAGTCTATTTGGAGATCTGTAGGCTTCTTGTATGTTCATGGGCATCTCTTTCTTTCGGTTAGGGTAGTTTTCTTCTATACTTTTGTTGAAGATATTTACTGTCCCATTACCTTGGGAGTCTTCACCCTCTTTTATACCTATACCTGGGAGTGGAGCTTTGTCTGGGTGTTGTGGGACTGGCTACAGAGTTTGCACCCAAGGTCTTCTCAGGGCACCAGCCTGCCCAGACAGACCAGAAGCAACCCAAGCCCCTAGGCTGGCAGAATTCCTGTATGCCTAGATTCTGCTGGTCCCAGTTACTCCCAGTGTTGGGACAGATGTTGTATCCTCCTTACCTCTGATCCTGGGCATGTTAGAGCATCTGGAGTGGAGCTTCCTCTGGGTGTTGTGGGACCAGAAGGAACTTAAGCCACTAGGCTGGCAAAGTTCTTGTGTGCCTGGCCCTGCTGGTCCCCCTGGTCCCTGTTACTTCCAGTGTTGGGACAGATGTTGTGTCCTCCTCACCTCTGATCCTAGGTGTGTTAGATCACCTGGGAGTGGAGCTTCCTTTTAAATTCCAAGACTTTTAACCTTTTAATGTTGTAATCCTGTTAAAATTTTAAATTAACAATTTCCTTAATTTCTTTTCCTGATATTAATTCCATTATATATCTGATGTAAGGAAATGATAATGAAAAAGACAAAAGCTCCCATTTTGAATACTAGGCCATGCTTTACATGCTTCTAGGGCCTCAAATTCCTGTTTAAGAACCATTGCTTGAACAGTGGAAATCTGTTCATTGACAAACTTGATGAAAGCATTGATTATACAGGGTCAATAAACTAGGGCCTTTATCAGGATGAGTGGGCCAGTCAAAACTAAGACCAGGGTGGTCAACCAAGGGGACCAGTTAAAAAGGGACTCCTAATATCCTTGAGACTATTCTCTTTGTAATTTCTTGTTATTTAATCTCTTTCTAAGCTGACCCATATTTCCTCTGACTACTGAGTGATCAGCCTCCACACAGCATTTTTCTAGAGCTACACATAAACCACCTTGCTGAAGAAATAACAAATCTAAGCCTCTTCTATTAAGTAAATTTACTTCAGCTAAGAGGAAAGGGGGTCTTGTAGAACATCAGTAGATTCTTCTATTCCCTCTTATCTCATTATCTATTGCAATGTGTAAGGTTCTATAATTCTTACCTTTCAATATTAGTACTGAAGCCTCTGTGCCAGCTGTTCCAGCTACTCCTATACAAATCAGGGATATTGTTGTATGGATAACAGCACAGCAGTTACAGCAACCCGTTTTCACCTGTTGAGCTGGGGAGTCTAATTGATTGGGAATGGCTTCTCCTGTCTAATAAGTTTGGGGGAACTAGCTGTTCTAGGATATAGAAATGAGATGATATATTTAGAACTATGGTAGAAATGTAAGGAATGATCACATTGTGATGTCTAACCCCACCCAACATCCACTGAAGGAGATAGGTATGAATATTCTATATTGGCAAGAGTTAAAATGGAGTTGCAGATGTGTGAATGTTCTGAGGGTGTCTGATTT
>NW_022196911.1:22465998-22469586 GCF_008632895.1 Mastomys coucha
AGAGCAGTCATCCAAACAGCAAAGTCCAGGTACACTATCCCCACATTACTGAATGCATTCTCAGTGAAACTGCCCCATCTGTGAAGTAGATGCTGTTCTGTCACTGGCCATGGTATGTTTGTCAATTCTGACCTGGTGTTCAGAACATGCCCTGGAAACTTTATACCAATCATTCTGTACATCTGAGGGTGAGCCAGGTAGCAGGTTAGCTGTGCTTAGAGAAGATGATGGGTTATAGCTTATGCAAGGGGGATTCAAAAGTAGATTCCTGAAGACCTCTTCAATAGCATGGCAGGTGGTGATAACAAGTTCCTGTGCCATGGTCATTGTGTTATCATCCTTGACCAGCAGGACTGTCGTAGCTATTATCTGGAGGCAGACTGGCCATCCTTGGGCCACTGGTTCCAGCTTCTAAGATAAATAATCCACTGGTCTCTTTCACGGGCCCAAAGTTTGAGTCAGCACTTCTTTTGCTTCCACCTTTCTCTCATCCACATACAGGTGATGTGGTTAGTGAATGTCCAGGAGGGCCAAAGCCACTGCCTCCAGCAAGGCTTTTCTTAAACTTCTAAAAGCCATGTCCATCTCAGGGGTTCATTCTAGTTTGTCTTCCTGTCCCCTTGTGGTCTCATATAGGCTTCCAAATGTCTTTCTAGATTTTCTCTAGGACTCTCATTCTTAACCTGCACTGCCTCACTTAGCTTAGATAAATTTCTGAGCCATACAGTGGCTTCTTGGAGAGGCCCTCATCAAAATCTGATTGTAGACCCAGAGCCTCTCCTTACCACCATCAGTGTTATAATTCCAGTTATGTCAATCTGTAGGGAAGGCTGCATCAAAATCATCTTGGAATTGGCCAGGCAGTCTATTTACTCCCAAGACCAATTTCTGGGCAGCTTCCATGATTCTCTCATTTTGACTCTTTCATGAAGAGGACATGGATCAATTGCTGGCAGTCATCTCAGGTGGGTTGGTGGGTTAACATGAATCTAAAAAACCTATAAGAACTGAAGGTCTTTCCAGAAATGGATGGTTTTGAAACTTGCAGTTGTAAGGGTCATTACTAGCAAATGGTACACATGTCATGAACTGTTTCTCCTGTACATCTGGGTGTCCCACAAGCTGAAGGAGTAAGGTCATAGAGTCAGCCCTCTGGGCAGTATAAGCCTGTTTGTGAGTTGGACTTCATGTGGAGTCAGGAGAGTTAGAGGAGTCATGGGCTGCTCCTTCCTCTGTCTGAACTGGTTGAACTGGGGCAGGTGGAGCAGCTGCAGTAGCAGAGATATAAGGAGGAGGACTGAAATCCTCCTTAGGGGCAGAGGGAAGAAAGAATATGTTTTGGGGGTCATAAAGCTGACCCTCCTGCAGAGGAAGGAGAGTTGGAAGCAGTACAGCGGTTGACAAAAAGGGTTTCAACCTTTACCAAAAAGGGTGCTTCAGGACATGGTAATGCCATGTGGTGATATATGACACTTTGTCTGGATGGTCCTTGACCTCATAGACAAAAGCATTCACCTTGTAGATTGTGGGGATATAAAATGTTCCCGCCTCAGGCCATCCTACTTTATAAGTGGGCCACTCATTCTTGTAAAAGATGGTTATTTTGCCAGGATGAACAACTACACCTGAAACTTTCAGAACTTTGTACAAGTCCTTAAAATGGTTCAGGACTATAGTACTCTGTTTGAGATGGTCTCCCTTCCTGTACATGGAAGACCCACAGATACATAGCTGATTCAGAAATCAGATGAGAACTAGCAAGATCTCCCACATGAGGGGTTTGGGAGCATTCTCTGTAGCCTCTAGCAGGGTGACAAAATACATGTAGGTTTTCCCCCTCTCAGCCTCCAGATTAAACCCCAAACAGAACCAGATACCTGGACTTAACTTCCTAATTGGAAAAGAAAGAAACAAAGCTTAGCTATTTGGGTCAAGTATGTCCTGGATGATCTTCCAAATATAAGGGTTTGTAATTCATAAAGAATGTTATGCCAGACTCAAATAGTATGCAACAGCAAAGAGCATTTACTCTGCAGAGAATCTGCATGCAGGGGGCCACTTGCATTAGGTTGCAAGACAGAGGTGGATTTTGGAGGGTCAATTTAAAGCCTGTTAGGATAGGAGTGTGTGACTTTTACCTTTCTTTCCCTTGATTGGTTTGCTCTTCTTCTGTGATGTGAATGCTCTTTGGATTAGTTAATGCTCTGTAGCATTCTGGGGATTTTTGCTGCTTTACTATAGTGGTCTCTAACTAGGTGGAGCACTTGGGAGGCAGAAGCAGGCAGATTTCTGAGTTCGAGGCCAACCTGGTCTACAGAGTGAGTTCCAGGACAGCTAGGGCTACACAGAGAAACTCTGTCTTGAAAAACCAAATATATATATATATATATATATATATATATATATATATATATATACACACATACATATATATACATATACATATATATACATATATACATATATTTCACATATATACATATACATATACATATATATATATGTGTGTATATATATGAAATTTCAGTAGCAGATTACCTTCCTTATCATTGGCCAGGTTCCATGGGTAACCTGTTTGTTTTTTTCAGTGGAGCTGGCCTCAGATTGAACCAGAAAGTCTTCTGTTACCCACAAAATCATTTGTCACTATGAAACCAGTGGGCATGCTTTGCCTGACTGATTAAGATTGTGATCCACTGCTTTTAGGAACTCATCTTTTTTTTCAATTCTGATTTATTCATGTATAACTTTCCTTCCACAGCACTGCATAATGTAAAGCTGATGTCATTGTCAAACATCACAATGTCCCCTGTTTAGCTCTACTTCTAATACATAGAAAGTCACTCTTTTAGTTTAAAGTAGGTGAACAACGCTTTGTCAGTATTTTAGTCTCTTCAGAGCTACAAGTGTGTTGTCTTGAATGATTATATTGTCTTTGCATCTATTTCATTAACATCTTAATAACCTTATTAATATCTTTCTACATACTACTTCAGATTGACTGCTTTTCAAAATGCTTGTAAGCCCTGAGGCACAAAATTATGAACAAATGTCTTTCTTACTCAGTGCATCAGACTGCCAACCTTTTCAATATGCTTTTGTCACTTCATCTCTATGTGATTGTCTTTCCTGACCTAGCACTCAATCTAGCACTCTAAGAAAAGGTTCTTGGTGACCTATGAAGCCTGTCTCACTGTTCTTTAATTTATGTCTCTATAGTAGGTAATTAAGGAACAGTTAAGAGCAGGAGATTTGACTCAACAGTTAAGGGCACTTGCTCTTCCAGTTACCAGGTTCCATTCCTGGTACCTGGCTGAGGACTTGATTTCCAAAAATCAGATTCCAGCCCTCTTCTGCCTGCTGTAGACTCTGTGCGTGGTGTGCACAGACCTACCTGTAGGCAAGGATACCCCTCCAAATAAATAGACTTAATTTTGAAAAGAAGCTATAAACAATCTGGAGATATACCAGTCCTATTCATAATAGCCAGAAGCTGGAAACAACCCAGGTGTCTCTCAAACTAAGAATGGATACAGAAAATTGAGTTCATTTATATAATGGAATACTATTCAGCTATTAAAAATGAGG
>NW_022196911.1:22471635-22491785 GCF_008632895.1 Mastomys coucha
GAAGGAGCTGAAGGTGTTTGCAACCCCATAGGAGGAACAACAATATCAACTAACCAGAAGCCCCAGAGCCCCCAGGGACTAAGCCACCAACCAAGGAGTACCCAGGGACCTATGGCTCCAGCCACATATGTAGCAGAGGATGGCCTTGACAGTCATCAGTGGGCAGTGAGGTCCTTGGTCTGGTGAAGACTCCATGGATGCTCCAGTGTAGGGGAATTCAAGGGTGGAGAGGTGGGAGTGTGTGGGTGGGTAGAAAAACACCCTCATATAAGCGGGGGAAGGGGGATGTGATAGGGTGTTCTTGGGGGGCGGCAGAGGGAAAGGGGATAGCATTTGAAATTCATTTCCACTGAGCAGCCTGTCCATTATGATGGAAATATCTGCCCAGAGCCATATAGGTGCCAGGAGCCATGGTCTTAACCATGACCCTGTGGAAAATTACTAGCTTACACATACATCTCTGATAGAACATGTGTAATCTAACAGTAAGAATATATGTGGGTGTGGAGGACACTGTGATTGTTGGTTCCAGAGACTGAAGATTGCCACCTGGCCTTTGGATAGCTCCCGGGGCTCTTACCCCTCCTGGAAGCTTCCTCTTGTTTATGCTTATATTGTCATCCCTGAAGTAAAGTTTTTCACGGCTTGATCAGAAAACTGTCTTGCTCTCATTCTTCATGTCTCTTGTACTCCCCCCCGCCAGTGTTTCTCCCCTGTCCTAGGTCCCCGCTGAACACCCCACCAGTCGTGGCATCTAAGAGAACCAAAAAATGAGCAGGTGATCTTCCTGAGATGGTTCCACCATGGACTTAAAGTCGTGTCGCATTTGCTTCTTCGGCTATTAATATGCTTTCCTGTTATTATTAAATATATATAATAATCACTATGTATTAGTCCACCCCTTTGAGCAGATTTTTCTAGAACAACGAAGATGTACTCTCTTGTAGTGATTCTGTGTGGACAAATACATTATTTCTTAATTTTTAGTGTTGATAGCATAAGAATTCCTAAAATTATATTGGTAATTATTAAGATATTTTGTTATAGGACTTCGATTAATTTCTTTTTCATGTCAAAATTGCAATGAGAACTGCCAGTCTTCAAATGTCAGGAGTTAATTGCTTCTGAGATAGAAAACAGGAATCTACAACTTAGAGCACATTCTAAGAAGTTTTAAAACAATTAACCAAAGGTCACAAAAAGGGAACTAATGATTTATTATAAGTGCAAGGACAGAAGATAAAACTTGACTGGATTTATCTATACAAAACTTCAATGATAACTTAGTTATGGGCTTTTACTCTCCATGAACCTATAGAGCTAGTGACAAATAATTAGCCAGATAATTACCCTAAATGGATATGCATGTAAACATTCTTTGTTATACATTGCTTATTCAATTTATGATTTGAATTTAAGTTTGAATTCTAGTGAACTTTTGTAAAAATAATAAAGTAAAATAAAAGGATGCTTGGATAATCCATGTGATATACTCTAGAAAAGATACAAAAGACTTGGAAATATTACATTGGTTTGGCATTGAGAGTAATGGCATTATTATTACATCAGAGCAGGAGGAGCAAGCAAGATTAGAAGAGAGGACAGAAGACTTTTTTTGGAGAACTTTTTTTTATTAGATGTTTTCTTTATTTATAGTACCTCCTTTCCCAGGTTTCCCTCCAAAATAAAAATAAAAATAAAATAAACAAAAACTAAAACAAAGTCCTGTTCCCTCCCACTTCTGCCTGCTCACTACTCCACCCCCTCCTGCTTACTGGCCCTGGCATTCCCCTACACTGGGGCATAGAACCTTCACAGGCCCAAGGGCCTCTCCTCACATTGATGACCAACTTGGCCATCCTCTGCTATACATATGATGCTGGAGCCATTAGTACCACCATGTGTACTCTTTGGTTGGTGTTTTAGTCCCTGGTAGCTGTGAGGGTACTAGTTAGTTCATATTGTTGTTCATCCTAAGGGGCTGCAAACCCTTCAGCTCCTTGGGTCCTTTCGCTAGCTCCTTCACTGGAGACCCTGTTCTCAGTCCAATGGATGGCTGTGAGCCTCTACTTCTATATTAGTCGGGTACTGTCAGAGCCTCTCTCAGGAGATAGCTATATCAGACTCCTGTCATACTCAAGAAGTTAGACTCCAGAGCAACAAATAACCCTATTAAAAATGGGGTACAGAGCTAAACAAAGTATTCTCAACTGACAAATACTGAATGGCTGAGAAGCACCTAAAGAAATGTTCAACATCCTTAGTCATCAAGGAAATGCAAATCAAAACAACCCTAACATTCCACCTCACACCAGTCAGAATGGCTAGGATAAAAAACTCAGGTGACAGCACATGATGGCAAGGTTGTGGAGAAAGAGGAACACTCCTTCATTGCTGGTGGGACTGCAAGCTGGTAAAACTACTCTGGAAATCAGTTTGACAGTTCCTCTCGAAATTGGACATAGTACTACCAGAGGACCCAGCTATACCACTCCTGGGCATATACTCAACGATGCTCCAATACATAATATGGACACATGCTTCACTATGTTCATAGCAGCCTTATTTATAAGAACCAGAAAGTGGAAACAACCCAAATGTCCCTAAACAGAGGAATGGATATAGAAAATGTGGCACATCTACACAATGGAAACTACTCAGCTATTAAATACAATGAATTTATGGAGCACTTTTTAGAGAGTAAGAGAACCTTTTAGGAAGAACTTAGAAATAAAGATTAAAATCTGTTTGCAATGTATCCCCTTTTTTTCTCTGACTGTAGATAGCAGTCTGGGTATCAGAGCCTTGAAATTGCTGTGGAGACAGGATAAAGATTATTTTATTTAGTTTTCAATGTTTTACTATGAGATGGTAAATACCAGAGACTGAAGCCTTCCTGTCTCAGAGGAACTCAAACATGCAAGTCAGTTAGTTACCACAATGAAGTAACTTAGACATCAGAGGTAAACATTTTATTATTAAAGAGCAACTCTAAATATATTGCAAGAATAAGACTTGTCCCTGCCAACACTCTTCACCCTCAGCTACCTTCAAGAGAAAACCAGAAAGAAGGACTTCTGGGGCTGGCCCCTGGCAAATTTCATGTGGTTTTTACTACTGTAGCTCTGTAGTACAGCTTGAAAGCAGGGATCATGATATCTCTGGACGTTCCTTTTTTGTTTGGGATTGTTTTAGCTATCCTTCCCTTTCTATTTTTCTACGTGGAAGTTGAGTATTGTCCTTTCAAAATCTGTAAAAGATTGTATTGGAATTTGATGATAATTGTCTTGTATTCTTATATTGAATTGGTAAAACATCCATTTTTACTATGTTAAACATACAGATTCATGAACATAGGGCATCTTTCTAACTTCAGATATCTTATTTAATTGTTTTTTGTTGTTGTTGTTGTTTTTAGATTTTTATTTTATTTATTTTATGTGCATGAGTACACTGTAGCTGTACAGATGGCCATGAGCCATCATGTGTGTGGCTGCTGTTGAACTCAGGACCTCTGCTGGCCCTGCTAGCTCCACAGGTCTCCCTCGCTCACTCAGCCCCTGCTCTCTCCAGTGTAATTTACTGCAGCTATCTTCAGACGCACCAGAAGAGGGCGTCTGTTCTCATTACGGGTGGTTGTGAGCCCATGTGGTTGCTGGGATCCGAACTCAGGACCTTTGGAAGAGCAGTCAGTACTCTTACCCGCTGAGCCATCCCGCCAGCCCCTAACTGTTTTCTTTAAAGACTTGAAGTTTTTGTCACACAATTTTTTCAGTTGCTTGATTAGTTAGTTATACATCAAGATATTTTTTATTATTTGTAGCTATTGTAAAGGGAATTGTTTTCTTGATTTCTTTCTCAGTTCATTTGTTAGTTATATATAGGAGTTAGTGAATATAAACACTGAAGGTGTTTATTAGGTGTAGGAATTCCCTTATAGAATTTTTGGGATTCTTTATGTGTAATATATAATTTATAAATAATGATACATTGACTTCTTCATCTCCAAGTTGTTTCTTCTTGATCTCATTTAGTTCTATAATTACTCTAACTAGAAGTTTATGTACTATATTGAACATATAAGGAAAGAATGAGCATCTTTATCTTGTTCCGAATTTTAATGGAATTGCTGTGTTTTCCTTCACTTAATTTGCTTTTAACAAGAAACTTGAGGTAAATCATCTTCAATATGTTTAAATACGTTCTTTGTGTTTCTAATCTATCCATGATTTCTTTCTTGAATGGCCTGGATTATGTCAAATGCTTCTAGAGCAATGATAATATAGATTTATTTCCTTTCAGTTTATTTATATAGTGGATTACATTGACTAATTTTCTTATATTGAGTAATCTCTGCATTTTTTGGATGATGCCTACTTGATCATGGTAGGTATTTTTATGTCTTCTTGGATTTGTTTTACAAGTATTTTATTCCATTTTTAAAGATTTTTTTCATTTTATGTATGTGAGTTCACTGTTACTCTCTTTAAACACACCATAAAGATCAAATCCCAGTACAGATGTTTGTGAGCCACCATGTGCTTGCTGGAAATTGAACTCAAGACATCTGGAAGAGCAGTCAATGCTCTCAAGTGCTGACCTATGTTTCTAGCCTCAATTACATATTTTTAAAATCTATGTCTTAAGGAAAACTGGTCTCTAATTCTCTTTCTTCTGTAAAATTTTGTGTTTTTTAGAAATCAGAATGACTGAGGCCTCATAAAATGAATTTGTAAATGTTCCTTCTGCTTCTATTTTGTGGAATAATTTGAGTAGTATTGGCATTATAACTTTATATAAAGGCTGGTAGAGTTGTGTGCTGAAACTGTTTGGCCTTTGGCTTGGTTTGTTTGGGAGACTTTTAGGGACTCTTTCTATTTCTTCAAGAATATAAGTCTATTTAAATTGTTCATCACAACTTGATTTCATTTTTTTATTTGTTATCTATTGAAAAACTTTTCCATTTCATTTAAATTTTCCAATGCAGAGTTCAAGTTTTTAAGCTAGAGATTCTATGAGTTTCCTTGGTATCTATTTTATATCCTCCTTTACATTTCTGACTTGGATAATTGGGATATCCTGACTCCATTTTTAGTTACTTTGGATAAGGGTCTATCATGTTGATTTTTCTCATGGAACAAACACTTTTATTAATTCTTTGTATTGTGACTTGTTCCATTGTATCGATTCTGAACCTCAATGTGGTTATATCTTCGTCTAGTATGTGATTTTTTTTTTATAGAAGTTATAGGTGTACTGCTAAGTTGCTATTATAAGATATCTGCAACATTTTTATGTAGGCACGCTCTGCTATGAACTTAATTCTTAGCACCAATTTTATTATGTCTGATAAATTTGGGAGTGCTATGTATTCATTTTCATTGAATTCTATAAAGTCTTGAATTTTTTAAAAATTTCTGCCTTGGAAACATGGAAATACAAAAGAATTCTTTATAGGACATGTAGTGATATGAAAGAAATTGTTCCCGATTTGCTCTTAGGGAATGCTACTATTAGAAGGAGTGGCCTTCTTAAAGTAGGATTGGCTTGTTAGAAGAAATTATTCACTGGGGCTGGGCTTTGAATTTGCATAATCTCAAGCCAACCCTAGTGGGTCACTGTCTCTTCCTGCTGCCTTTGATCCAGATAAAGAACATCTGCCTGCATGCTATCATGCTTCCTTCCATGATGGTAATTGAGTAAACCTTTGAAACTGTAAGGCACTTTCAATTAAAGGTTTTTCTTTATAGGAGCTGCCATGGACATGGAGTGTCTTTGTTGCAACAGAGACTGGAGGCCCCAGGGAGTTTATAAGTCTGATGGGGTAGGGAGTGGGTGTGGGGAAGGTTTGAGATGTGGAACAGTGGGAGGGGAATAAAATATGCAGTGCAAACATACAAACAAACAAACAAAGATTAAATTAAAAAAAGAAATACTCCTGAGACAGCATCCATCAGGAAGCTCCTTTCCAAAATTGTAGAATTGTTTCATCGTCTAGTTATCCTACCTTCTGCATTGTATGCAGTTAAAGTAAGTATCAGAAAGCTTTTGTTCTTCTATTGTGATCGTGTCACAATGAAGGTTCTTCTGATCATCCATACAGTAACATCCACAAAAGGATATTGAAACAATGAAAAGCCTTTGCTGAGAGTGTCATTCTACAGAATTTAGTTTACTAATCTTAAAGAATGAAAGCAGAAATAAGTTTTTGGATCTTATTAATCATGTACAAATCTCTATTAGCCTTAACTGCATTCATTGTCCAGAGAATCTTCATATGTATGGTAAATACAAGAAAATCTTGGATCAAGGCCTAAAGCATATTGCCCATCAATGTGTGAATCCCTAAGAGAAGTCTTACAAACATAATGATCTTGGAAATGATTTATGAATCCTCACAGTGTTACACAGAACTCGTTTACTTCAGTTGTGCCTGGGACAGGACTAAAAACCTAATCACAGAACTGAGGGGTACACTTCAAAAGGAGTCAGCCTCCTAAGGTAGTCAGTCACTGACATCTCCTAACTCAGAGGTGTTTCAGATTGATCTCTGCTATAATCTGTGAAGAGATCTGTGTGCTTTCTTTATTCAGGCATAAAGGTGCCCTAAGAAATAGTTTGTTTTAGCTAACACTGAGATTGAACATTATTTCCTGGCTTCCACAGTGTTTCAATAATCCTAGTTGATTTCGTAGTTGTAGTTAGCTTGGAATTTCTACAAAGGAGCTGTCTTATCTGACTCCAAAGTTAGAGATAGCAGTTAGACACAAATCATCAGAGCAGTCCCACAAATTTAGAGATAGCAGTTAGGCACTAATTATCAGAGCAGTCCCATACAAGGCAGAATTGCTTTACTGACTAGAGAGAAGTTATAGGGCTTCTAGCACTAATTATTTATGTTACAGCCAAGGAATGCTAAAATGCGACCTTCAGCTGCTTGCCTCAGACAGATCCTGAGAATTTAACTTGGGACTGCCAGAACAGCCCAAGAAGAAGGACACCATTGCTCCTCCGCCTTGCACCTGGCTGATTGATTGTACTGTAGCCATCTCCTGCCTACCTGACTTCTGTAGTTTGCCCTGTTTTGCTGTATACTATATAAGCCTGATTTCTACTTTGTACAATTGCACTCCCTTGTTCTGTGTCTGTTTGTCATTTCTTCACCAACGCCTTGTCTACCTGACTAGGAGGACTCTGTTCCCCCCACGGGTGGAGGGAGGCCTAGACTGGCTGGCTGTACTGGCTAGTTTTGTGTGTCAACTTGACACAGGCTGGAGTTATCACAGAAGGGAGCTTCAGTTGGGGAAGTGCCCCCATGAGATCCAGCTGTGGGGCATTTTCTCAATTAGTGATCAAGTGGGTAGGGCCCCTTGTGGGTGGTGCCATCCCTGGGCTGGAGGTTTTGGGCTCTATAAGAGAGCAGGCTGAGCAAGCCAGGGGAAGCAAGCCAGTAAAGAACATCCCTCCATGGCCTCTGCAACAGCTCCTGCTTACTCAACTGCTTGAGTTCCAGTTCTGACTTCCTTTGGTGATGAACAGCAATATGGAAGTAAGCCAAATAAACCCTTTCCTCCCCAACTTGTTTCTTGGTCATGATGTTGTGCAGGAATAGAAACCCTGGCTAAGACACTGGCCCATGGCATTACAGTGCAAACTTTTTAAAAACACAAGTGATACTACAGAAAACACCAGCAAGTGCTAGTGTCATAACCACAGATATTCATCTATTGAATCAATAAGCCTGACCAGACATTAAAAAAAATATATGCTTATTAGAGAAGGACTTTGTAAATATAAAGACTGTGACAAATGTTTTAGTTTCTGTTCAAATATCAAAGTCCAAGAATGAATCCACCCTATAAAACAATTCTTAAAAGAATGATAAATTATTTGATTTGAAATATGATTCAAGATAAAAGTGAATCCTTAGGGGAGAGAAACTACATGAATGCAGGAAATTCTACAACTACAACAACAAAAAGAAAAAAATAAAATAAAATAATAGGCTGCCTTCCAAAAAGAATCAGTGACAATGACAAGCTACCAGAAACAACCTAAAATATGCCAGCTGTAATTAATTGTTTTCTTTTATGAGATGTGTAGTGGTCATAGTGTTACCTCACAAAGACAACATTGATGTGTTTGTAAGGAGATGAAGACTGTAATATTTTCGTACCTCTGTTAAGCATTTTATGTCACACAGTGATGATGGGTGTGTTGGCAACTGACATATGTTTCTCTCTAGAGAGATTCTTCCCAGTCTCAGTGTTTGTGGTGTTTTAAATATGCTTGGTTGAGGGCTGTGGCCTTCTTGGAATAGGTGTGGCCTTGTTGGAGGAAGTGTGTCACTATGAGGTGTGGTTTTATGACCCTCGTCCTAACTGCCTGAAGAGAGTCTGCACCTGACTTTCTTTGGCTGAAGATATAGAACTCCACCCCATCTAGCACCATGCCAGCCTGAACTCTGCCATGCTTTCCAGCATGGTGATAATGGACTGAACTTCAGTACCTGTTAGCCAGCACCAATTAAATGCTGCCTGTTATAAGAGCTGCCTTTGTCATGATGTGTCTTCACAGCAGTAAATCTCTAAGACAAGTTGGTACCAGGGACTGGGGTATTGGTGTGATAGGCCTGAGTATGCATTCATTTGAAGAATGTGGATCTTGAAACTTTGAAAAGCAGTGGAAAGCTTTAACTGGGGCATAATGGGCCATCCTAGTCGGAATATGGAAGACATTGATGCTGCAGGTGATTTGAACTGTGCAGACCTGGCCCAAGAGGGTTCATTGGAGAAAAATTTTACTATGTGACCTACAGATAGTACTTGTGATATTTTGGAGAAGAATGTGGTTGCTTTTTGCATCTGTGTGAACCTCTTATTTGAGATTGAGGTTAAAAAAAGATTTAGATTAACTGCATTGATGAAATATCAAAAAAGCATAGTTTAGACTTTATCTTTTGGTTCAATCTTATCAGGAGAACTTTGGTCAAGCATAGAGAGCTTAGAAAGGAAAATTATAAAATGTATATTTCAAGTAAAAAAAAACAGCATGAAAAATACAATGGAATTAAATCCTGTGATCAAAGAGATAATGAAAGACTTAAATTTGAGACTTGGGCTGGCTAATGAGAAAATTGCAGGTTTGAGGAAAACACAGTGGGCCAAGGTCGAGCATGTCCAGATGGGCCTGGGCAGGGGCAGGCGAGCTGTTGGGACATTCTGGGAACTAGCAGGCTGGGAAGATGTGGAGGAGAAAGCATGCAAAGATATGTCCTGGTAGGCCCTGGCATGACCCAACTGAGTAACGGGTCATCTGGTCCTCTTAGATATGGTTTAAGGTCAGCCAGATGCTCTGTAGACTCAAATTACCACCCTTAGGAATTTTCCACCCTGATCTGCACGTACACTAGCTGATATTTGAAATAGCCAATCATGTATAGCCACACCCATTCCTTTGTTCCCTCAGACCTTTTCCCTATATGAACCCCTAAGCCCTGAGCCTTGTGCGCTCAGATATTAAACTGCCTCATGTGTTTACATCAAGACGGTCTCTCATGATTCCTTGGGTGCACGTCCTCCCGAGATTTGAGTGGGGGTCTCCTCACAGGGGCCTTTCAAAGATACACAGCATATTTTCCACAAGCATGTGGATATCCAAGAGAAGCATAATAAATTTCATGAACTTGGCAAAATAATTCATGAATCCACCCATAATGCATCTTATGAAAGTAGTCACAGAGATGTGTCTGTTGAATCATCAGACCTTACCAGACATAAAACTGTGAATACCAGATAACTTGCAAATATAAAAACAATGTAAACTGTTTAAATTTGTGCTCTGTCATTAGTCTAAGTCATGGACTCCATATAGGAAAAAAGAACATAACATGTTATCTGATAAGGTTTTTGATAATAAAGATAAATTCATGCTGAAACAAACCAGTACTGGAAATAAACTTTTCAAATTTACTGAATGTGACAAATTCTTTATGGGGAAAGTATTTTCAAATTCTCCTGAGAATTCATACAGGACAGAAATTTTACAAATGTAGTGAATATGGCAAACGCTTTAACCAAAAATGCAGTCTTAATATTCTTCAAAGTACTCACACAGCATAGAAACTACGAATTTAGTGAATGTGATAAATTGATAAATTCTTTGACAAGAAATATAATCTTGGCACTCATCAGAGAATGCAAACAGTAGAGAAGCTTTACAAATAAAGTGAATGAGACACATTCTTCACAAAGGGAGATTATTTTAGAACTCATAAGAGAAAACATACGGGAGAGGGACCTTACAAATGTAGTGTATGACATGATTGAACAGCTTGTGGGAATATATAATTAGAAGGGACAGATCTTGAAGTCTAATACTAAATATTTCAACAAATTAGGAGTGCAGGCAATGGAAGGAATATGTGACATTTTTATAACATAAAGCTAATGTTTCTATGAGGAGATGCAAATTTGTGTATATTGGATTGTTTTGCATTTGCAATGATAAAAGGTATGTTGACACCTGAAACCTGTTTGTCTCAGGAGAGGTTCTGCTCTATTACATAGTCATGGTGAATGTGTTCACACCTGAAATCTATTTGTCTCAGGAGAAGTCCTATTTGTATTAATTCTCTCAACAACACTGCTCGGTTCAATTTTCTCAATTGACAAAGCAGAATTTTCTCATTGGATTCTGAGTGAGAATCCCTTTGACCCTTCTTGTTACTTAGCTTCTTTGACTCTGTAGATTGTAGCCTGGATATCCTTTACTTTATGCCTACCATCCACTGATGAGTGAGTACATACCATGTGTGTCTTTCTGGATCTGGGTTACCTCATTCAAGATTATATTTTCTAGTTTCACTCATTTGCCTGCAAATGTCATGATGTCCTAGCTTTTAATATCTGAGTGGTATACTGTTGTATAAATGTACATTTTCTTTATCCATTCTTTCACTTGAGAAATGTCTAGGTTGTCCCTGGCTATTGCAAATAAAGCTGATATGAACATAGTTGAGTTGAACAACTGTTATGGTGAAGCATCTTTAGGATATATGCCCAAAGGTGCAATTTTGATACCTCATTAAATAAATCTAATGGCTAGAAAGTCTGAAGGTAAATTCTGAGTCTAGGCATCTGGTAATAGGATAAAGAAACATTTTTTTTTCTCATGCATTTAAACTGGCCACAAGCATGCAGTGAAATTGCAGTGAAGGTATGACTTTCCCACAAGAAAGATGGCTGCCAGTTATGTAACTGCCCTTAACTAAGATGGTGGTGAATTTACAGGTCTTCTTTGTCCCAAAGTCAAGATGGTGGCCAGTCATGTACTACTTACCCTTTGTATAGTAGAACTTGAGATCAGGGATAGTGATAACCTCCAGGAGTTCTTTTATTATGTAGGATTATTTTAGCAATCCTGCTTTTTGTCTGTTTTAAGGTATGTAAAGAATTGTATTGGAAATTTCATAGTAATTGCATTGAAGTATTTAGATTGCTTTTGGTAAGCTGGAAATTTTCACCATTAATCGTACTGATCTATGAGCATTGGAGATTTTTCTGTTTTCTAATATCACCCTTGGTTTCTTTTTTTAGAAACTAGACATTCTTGTCAAACAGCATTTCATTTGCTTGGATAGTATTAGAACAAGATATTTTATATTATTGGTGTGTTTTGTAAAGGTGTTGTTCTTGGATTTGGATAGTATTATATTGAGTATTTTTTCATCAAAGTTCATAAAGGATATTGTTCTGAACTTCTCTTTGATTGTTTAGTGTTTGTGTGCTTTAAATTATCAGGGAGACTGTAGCCCCACAGAATGAGTTGGCAATGCTCCTTCTAGTTTGGGGAATATTATTATTTTCTTTTCTTCAAAAGCCTGGAAGAATTCTGCACTAAAACCATTTTGCCTTGGGATTTTTTTGCAAGGAAGATTCTATTTTTTTATTAGATATTTTTTTATTTACATGTCATATGATTTCTCCTTTCCCAGTTTCCCCTCCAAAAAACAAAGAAAAACAAACAACAAGAACAAACCCCTGTTGCCTCCCCACTCCCCATGCTTGCCACCCTACCCTCTCCCACTTATTGGCCCTGGAATTCCCCTAAACTGGGGCACAGAACCTTCACAGGGACAAGGGCCTCTCCTCCCTTTGATGATCAACTTTGCAATCCTCTACTATACACATGCTGCAATCAGTCCCACCACATATACTCCTTGGTTTGTGGTTGAGTCCCTTAAAGCTCTGACGGTACTAGTTAGTTCATATTGTTGTTCGTTCTAAGGGACTGCAAACCCTTCAGCTCCTTGAGTCCTTTCTCTAGCTGCTTAAATGGGGACCCTGTGCTCAGTCCAATGGATGGTTGTGAACTTCTACTGCTGTTCTTAGTCGGGCACTGGCAGAGCCTCTCAGGAGCCAGCTATATTACCCTCCTGTCAGCCAGTATTTGCTGGCATCCAAAACAGAGTCTAGGTTTCGTGACTGAATATGGGAAGGATTACCAGGTGGGGCAGTCTCTGGAGTGTCCTTCCTTCAGTCTCTGATCCATATTTGGCTCTCCAACCCCTTACTTGGGTATTTTGTTCCCCCTTCTAATAAGGATTGAAATACCCACACTTTGGTCTTCCTTCTTGAGTTTTCTGTGGTTGGTGGATTGTATCTTGGGTATTCCAAGCTTCTGGGCTAATATCCACTTATCAGTCCATGCATACCATGTGTGTTCTTTTGTGATTGGGTTACCTCACTCAGGATGATAGCCTCCATATCCATCCATTTGTGTAAGAATTTCATAAATTTATTGTTTTTAATAGCTGAGTAGTATTCCATTATGTAAATGTACCACATTTTCTGTATCCATTCCTCTATTGAGGGGCATCTGGGTTGTTTCCAGTTTCTGGCTATTATAAATAAGGCTGCTATGAACATAATGGAGCATGTGTCCTTATTACATGTTGGAACATCTTCTGGGTATATGCCCAGGAGTATTATAGCAGGGTCTTCAGATAATACTATGTCTAATTTACTGAGGACGTGCCTAATTGATTTCCAGAGTGATTGTAGCAACTTGCAATCCTACCAACAATGAAGGAGTGTTCCTCTTTCTCTACAACCTCACCAGTACCTACTCCGACCTGAGTTTTTGATCTTTGCCATTATGACTGGTGTGAGGTGGAATCTCAAGCCTGTTTTGATTTAAATTTCCCTGATGATTAAGGATGCTGAACATTTCCTCAGGTGCTTCTCAGCCATTCAGTATTCCTCAGTTGAGAATTCTTTGTTTAGCTCTCTGTCCCATTTTTAAATAGGGTTATTAGATTCTCTGGAATCGAACTTCTTGAGTTCCTTGTATATATTGGATATTAATCCTCTACTGGGTGTAGGACTGTTAAAGATCTTTTTCCAATCTGTTGGTTGCTGTTTTGTCCTATGACAGTGTCCTTTCCCTTACAGGAGCTTTGCAATTTTATGACGTCCCATTTGTCAATTTTTGATATTGTACACAAGATGTTGGTGTTCTGTTCAGAAAAAGTTCCCATTTCCAATGTGCTCGACATTCTTTCCCCACTTTCTTTTCTAATAGTTTCAGTATATCTGGGTTTATGTGGAGGATATTGATCCCCTTGGACTTGAGCTTGGTACAAAGAGATAGGAATGGATCGATTTACGTTCTTCTACATGCTAACTGTCAGTTGAGCATTTGTTGAAAATGCTGTCTTTTTTCCACTAGATGGTTTTAGCTCCTTTGTCAATGATCAAGTGACCATAGGTGTGTGGATTCATTTCTGGGCATCAAATTCTATTCCATTGATCCATCTGACTGTCACTGTACCAATACCATGTAGTTTTTATCACAATTGCATGATACTACAGCTTAAGGTCAGGGATGGTGATTCCACCAGAAGTTCTTTTACTGTTGAGAATAGTTTTCACTACCCTAGGTTTTTTGTTATTCCAGATGTATTTGCAAATTGCTCTAACTCTTTGAAAAACTGAATTGGAATTTTGATGGGGATTGCACTGAATCTGTAGAGATAGCTTTCAGCAAGATGGTCATTTATACTATGTTAATGGGCATCTATTTCTTTAGGTTAGGGAAGTTTTCTTCTATTATTTTGTTGAAGATATTTACTGGCCCTTTTGGTTGTGAATCTTTGCTCTCTTCTATAACTATTATCCTTAAGTTTGGTCTTCTCATTGCATCATGTATTTCCAGGATGTTATGGGTTAGGAGCTTTTGTATTTCTTTGACTGTTGTGTCAGTACTTCCCATGATATCTTCTACACCTGAGGTTCTCTCTTATATCTCTTGTATTCTCTTGGTAATGCTTGCAACTATGACCCCAGATCTCTTTCCTAGGTTTTCTATCTCCAGGGTTGTGTCCCTTTGTGCTTTCTTTAGTTTCTATTTCTAATTTTAGTTTCTTCATGCTTTTGTTGAATTCCTTTACTCGTTTGGTTGTGTTTTCCTATAATTCTTTAAGGGATTTAATTGGTTCTACCTGTTTACATATGTTCTTCTGTGTTACTTTTATCATTATTACTATCTTTAATTTTAAAATCAGAAATCTATATAACAAAGAATTAAAAACAATAAGCCATGTTCCCTGTCTAAACAGGTGCAAGAGCATATGAACTTATTATTCAATAATTAGTGGGCAGCCTTGAAAACATAAATATGACATTATTCAGACTAAGCATGTTATAGTTAGAAGTCTGTATGGATATGCATATGCTTATACACATTTGCCATCAATTAAAAAGAGATTATGAATCTGAAAGAAAGCAAGGAAGGTTATATGTGAACATTTAGATATAAGAAAGGGAAGGGAGAAATTATATAATTATTTTATAATCTCTCACAAACAAAAGAAAAGGTGAGATACTGAAACATAGCTATTAATGATGTTTTTCAGAAGGGTAGAACTTAGGAAATAACTGTTAGTAGAGTAAATCCTTCATGAATGTAGTAAGAGTCTGCATAGAAGAGGTTTCAGAGCAATGCTCTTCCTTCTCTATATGTAAGAAAATAAAGTATCATGTTAAAATCAGATCAGAAAATGGCCCTTCTCCAAGAACTGCATTGGCCAGTAACTTGCTACTTGTTCTTTTACTTTTGCTTTTTACATACCTAATAAACACGTTTTAAAAACTAAAAGGACTCTCTATAAACTGAATTCCAGAACCACTTAAGACTATAATATTACAACAGGATATTAAGCTATCCTTCTAAGGATAGCTTAATACATGCAATTGAAAAATATAATATTCAGAGTAAGCAAACTCAAGGACAGAAATTATATGATCATTTTAATAGATGTCAATGGCATAAGACAAAGTTCAACATGATCATAATACAATCACTGAAGTAATTATATAAGGAATATATCTCAGAACAATAAAGACTATATATGATAAATCAATAGCCAATATAATAATACTAAATGGGGAAAATCCTGAGAGTATTTCATACAAAGCATGCAACATTAGAAGAGTTCTTACCCCGTCCACTCTTATTCAGTGTGGTCCTTCCAGCCCTGCCTGCTGCTTTATTTCCCTCTAAAGATGTTCTTCCACCTCTCAACATTGTTTTTCATCTAGAGTCTTCACCAAGGCTGTTTGATTCTATTGTTCCTGACAAATGTACAAAGTACCAATAGTGGAGGTCTATGCTAAGCCACCATCTGTGTCCTGCATTTCTCTGAGGAATTCTAAGATAGGTTTCAGGGCAAAAAATTTGTCACATTAACTACATTTGTAAGGCTTCTCTTCTGCATGAGCACCCTGATGCCTTTTAGATGGTCTTTCTCAGGAATGGATTTGTCACATTCACAGAATTTGTAAACTTTCTTTCCTGTATCAATTCTCAGATGAATTTGAAGAGTTATTTTAAAATAAACATTTCTCATATTTGTTACATTTATAAGGTTTCCCTTATAGCTCTCTAATGAGTTCTAATAGTCTTTCCTGATAATGACCTTGTCATATTCATTTAATTGGTAAGGTTTGTCTTTTTTATGTATTATCTGATGTTTTCTAATACTGTCTTTAAAGGTAAAACATTTGCCACATGCACTACAATTGTAAGGTTTCTCTCCTGTATGAATTTTCTGTTGAATTATGAGATGGATTTTCCAGGTAAAGCATTTGACACATTCACAGCATTTGCAATGTATCTTGATTATGGTTTTACTCCTGTGATACAGACACCGTAACCAAGGCAACTCTTATAACGTACAAGATTACAAGAACAAGAACAAGAATTAGGGCTGGCTTACACATTCAGAGGTTCAGTCCCTTATCATGAAAGAGATGCTTGGCATTATCTCAGCAGACCTGCAGCTGAAGGAGCTGAGAGATCCACTTCTTGTTCTGAAGGCAAACAAGAAAAGACTGGCTTCCAGGCCACTATGATGAGTGCATTAAAGCTCCTGCCAACAGTGATACACCTACACCATGAGGCAATACTCCAACATGGCCACACATTCAAATAGTGCCACTCTCTGGGCCAAGCATATACAAGCAATCACATAGCATTTCTCTCCTGTATGAACACTCTGATGATTTCTAAGACTGTTTTTCTGGGTAATGAATATGTTCCACTCACCTCATCTGTAATGTTTCTCTCCTGTATGATTTTTCTAATGTTTTCTAGAAGAGCTTTTACTAGAAGCTTTTTACTTTTCATATGCACTACATTTCTAAGGTTTCTCTGTTGTATGAATTCTTTTATGAACCATAAGATAATATTTCTGGGTAACATATTTATCATATTTACTGCATTTGTAAGGTATTTTTCCTGCATCAATTCCTTGATGACTTCTAAATCTGTCTTTATCAATAAAACATTTGTCACATTCACTAGTTTTGTAAGGTTTCTCCTCTGTATGAATTCTTTCATAGCTTCTAATACTGCCCTTCTAAGAAACACACTTGTGACATTCACTGCATTTGTAAGGTATTATTTCATGTATGATTTCTCTGATGACATTTAAGGGTGTGTTTGTAGCTGAAGCATTTCTCACATTCACTACATTTGTAAGGCTTCTCTCCTGTATGTACTCTTTGATGAACTGTAAGCTGAGATTTCTTGGTAAAGCATTTGTCACACTTACTACATTTGTAAGGTTTCTCACCTGTATGAATTTTCTGATGACTTCTAAGACTGCTCTTTTGGGTAAAGGATCTCTCACATTCATTACATTTGTAAGGTTTCTCTCCTGTGTGAACTGTCTGATGTCTTCTAAGACTGCCTTTCTCAGTAAACCATTTGCCACATTCATTACATTTGTAAGGTTTCTCTCCTGTATGAATTCTCTGATGAGCTGTAAGAAGGCATTTCAGGGTAAAGGATTTGCCACATTCACTACATTTGTAAGGTTTCTCTCCTGTATGAATTATTTGATGACTTCTGAGACTTCCTTTCTCAGCAAAGCATTCTTTGCATTCAGTACATTTGTAAGGTTTCTCTCCTGTATGGTTTCTCTGATGAATTGTAAGTTGGTATTTCTGAGTAAAGCATTTGTCACATTCAATACATTTATAAGGTTTCTCTCCTGTATGAGTTCTCTGATGACTTCTAAGACTGCCTTTTTCAGTAAAGGATTTTTCACATTCACTACATTGGTAAGGTTTTTCACCTGTGTGAATTCTTTGATGAATAACAAGGCTGCTTTTCCGGGTATACCATTTGTCACATGCACTACATTTGTAAGGTTTCTCTCCTGTATGAACTCTCAGATGACTACTAAGACTCACTTTGTGAGTAAAGCACATGTCACATATACTACATTTATGAGGTTTCTCTCCTGCATGAATTCTCTGATGACTTCTAAGACTGCTTTTTGCAGTAAAGAATTTGTCACATTCAATATATTTGTAAGGTTTTTCTCCTGTATGAATTCTCTGATGAATTGTAAGTTGGTATTTCTGGGGACAGCATTTCTCACATTCACTACATTTGTAAGGTTTCTCTCCTGTATGACTCCTTTGATGTTTTTGAATTTGTGAGTAGTAGATAAAGGATTTGCCACAATCACTGCATTTGTAAGTATTCCCACTAGGGTGGATAGTGTCGTGTCTTTCAAAGCCTGATATATGATAGAAGCATTTACCACATTTGCAAGGATATTTCCCATAATGAAGTTTGTCATGTAGTTTGAGCTGTGATAAATGCAGAAAGGATTCACTACAGTCTGTGCATTTATAGGATTTCTCTCTAGTATGTGCTCTCTGATGTCTAGTGACACTTGAGTACATCTTAAAGTATTTACTACATGTCTTGCAATTGTGCGGTTTCTTTCCACTATTAATATTTTGTTTCAGCATGAGTTTATGTTCTGAGTCAAAAAGATTTTCACACTCCATAGCATTTGGTTCTTTCTCTCCTACGTGGATTCTTCCATTTTGCCTAATGATGGAACATACATTCAAACAGTTTACACAGTCCTCCAATCTGCAAGGTTCATCTCCATTCTTCCCAATATTCTTTCTGTTTAGGTTTGATGTTTTGACAGACTCATCCTTATGTTTAGTTCCGGAAGGTGCACCTTGGCAGGCTTCATGAATCATTTTGACAGGTTCAGTACATTTGCAAGACTTTTCCTGGATAGTCACATGCTTGTGGGTAATACGATTTGTGCCTTGATCTAACGCCTTTTCACATTTAAGATAATTCTCTGGAAAATAAAAAAGGGAATTAGGGAAGAAAGAGATTAATACATGAGCAAGGGATTCAATAATTTTTTTAAGTTCACAAAGAAAGGTAAATTAGGAATTCGAAAGGAAAAATGTCTTTTCTGTTTTATAATCATTACACGGATACTCAGAAGAAGGTCAAATTTGATCTATATCAAATGACTGAAAAAGAGCCTTCTAATTCTCATTTAAACACTGTTCTTTGCAGAAGGTAGGAAAAAGAGGTGATCAAGCAAAAATTATTTTGAGATAGAAGCTGCCAGAAGGATCATATTATATCAAGGCCAGCTAGGAATTTATTATGTAATTCACACTGGCATGGAACTTAACCATATATACTTGCTTCTTCTTTCAAGGTGCTAGAAAAAAGGTCACAGTGTAATAGTAGAAAACATGGAGAGCACGTGTCAAAAGGTACATAAATATATAAAAGCAAAATGCTCAGAAAAACAAATCCTGCTCTAGAAAAAAATATTTTGCTTTTTAAAATTAACAAACGGGTAAACACTACAATTCAATACCAAGATTTTAAAATTCCAGTTATTATGTATGAAACAATATATTTCCTTTCTATAAATGTGCAATATTCTTTAAACTTTGGAGTTTTTGATTGAAAACTAGGTAAAAGGATTAGAGAGACTATACAGGATACAGCACTGGTTATTACTCTTTATTCTGTAAGTATCTAGGTATTTCAGAGTTTCTTTCTAGGAAAGATACCTAAATTGAAAGGATTAATATGGAATTCTAAAAGAAGATTATTCTCACCCAAAAAGAATAGATTAATGTAATTCTCCATCATTACATCTTTATACAGTGCCCTCTGAGAACAGCTGAGACATTCCCATTCCTCCATTGTGAATTCCACAGCCACATCCCTGAATGTTAACAGACCCTGTAATAGAATATTACCAATTTACCATGTGATATAGGCCAATAATGTTTTCTACTTAACAAAAACCCAAAGAATAAGATATAAGTTGTGATATAGATGAGTCATGGCAAATATTCAAAGACAAAAGTTTTCTAGAAGTGCTATAGAGATGTGTCAGAAGTTAAACATTGTTGCTCTTCCACAGATCACATACAGAGTGACTTACTATATTCTACATATTCACATCTCTGCTGATATTTTCTAAGACTGAGCAACAGACAAAGAATGGATTTGCCTCCATCAATGCATTTGAAAATTTTGTTTGCAGTTTGGATTCTATCATGTCTTTTAAAGTGCTCTAATAATTTGTTTGCTGGAACCATCATGGCAGTATATAACAGAATATGAAACTTAGTTCTATGAGATCTAATGCTCTCTACTTATCTCAACATACAAGAAGAATACAAAGCTCATATGCATAGAGTCAGGAAAATGTACCAAAATACATGAAATAAAATTGAAATTTAATTTTATTAAGAAATGCTTCCTAATCTAGTCATAGTTTTTTTTTTTTTTTT
>NW_022196911.1:22491795-22492151 GCF_008632895.1 Mastomys coucha
ACAGGATAGCAAAATAGTCTCCAATCTGCAAACTTTTAAAGAATATATTATATACATTTGAGGTCTAGGTGCAGGAATATACCTTGATGAATTAACAAAATCCAAGTGCCACATTACACATGGTCAAGTAATGATAAGAAACACTATGCTTCAAAATTCTACAATGTCAACCTTGCTCAGATGTGGACACTAGCTCAATCTTTTCAGCAGTTTGGTCGGACCTTCTCAGCTGATATCCTGGGGTGTATGTACAATGCTGCAAATGTTCTAGAATAAAAAATAACTAAAATGTCTTCTTTGAAGGTTTGATAAAACTCTGCACTAAACCCATCTGGTCCTGGGCTTTTTTTGGTTGG
>NW_022196911.1:22492590-22504648 GCF_008632895.1 Mastomys coucha
TTTTCCTCTTAGGACTGCTTTCATTTTGTCCCATAAGTTTGGGTATGTTGTGGCTTCATTTTCATTAATTTGAAGTGAAGGAGTTAGAGAAAGGACCAATGGAGCTGAGGGGTTTGCAGCCCCTTAGGACGAACAACAATATGAACTAACTAGTACCCTCAGAGCTCCCAGGGTCTCATCCACCAACCAAGGACTGCATATGGAGGGGTCTGATTGTTCTGGCAGCATGTGTATTGTAGAGGATTGCAAGTTTGATCATCAATAGGAGGAGAGGACCTCGTCCCTGTGAAGGTTCTGTGCCCCAGTGTAGGGGAATGCCAGGGCCAGTAAGTGGGAGAGGGTGGGGTGGCAGGTATGGGGAGGGGGGAAGCAACAGGGGCTTGTTTTTGTTGTTTTGGTTTGTTTGTTTTTTGGAGGGGAAACTGGGAAAGGAGAAATTTACATGCAAATAAAGAAAATATCTAATAAAAAAAAAGAAAAAAATAAGTAAAACAAGGAATGCAAAATTCTAACGCTTCCTTATCATAAATTCTATTCTTCCATATGTAGCTCAAGATGCCAGTATCCATGTATAGGCAGATGCAGATTCACAAGCACGTTTCTAAACACCTGATCACTCCTGAAATGTAATTTATATGGCAGGTGATGCCTTTCTTCTTTACTAATATAAAAGGACACTTGACTGTTTCATGTCAATATTAGAAAACATTATATTCATGGAGTGTCATATACAATAGATTCCCTTCCAGAACTGCATGCCTTAAGTCTAAGGAAATTTATATCCTCATACTCTGCAAGGTTATGCTATGGTAATTTTGATTATCAGAGATGAAAATGAAGCAAATAGTAGAAAATAAATATTTTAGATAACATTAGCAGATATAGATAATTAAAGTTTTGAATGGGTTCAATAAGACATACAATTTTCAAACAAATGCAGACCTGAGACTAACCTGGGGCACAGTTACCAGAGAAGCAGTCATTCTTCTTATTGCTCTGCTCTGACTTTCTGCCTTAGGAACAAAGACTGGAATTCCTGACAAAATTTAACATAAAGAAGTATCAAAAAAACAGAGCCAAAATTAATAAAACTCCCCATGGACAAATGCCAAAACATATAAGACCTGCAAAGTAAAATGATCAGGAATTGTGTCAATATTCTCACAGATCGAAGAACATGGAATGAAATATTTAGAGTGGAATATATAAGGGCAGTTTGAATTATGAATACATGACACCTAGTTTACCCACAAAAAACCTGCCTCAGGACATACATGGTATACAACAGGGATGATTGGGATAAAATTCTGCATAAGGAGGGAGAGGATAGAAATTAACGAGGGTAACCAGGCAAGCTCTCTTGGGAGTTCAAGGTGGAAAATCCACTCTTCTAACTGTAAGTGGGAGAACAAGGAAGGTACAAAGCATGGATGAAAGTAAACTCTAGAAACTTTGTAATAGCCAGAATAGCAAAGAAAGCAGAAAAAGCAAATACTGTATTGGAATATTCCACTGTAAATATTCTAACAACCATGATGAGTGAAAGTAATCAGGATAATTACTAGTTAATGTGTTGAAAATTCACTCATGCTGGGTGGTGGTGGTGCATGCCTTTACTCCCAGCACTTGGAGGCAGAGGCAGGCGGATTTCTGAGTCTACAGAGTGAGTTCCAGGATAGCCAGGGCTATACAGAGAAACCATGTCTTGAAAAAACCAAAAAGAAAATTCACTCACAACAGTGAGACATACAAAAAAAGAACTTTGAGAACTAAGAAAAAATATAATGCTGTCATGAATTTACAGTATATAAAATTTCATGTAGACGAGATTTGTGGCAAGTATCAAGGGGGTAAGAAAAATAAGCGTAGCAATACATAAATTTTCAAGGGAAAATAATCAAGACATTTTACAGGGCATACGTCTTCATGACCCTTATTAGCCACATACAAGCTAAGTAATGTCAAATTTAGCAACAAACACATCAATACTTCCTACTCCTGTGATGGTGTGTTTTAACTTCAGAAATACTAAATATTTGAGCAAAATATGTTCCCTGACTTAATTCTGACCCTGTCTTTAACTGGAAAGATAAAGTTACCATTTCATGGATACTGAACAAGAGGCTATTCTGGGATGTGATAAAGAGAACACAAATGTCAGCCCAGACTACTATACCTAGCAAAACTCTCAATCACCATAGATGGAGAAACCAAAGTATTCCATGAAAAAAACAAATTCACACAATATATCTCCACAAATCCAGCCCTTCAAAGAGTAATAAATTGAAAACTCCAACACAAGGAGGGGAACTACATCTCCGAAAAAGAAAAAATGTAATCTTCCAACAAAACTAAAAGAAGATAGCCACATGTACGGAATTCCGGCTTTAAAAAAACAACAGGAAGCAACAATTACTTTTCCTTAATATCTATTAATATCAATGGTCTCAATTCCCCAATAAAAAGACATAGACTATCAGATTGGGTACGTAAACAGGACCCATCATTTTATTGCATACAGGAGATGCACCTGAGTGACAAAGACAGACACTACCTCAGAATAAAAGGCTGGAAAACAGTTCTCCAAGCCAATGGTCCCAAGAAGAAAGGTGGAGTAGCCATTCTAATATCGAATAAAATCTAATTTCACCGTAATGTGATGAAAAAAGATAAGGAGGTATACTTCATAATCATCAAAGGTATGACCTACAAAGATTAATTCTCAATTCTGAACCTCTATGCTCCAAATCAAAGGGCACCTTCATTCATAAAAGAAACTTTACTAAAGCACCACACACAATAATAGTGGGAGATTTCAATACCCCACTCTCTGTAATAGACAGATCATCAAAACAGAAACTAAACAAGGACACAGTGTGACTAACAGAAGTTATAAAACAGATGGATTTAACAGCCATCTATAGAACTTTTTATAATAAAAAAAAGGATATATCTTCTCAGCACCTCATGGTACCTTCTCCAAAAGTGACCATAAAATTGGTCACAAATCAGGCCTCAACAAATACAAGAAGATTGAAATAATTCCTTGCATCCTATCAGATCACCATGGACTAAGGCTGCTCCTCAATAACAACATAAAGAACAGAATGCCCACATACGCGTGGAAGCTTAACAACACTCTACTCGATGATAACTTGGTCAAGGAAGAAATAAAGAAAGAAATTAAAGACCTTCTAGAGTTTAATGAAAATGAAGCCATAACATACCCAAACTTATGGGATACAATGAAAGCAGTCCTAAGAGGAAAACTCATAGCTTTAGGTGCCTCAAAAAAGAAACAGGAGCGTGCATACATCAGCAATTTTACAGCACACCTGAAAGCGCTAGAACAAAAAGAAGCAAATTCACCCAAGAGGGCTCAAAGGCAGGAAATAAACTCAGGTCTGAAATCAACCAAATAGAAACAAATAGAACTATACAAAGAATCAACCAAACCAGGAGCTGGTTCTTTAAGAAAGTCAACAAAATAGATAAACACTTAGCCAGAGTAACTAGAGGGCACAGAGACAGTATCCTAATTAACAAAATCAGAAATGAAAAGGGAGATATAACAACAGACACAGAAGAAATCCAAAAAAGCATGAGATCCAACTACAAAAGCCTATACTCAACAAAACTGGAAAACCTGGATGAAAAAGACAATTTTCTAGACAGATGCCAGGTACCAAAGTTAAATCAAGATGAGATAAATGATGTAAACAGTCGCATATCTGCTAATATGTGAGGTTTTTTGGTTTTGTTTGTTTTATTTAAAACAAAATCCCAATCATCTTGGCCAAGCTTTCCATCTCCCTGTGTGGAGAGACTACTCGGGGAACAAGATTGGCAAGCCCCACACTGTTCCATGCAAGGTGACAGGCCGCTGTGGCTCTGTGCTGGTCTCATCCCTGCCCCAGGAGGCACTGGCATTGTCTCTGCTCCTGTGCCCAAGAAGCTCCTGATGATGGCCGGTATACATGACTGCTACACTTCAGCTAGAGGCTGCACTGCCACCCTGGGCAACTTTGCCAAGGCCACCTTTGATGCCATCTCCAAGACCTACAGCTACCTGACCCCCGACCTCTGGAAAGAGACTGTGTTTACCAAGTCTCCTTACCAAGAATTCACTGATCATCTTGTGAAAACCCATACCAGAGTCTCTGTTCAGAGGACCCAGGCTCCAGCTGTGGCTACCACATAAGGGTTTTTATGACAAAAATGCATGAAGTAAGTCTGTTTGAAGAAAAAAGACACACATTTGAAAGACAACTAAGTTGTTTAAAGTTTCTGGTTATTACAAATAAAGCTGCTATGAAGATAGTCTTTGTGGGATGTTGGAGCATCTTTTGGGTAATGCCCAAGAGTGGTAAAGCTGGGTCTTAAAGTAGAACTAGTCCCAGTTTTCTGAGAAACCACCAAATTGATGTCCAAAGTAGTTGTAAACTGTGCACTCCCACCAGCAAAGAAAATGTTCCTCTTGCTCCCCATCCTCCCAGCATGTGCTATCTCTTTGAGTTTTCTATCATAGTCGTTTTGATGGAAACTTAGTGATGTTTTATTTGCATTGCCCTGATGAATAAGGATTTTGAACATTTATTTGAGTGTTTCTCAGTCATTTAAGTTTCCTCAGTAAAGAATTCTGTTTATCTCTGTGCCCCATTTTTTAATTGGGTTACTTGAGTTGTTGCTGTCTAACTTCTTAAGTTCTTTGTAAATTTTGGATATTAGCACTATATCAGATATAGGAATGGTGAAGGTCCTTCCACAACCTGTAGGATGCCCAATTGTCCTACTGTCAGTGTCCTTTGCATTACAGAAGATCTGCAGTTCCATAAGGTTCCATCTATCAATTGTTGGTCTTAGAACCTGAGTCATTGTTGTTCTGTTCAGAAACTTATCCCCTGTATCAATGCTTTCAATTGTACTTAACACTTTCTCTTTTATGAGATTTAATGTATCCAGTTTTATGTTGAGGTTTTTGATTCATTTAGACTTGAGTTTCATGCATGATGAAAAGTATGGGTCTATTTTCATTCTTCTACATGAACGCATCCAGTTTGACCAGCACCAGTTGTTGAAGATGCTTTTATATTTCCATCGTATGGTTTTTGCTTCTTCATAAAAAATCAAGTGTCCATAGGTGTATGGGTTTATTTCTAGGCCTTCAATTCAATTCCATTGATCATTGTGTCTGCTTCTGCATCAATACCATACAGTTTTAATCACTACTACTCTGTAGTACCCTTCGAGGTCAGGGATGATGACTTCTTCCAAAGAGTTTTTTATTGTTCAGGATTGTTTTGAGTATCCTGGTTTTTTTGTTTTTCCATATGAAGTTGCCCTTTCAATGTCTATAAAACACTGTGTTGGAATTTTGATAGGAATTGCATTGAAGTTGTAAATTGCTTTTGATGAGATGGCCATTTTCAATATGTTAATCCTACCTATCCATGTTCATGGAAGACCTTTAAATCTTCTGGTATCTTCTTCAGTGGCTTTCTTTAGGGACTTGAGATTCTTGTCTTACAGATCTTTCACTTGCTTGGATAGAGTTAACCAAGATGTTTTATATTATCCATGACTGTTGTGAAGGGTTTTGCTTCCCTAATTCCTTTCTTGGCTTGTTTGTCATTTGTATAAAGCAGTACTACTGATTTCCGAGTTAATTTTGTTACCAGACACTTTGTTGAAGGTGTTTATCAGCTGTAGTTTTCTGGTAGAAAATTTTTGGGATTGCTTATGTATATTATCATATCATCCCCAAATAGTGTTACATTGACTTCTTCCTTTCCAATATCTATCCCCTTGATCTCCTTTAGTTGTCTTATTGCTCAGGCTAGAACATCAAGTACTCTATTGAAAAGATAGGGAGATGGTGGGCAAATTTTTCCTATCTCTGATTTTACTGGAAATGCTTTAAGTTTCTCTTTATTTAATTGTATGTTGGCTATTGGCTTGCTATACATTGCTTTGATTATGTTTAGTTATATGCCCTGTATTCCTGAATTTTCTAATAAATTTAACATGAAGGGGTATTATATTTTATTAAAGGTTTTTTTTTTCAGCATCTAATGAGATAATCATGTGAGTTTTCTTTCAATTTATATGGTGGATTACTTTAATGGGTTTTTGTATATTGAACCATCCCTGCATCCTGGGGGGAAGCCTACTTGTTCCTTATGGATGATATGTTTGATGTGTTCCTGGATTCGGTTTGTAAGTATTTTACTGAGTATTTTTGCATTAATGTTCATAAGAAAAATCGGTCTGAAATTCCCTTTCTTGAGTCATTGTGTGAATTAAATATCAAGGTGATTATACCATAATACAATGAGTTTGGCAGTCTTCTGTCTGTTTCTACTTTGTGGACTACTTTGAGATGTATTGGTATTAGCTCTTCCTTTAATGTAGAATTCTGCACTAAAGCCATCTGGCCCTGGGCTGTTGTTGTTGGGAGACTTAGTAATTGCTTCTATTTCTTAAGGGTTATGGGGATTCTTTAATACTTGACATGATCTTGATTTAACTCTGGTAAGTAGTATCTGTCTAAAAAATCATCCACTTCATTATGCTCTTATTTGGGTTTTGGATGTTTATATGAGGACTGTTTTTCTTCCAATCAGAAGAAAATGATACAGTTTTAGTTCTGACACCTTGGTGTGAAATATCAAGTAGACTTATGGTATTGTTCCTAAAGTAAGAGAGGCACAACAGAAAAAGATAGCTATTTCTCTGATAAATGCAACCCAGGCAAGTTTCATCTCCACAGTTTCTTTGAAAATTGTTTTATTTGAAAATCATTCAGTCTTTAATGCAACTGCTTCTGGTGATATCCTCTAAACTGCTTCCTATGTTCATTGTGGTTATCAAGAAAAAGGCTTTAAAACATATCTCCAATATAGTAAAACCTTCACTCAATTGTAGCATTCTTCATTTGTAATTGTGAAGGCAAATATTATTCATAAACCTAAGACCTGCAGTTCTGAATTTGTTTCTTTGTAGGAGATAATACAAAAATATATTGATTTCCAGTTGCTAGAGAAGATGGGATTGTGTCCTTAAGGCATGAATTTTTCTTTACAACACAGACTGCATTTCAGGGATGATCTTCCAGAACCAGGTTCATGTAAGCAGACATGGAATCATGAACTTTTTGCTGGCATCACTTATCTATTTAAGAATAAGAACATTTAAAGACTGTCTTGAATCCTAATACTAAACATTTAACTTTTTAGAGTGCATAGGCACCTGAAGGAATATGGCTTGCTCTTATTATAAAACTGAGGGTTCAGTGAAAAGATGCAGATTGTAGTTTTTTTTCCCCCCTTTTTGGCATTTGATAACACAGGAGTTATCATGTGTTTGTGGGTTTGTTGACACCTGAAATCTACTCATCTCTGGCCCGTGTAGGCTTAGATTTTTGTAAAACCCACTTTTAATAAGGGTTCTCAAATGCTTCAACCCACTTTGTAGCCCAGCATCCAAAAGTAGGCGAGAAAAGATGGTAATAGCATAAGTGGATGTAGACTTGTTTAGAAGTAATTATTTATGGGTAATTTCAATATCTATTTGTCACGATAGCTAAACAGTCTAGTTCAATAGTGTCAGGATACCAACATAAATCAGCAGCAGTGGTATAATCTAGAAGAAACTGCCAGCTCTCTTCCAAATTAGCAGCAGTGACTAGGTTCAGTCTAGATGCCAGGAGTTCAATACTGTGCTTCTCTCAACCAAGTGAAGATTAATGGTGATGAAGACTCAAAACCAAAGAAGTGTTGCAATGCTAGCTATGTAAGTATGCTATAACTGTCAGATGTGTCCCATTTATACTAACTACAAATGTCATGTGTCCTCCCACAGGTCTTGCCTCAGCAAAAAAACATGTAAGTTGGTTTCACAAAGTAAGTTTGTATCATCTAAACACCATGTCAATCTGTATCACCTGACATATTTAGAAATTTCCACTTCGTATCTCCCTTTTTTATTTAAAAATTGTCTTACCCTCTAATATTTACAATTTATATGCAATAAAAATGATTATAAGAGCTGAGAAATTTGAACTTTACATCATATTTTAACAGGTTATATACAAAGTAGTCTAACAAAACAACTTTATATTTCTATTAGCATACAGTAATTCAAATAAAACAACCTTAAATTCTTACTGGTATATAGCTATTTAAAATGAAACAACCTAAAATTTCTATCAACATACAAGAAAAACAAAATAAGTTTATATTCTTATTGGTATATCGTTGAAACAAAACACAACCTTAAATCTCTATCAATATACAATAATTTAAATCTACCACCCTAGATGATACCAGTCACAACACATCAAACAACCAAAACCATCCATCCCAACTTAAGGGATAGGGATGTTAGTCTTCTTATAATTGCTTCATGCTGATTTTGGGCAAAAAAATTGCTATTTGGGGACAATAGAAAAAATATTGGTAGTCTGAAAAAAGACAATACAAAACAAAACTACCTGTAACATTTGTTTCACAGTCTCTTTTTATGTAGTCTCTCTGTGTGTTGCTGTCCAGTCTGTGTGTTGTCAGTCCAGTCTTTGTGTTGTCTGTCAAGGCTATGTGTTGTCTGTCAAGGAAAAGCTGTAGGAAGGGAAGTGAGTTATGGAAATCCATGCATCATTTACCAGAGCAGTTGGAATTATGCTAAAAAATATTACCTGTAAAAATACCTTAGCCTGATGTCATCATCTCATGGCATGATGACTCAATGGGGCCAAGACCTTGTTAGGTCTCAGAGAAACTCAGGATAAATGGCTAACTCAGGTGCCCTTTCTCACATCTGATAGGTTATTTTTCCTCCAGTGAAATGAGCCAACTTAAACCAGATTAGAATGTATTAAAAGCAGGTTTATTGGGAAACTGGTCTTGGGTAAGTTCACTGGATTGAGGCCAGTATAGTGCCCATTGTGAGGTGGAAGAGAGTAAGGGCAGGTACAGAGAGAGAAGAGAGAAGGAAGATGGGGGCTGGAGGGATTGGGGAGGGAGAGCGCAAAATGTCTGAAGTATCTCTGGGAGAAGGGCAGCCCAGCTTCAGGGCTGGAAAATTCAGAGCTGGGGGCAGGGTATGCCAAGTATGGATTGGGGGATCCTGGAAGAACCTGGAGGTCTGCTTTCATATGTAAAATATTCACCTTAGTCCATTTTCCTGGGGTCCAAAACCAAACAATACCAAAGGGGTTATCTGTGGCTAGATGCTTTCTTGGCTCTTGTTTCCTCTCTAGCCTCACCCTCACCCCTTCCCTTATCTTCCTTTCTTCAAAGCCACACCTCATCCAGATTTCACTCCTGACCCTTCCTTTCTGATTCAATCAAATCTATCTACATTGGTTCCTTAGATTACTAATTCCTACAAAGCTGAGGATCCCTATTTCCCAGGTGAAAGACCACTCTCTTGAATAGTCAAGTGGTAGATCAGGGATGTAAGAATGCATGGATGAAGTTGAATTTGAGCTTTGTAATTGCTGTAGCCAAGAGAGTCCCATGTGCAAACTACACATACTGCAAATGACCCATGAGACAATGTTGAAAACAGTAAGACAAATGGAACAAATCACGATGAACCCCAGTTCATAGGATCTCAAACTTCCCAACAATGATAGACATCCACAACAGAATTGAGGGAAAGGGTCGTCCTTATGAGCTGCTGCTGAAAACACATCCCTGCTCCTCTCCTACCCATTTCCCAGACCCTCACCTCCTCTGATGTGGGTCATTCTGGGGTCTGCATTGCAGACTGCTGACTGCTGACTCTTCCAGGCCAGCAGCTCCAGGAAACTGTTCTTTAGAATAGTTTACAGGTTTCCAGACATAATCAGGCCCTGACAAAATGCCTGTGCTTAGGGGACACATGGCTCCCCTGGGTAGAAAAGGAAATAGTGGATTTTCCTGTCACTCTGGCCTGGATCTTTGGAGCATTGTTTCTAGACTTTCCCATCACAGCTGGATTCCAGAAACATGGTAGCTCTAAACTCTTTCAGGCCAGGAACTTTCACTTCCGTAATTACCTTAGCAGAGTCCACCCGCCTACTTTCCTTTCCCCTTCACACTTCTGGCCCTGATGCTATCCCCACAGGACTGGTCCTACTCACTCAGATTCAGGCAGTCTGCCACTTTGGACCTGCTTTTCCCAACCTCCCAACATGCTTTGACAGCCTAGACCTGAACTTGATCGAGTAAGAAGTTGTACCCTGATAGCTGAGCCTAATAGTGAATTCGCAGGATATCAATAGTCTCTCAGCCAATTCAATCCTAGTGCTGAATTCATCCCAGTAGCTTTCCTCACTAGATGCTGATACTGGGGTAGTGCTAAGCCAGGAAGAATTTTGTCTTCTGGGAAGCATGTGAAAGGTGTTCTAATATGCAGAGCAGGAAATCCCTTTTGAAAATTAAGTGTTTTATGGAGAAGCTTATGGTTATCTAAGAGGGAGAAATAAGCAGTGTATTTGATGCAGTCTTAAAGAAATCACTTATACCATGCACACAAACAAATGGAAAGTGGACAACACTATTGCATTAAAAATGGGTTAAGATAGAAGAAATAAACTAAACCTGCAGAGATGTCATACTAGCAACTGAGCACCACAACTGAAAACTCTCATACACAAAATAGTAGTGATACCCAAGAGGCATAGACAGCAAGAAATATTCAAACTCAGAGCTGAAATCAATAAAATAGAAACACAGAACAATACAAGGAATCAATGAAATAAAGAGTTGGTTCTTTGACAAAAAATCAGTAAGATAGACAAACCCTTATCCAAACTAAAAGGCTAAGAAAAACACTGAACTTAACAAAATCAGAAACAAACATGGAGATGGAACAACAAACACAGAAGAAATACAGAGAATAATAAAACATACTAAAAATCTCTACACCAAACTAAAAAGAAATTTAAAAGAAGTGGATAATTTTTTCAATACGTATCAAGTACCAAAGTAAAATCAACATCAGATAATCAAACAGACTTATTAATCCCTAGTGAAAAATAGAAGCAGTCATTAAAAGCCTACCAGCCAAAAACAAAAACAAAAAAAAGTTCACAATGAGATGATTTGAACCCAGAATTCTAAGACTTTCAAAAAGTAGTTAAAGTTAATATTCCTCAAATTATTTCACAAGAAACTAGAAGGAATATGGCCCGGTTTATTTTATGAGGCCACAGTTTACCTAATTGGAATCACATAAAGATGCAACTAAAAAGGAGAACTACAGAACAGTTTCCTCAATGAACATGTCTCAGTCAGGGTTTCTATTCCTGCATAAACATCATGACCAAGAAGCAAGTTGGGGAGGAAAGGGTTTTTATTTAGCTTACTTCCACATGCTGTTGATCACCAGAGGAAGTCAGGACTGGAACTCAAGCCGGTCAGGAAGCAGGACTGACACAGAGGCCATGGAGGGATGTTTCTTACTGGCTTGCTCCCCTGACTTGCTCAGCCTGCTCTCTTATAGAACCCAAGACTTCCAGCCCAGGGATGGCACCACCTACAAGGGGCCCTACCGCCTTGATCACTAATTGAGAAAACACCCCCAAGCTGAACCTCATGGAGGCATCTCCCCAACTGAAGCTCCGTTCTCTGTGATAACTCCAGCCTGTGTCAAGTTGACACACAAAACCAGCCAGTACAACATACACGCAAAAATACTCATAAAATACTTGCAAAGAGAATCCAAGAACACATCAGGAAGATCACCAACCATGAACAAGCAGTCTTTGTATTGGAGACAAAAGGATAGTTCAAAAATCTATAAACATAATATACCATATAAAACAAATTGGAAAAGAAAGACATGATCATCCCATTATGTCCAAGTTCTTTTACAAAATCTAAGACCATTTGACCATAAACGTCCTGTAGAAGTAAAAGGTAAAAGGGACATTCCTAAATATAATAAAGGCAATTTACAGCAAGCCAATATCAAAGAAAATGGAGAGAAACTCAAAGAAATTCCATTAAAATCAAAAACAAACTAGGCTGTTTACTCTCTCCATGTCTATTCAATATAATCACTGAATTCTTAC
>NW_022196911.1:22505395-22529086 GCF_008632895.1 Mastomys coucha
GTTCCACATTGAATAGAGAACTAACATCCAAAATATAGAAAGAACTCAAGAAACTAAATGTGAAAAAAACCAAATCATCCAATTTAAAAATGGGATACAAATCTAAACAGAACATTCTAAATGGAGAAAACTCAAAGCAGCCAAGAAACACTTAAAAACTGTCCAATACCCTTAGCCTTCAAAAAAGAAAAAAAAAAGCAAATCAAAACTACTTTGAGATCCCATCTTGTACTTGTCTTGGTGTGATGCTAACCAAGTGAGTGAAAGATCTGTATGTCAAGAACTGCAAGTCTCTGAAGAAAGAAAGTGAAGAAGATCTCTGAAAATGGAAAGTTCTCCCATGCTCATGGATTGGCAGGATTAATAGTAAGTTGGTCATCTTACAAAAAGCAATGTCCAGATTCAATGCAATATCCTTCAAAATCCCAACTCAATTTTTCAGAAATAGAAAGAGCAATTCTCAAGTTGATTTGAAATAACAAAAAAAACCCAGGATAGCAAAAATCATTCTCATCAATAAGAGAACCTCTAGGGGAATCACCATTCCTAACACCCAGCTATACTACTGAACATTATTAGTAAAAACAGCATGGTATTGGAACAGAGACAGGCAGGTTGATCAATGGAACATAATTGAATACCTAGAAATGAACCCTCATCCCTTTGGTCACTTGGTCTTTTACAAAGGAGCCAAAATTATCTAATGGACAAAAGGAGAATTTTCAACAAACGGTGCTGGTTCAACTGGTGGTCAACATGTCAAAGAATGCAAATTGACCCAATCTTATCTCCTTGTGCAAAGCTCAAGTTCAAGTGCATCAAGAATATCCATGTAAAACAAGATACACTGAATCTAATAAAAGAGGAAGTGGGAAAGAACTTAGAATACATTGGCAAAGGGAAAAAAATTTCTGAACAGAACACCAATGACTTATGATCTAAGATCAAGAATTGAGAAATGGGACTTCCTAAAATTGAAAGGTTTCTGTAAGGAGAAGGTCAATAGGACAAAACAGCAAGCAACAGATTTGGAAAATATCTTTACACACCCTACATCTGATAGAGGTCTAATAGATCCAAGAAGTTAACTCAAGAAGTTAGACTCTAGAGAACCAAATAACTCTATTAAAAATGGGGTGCAGAACTAAACAAAAAAATTGTCAACTGAGGAATCTTAAATGGCCGAGAAGCATCCTAAATCATTGGGGAAATGCAAATCAAAACGACCACTAAGATTCCACTTCACATCAGTCAGAATGGCTAGGATTAAAACCTCAGGTGAAAGCAGGTGTTGGTGAGGGTGTGGAGGAAGAGGAACACTCCTCCATTGCCAGTGGAATTGCAAGCTGGTACAACCACTCTGGAAATCAGTCTGTTGGCTCCTCAGAAAATTAGAAATAGTTCTACCTGAGGACCCAGCAATACCACTTCAGAGCATATTCCCAAAAGATGTTCCAATCTATATCAAAGACATATGCTCCATTATGATCAGAGCATCCCTATTTATACTTGTCAGAATAGCTAAAATCAGTAACACAAGTGACAGCTCATGTTGGAGAGGATGTGGAGAAAGAAAAACATTCGTTTCTTTCTGAAGGGATCCAGTCTTGTACAGCCACTAATGAAATCCGTGTCTCAGTTTCTCAAATTGATGGAAATCAAACTACTTCAAGATCTACCCATACCACTCTCGGACATATATCCAAAGATACTCCAACTCTATGTTCAACCTGGCTGATTGCATCTTTATCCATAACCCCCAGATATTGGAATCAACCTACATGACCCTCAACTGAAGAATAAATAAAGAACATGTGGTAAATTTATACAAAGAAGAACTACTCTGCTATTAAAAAGAAATAAAGAAAGAAAGAAAGAAAGAAAGAAAAAAAGAAGGAAAGAGAGAAAGAAAGAAAGGGAAGAAGCCAACATAATGGTTCATGTCTCCAGAGCTACCAATGCCTCTGAGACTGTCACAATGACCCATTACAAAGCCACGAACTTTATTAAAAAAATAAAAAAGCATACAAATTGCTAAGACCCAATGAAGTTTTTTAAGAATTTTTTGTCAGGAGGGTTTCACAATTACACCAGGTAAGAAAAGAAGCAAAATCTATCAATTTGAAAAACAAAGAATAGTGATATTATTAAATGCTTTATTTCCAGAAAACTACACGATCAACACAAATGCATTTCACAAAATTTTCCAAATACATGAAGCACTTGATGACTGAACTCTAGGAAGCAGACAGATGGTGATGCAGATGAACTTCAATGTATACCATTGAACAGCACAGAAAACCAGTAATGAGTAGCACACCTCCAGAAAACCATCAATAAATAGCAGAAGACACGTAATATTCTCAAATTTCATACAGAATTATCCCGTGTCCATGTCAGAACAAGTCAGCAAGGCCAGCTGGCCCAAGCCTTTTATCCCACCCAGCACTGGAGATGCTAGGACAGCAATTCAAGGAATGCCTTATCTACAAAGAGTTCCAGAACAGACAGGATGGCCTAGACACTGTGGCTCAAAAATCAAAAGTAACAACAATATAAATGTCTCCACACCTAGTAAAGATTACAGTTTAAAAAATGTCTTCCCTAAGACCCTGAAATGCTGGCATCAATAAAAGACAGAAGAACACATAAAAGACATGAATACTGAGTCACTCCTAGCATGTTCTCACTCAAACATTTGAAGAACTATAAAAGGAATTTCTTAACATTTGAAATACCAAAATCATACTGACATTTGAAATATAAAGAAATTCTTCTGAAAATTCATAAAATAAGAAACCAAAAAAAAGGAATTTTAAAAATTATAAAGGAAGGGTCAAACTGGAGGGTGATTTCAAAATATATTAAAACCACAGCAGTGCAAACATTGCCTGTTGACTGAAAGACAGATGACAGCAGATATCAATGGGAAGGTAATATAGACAGAGTTTAATACTATTCAAAGATATTAAATAAATCTTATCAAAATCCTGCTGGCATTATTTTAGGAAATGGAGAAATTAATCACAAAAGACAAGAGCAGAAAAAAACTATGAGGCATCCATTGTTCTGATTAAACAATATATTAAAATTGTAATAAGGAAAGCATTTAATATCGGTAAGAAGATATGATCAGTGATGATCAGTGATGTGAATGGGAGGACAGCATCCCACACATACAAACCAAATTAAATTATATTTGACTCTGTGTATTAATTCTCACATAGGAAGTATTCTATTCTACAAGGGGAATATTATGATATTATTCTCAGTGCAATTATCCAGAAACAATTGAAATGAAATATAATCTGGTAAAACCAATTCCATGTTCTCTTTCCACTGTCACTTGAGCCTGCCCACCCCCAAGTCTTCCTCATTCCCTCTAGCATGCCTGGATCCTTTGCTACAGTTTCCTCTCTTCACCATCCAGGGCTCTTAGTTCAGACTCACAGGTGAGCAGGACTTCCTGAGGAGTGTGACACCTGCATATGGCAAAGAGTCTTCAGAAAGAACCCAGAACTTTTCATGCAACAAAAATAAATAATGCCTCCAAACAGATAAACATGAGGGAGAGAGAAAATATCACAAATAAAAATGTCTCTTTTCTTGTAAGGATTTGAATGTTCTCTGTAAGATGTGAGATTCATTCACACACAGCTCAGACCCAGCAGAGTCATCCTACCAGGAACCCTGAGGAGCTGGGGAGACTGCAAGAAAACTATTGTCACCCACAGAAAACAGACTGCTGCACTTGTCCAAAGGGAGAACTCTGTAAAAAGCCCTGTCAGCAGGGTCTAGGCATTCCCACTCCTGCTACAAGAAGTCCACAGTCACAGCACTGAATGTAAACAAACCCTGAAATTAAAAAACAACTGTTTGCCACTCATGTAAGGGCAGAGTACTTTTCTTCAACCAAGGAGACCATTTTCTGATACAGGTGTGTGATTATAATTATTCAAAATATGCTTTCTAAGACTTTATTTTAATCTAGTGTGGGTTTTCTAATTACACAAATACTGTGGTCTGATACACTCACATAGCGATATTGTGGTTGCCTAGACCTCAACATACAAAGACAATGAATACCACTCAGATGAAAAAATGCATGGGCACTAAAATGACTGTCCCTACATGATAATGTTTACAGCAATAACGGCTGTCCTCGATAAAGTACATTTTCCACTTTTAATTAAATCTGCAGTTTCCTCGAATAATTATTATATAGGATCCTCTGTATGTGGGTGCCTATTAAACAGGGCCAAAGGCCTTCTGGTGAATAAACAATTGGTAAGAGAAGGGAGTTAGAACACATGAATGAGTTTACGTTCCAGGAGCTTTGTAATTGCAACAATAGCAAACGAAGATAATGCAACTGCTCTGCCAGATTTTAGGATTTAAAAAAAAAAAAAAAACCACGATAAATCCCAGATCTCAAACTTCGCGACAAGGGTAAGATATCCACAACACAATAGTGAGCGAGGCGTCCTTAGGAGCAGCTGCGGGAAACATTCTCTGACTTGGCTCAGCCCCGCCGCTCCTCTGACCTGGGAAGTTCCAGGGCCGCCGAGCTGTGGTTTCTGCCTCTGCACTGCCGACTGCCGACTCTCCCAGGCCCGCAGCCAGGAAACCCGGTCTGAGGAGACATTCCCGGAACCCAGAGGGAACTAGGTCGAAACCCGCCCAATGTTGGAGAAGAGGGAGTTAACTCAAGCAGCAAGGGGAACTGTGTATTTTCTGGTCAAGCGGGCCAGGATCTTTGAGGCACCTATTCTATACCCGCTTCCCCCCACCCCCCCCCGCGCTTTGGTGACGTGCTTCCGCTGACACATTTCAAAACTAATGCATTCTCTTTTCTACAGTCCACCCAGCTTTTTTCTTTTTGCTGTCACTCTCCTGATCCTTTGAGTATCTCCTCCCTGCTCCGCCCTGTGATTCTGATCCCTCCCACTCTCTCAAACTTCTGTCCACACAGTTCCCCCAGTCAGGCTGCCCTGGACCTGCTGGGCACAGCCTCCCCCAACACCCACCCCGGTTCTTAGTGTGTGCTACCAGCCTAGATCAGAATTGGATCACTGCACCTCGATATCTCATAGTCTCACTTGTTAGCTTGGAATATAAGCCTCCTGGGCTAAAAACAACACCCTAAATTCCTGTTTCTTTTTTTCCTGTTCCAAACACAAAATACTAAAAATAAGTCAAAGGTCTGACTCCCTCCCAAAGCTTGTCTCAAAACAAACATGAAGTACAAGAAGGACTAATTAGACGAAAATGTGGATAAAAAGGTTTGGGACAAAGAATGATGAGAGGGGAGCTGGGACAAAGGTCACTCTCTGGAAAACACAATCAGAAGAACAGGGGAGTGGGAAAACATGGATGAAGTCAAACTCTAGGAGCATTGTCACTGCCACAATAGCAAAAAGAGTAGATGATGCAAATAATTTGCAAGACTATTTCTCTGTAAATAGTCTAACAATCATAATATTAATGAAAATATTAGCACAAGATGTAAGTGTAAAAGAAGTTCAGGTAAGCGAAAATAGAAAGATAGCACAACAGAATTTTGATGGCCAGGAAAAAATAAAATGCTGTCATGAGTTTACAACATGTAAAATTTTATGCATAGGGGATTCAGGGTCAGGATCAGAATGGTAAAGAAAATAGGCATAGAACTGCGTGAAATTTCAAGGGAAAAAGCATTTGTACCTGGCACATCACTGTATCACTCTTGTCTGTAACACACACACTGGATTTTGGATAAGGAATGCATTGAATATATAAATTTGTTTTGGTAGGATGGACATTTATACTATGCTAATTCTCCTAATCCAAGAGCATGGGGGATCTCAAATTCAAATATGTTCTTCAATTTTTCTTCAAAGAGTTGAAGTTTTTATCATGCAAGTCTTTCACTTTTTTGCACAGTGTTGTGCAAAGTCTTTAATCCCAACCTTGGGTTCTACCCTGCCTTTGATTATTCACTTCCCAGATAAAAGACACACTATATTTATAATAAGCCTTTATCATCACCAGAGCTGGCTAGATATCTATTCTCTATGCTATTACTATGTCTATTTCCCAGATATTAACCCCATTTTATTTTGCCACGTTTCCTCTTGGCTGTTTTTAACTTTAGTTAGCCAGCCAACATGGTCATTATTCTAAGACTCTTAGCCCATATGGTCCTCAGCCTCCACCTTCTTTCTCCCCATAGTTCTCCCCCAAGCCTATCTCTATTGACTGTAGGCATGTTGATTTGCCAGTTAGGGATAATTTGGGGGGTATGGTTACAGAGCTTCTCAGGTGCCTGCAGACACTGATCCCTGGGGCAACTAGGCCTTGGAGCTGCTATTTAGCATGAAAATATAAACAAAAAAGAAAACCTCAAGAGCATACAGAGAACACTAACTTTTTTTTTTTTTTGAGGCAGTTATGAAAAGTGTTGTTTTCCTGATTTTTTTTCCCATAGTCCTTTTGTCTTTGTGTATAGAAAGGCTCATTGTGCTTTAATTTGTTATTCGGCTACTTTGGTGAAAGTGTTTATGAATTATAGAAGTTCTCTGGTGGAAACTTTTGGATCATTTGTGTATACTATTACATAAAATTAGGATATTTTGTTGCCTCCCACGCCCAGTGCAGCCTCAGGCCTTTGGCGGCCTCCTAGGGAATTAAGCGGGAAGACCTTTAGCAGACTACTGGCTTATCTGAAAGAAGTTCCCCCAGAAGTTCACCTGAGAACTGTAACTTCAGCTGAGAATTGTAACTTCAGGACTCACCAGCCTTTGGAATGCAAATACTGCAGAGGTAGTGAAAACCTTGAGTAAGTCTGGCTAGCAATTCTGGATTTACTTTAGCCAAACCTTTTTGCCCCGGGCGTGGGCCCAAGTATTGATTGTTCATTTAGCTTTGGGAATAAGCAGTTTTTTGGGTAAAATGGAAAGAAGCACATTCAAAGCTGGCAGAAAATACTGTCAGCTAAAAATAAAACAAAAGAAAAAGGAAAAAGACTTTTCAGCAGTGTTTAAGCACACTCACTAAGAAGGCTGTGACTCTGAGTCCACTTGATGGATTAGTCTTTCTGGAAGCCACCGCGCTCCATCATCTTTCTGAGAAAAAAATACATAGGGACCCTCTGCCCCAGAACAAGACAGCGTCTGGTCCATGCCAGGCATTGGTGAGTGGGTCCCTCCAACATACCATGGCATACAAACTTGAAGTGTTAGGATGCCAATGTCGGTCTACCATGGACTGACCTTTGATGTCTGTCTGCAAAAAATTCAAAATAAAAAGCACAAAGGCAAAGTGTGCCTTTGGAGACTTCGGAGTGAACAGATTTCCCCCTTTTGTTTTCAAGATCCAATTTTTAAGTGTATGATATGTTTGCTCAACAATTCCTTGTCCCATAGGGTTATATGGGATGCCAGTTTTATGAATAATGCCAAAATCCTTGCAAAAAGAAATAAAGTTTTTGCCAGTGTGAGCCGGCCCATTGTCCGTCTTAATCATTTTGGGCATACCCATAACACTGAATGCTTGTAAACAATGATCAATAACAATTTCTGGAGGCTTCTCCTGTTTGCAGGGAAGCAAACATAAATCCTGAACAAGTATCAATACAGACGTATATATTTAAGCTTTCCAAATTCTGCATAATGAGTTACATCCATTTGCCAAATATGATTGGGTATAAGGCCTCTTGGATTTACCCCCAAATGCGGTACTGGAGGTAGAACACCGCCCTTAGGGCATTGTTTAACAATCATTCTTGCTTGTTCTTTGGAAATTTTGTGTTTAAGTCCCAGAGTTTGGCGAGACAGATGGAATTTAGGGTGATCCAGTTTAGCTAATGCAACAGGATCTGAAATTAAAACTTCTCCTACCAGGGCTCTGTCAATAAGATTACTGCCTTTGGCTGATGGCCCAGGCAGGCCAGAATGAGCCCATATATGACCAATATAAAATTGATTTTTTTTTTTTGTGCAAGAATGATATTTTGCAATTGAGAAAATAAGGACCCTGCTGTAGTATTAAAATTAAATGTACCACAAATTTCTAGTAAGGAACTGACTGTGCCATGTATAGGCTACCAGTGAAAAGATTGAAGGCATCATTCACAGCCTGAAACACATTTACTACTGCTGTTAATTCAGTTAGCTGAGCTGAAAGACCAGGAGTGTCTATAACCACCTGTTGACCATTAACGAGATATCCAGCTTTTCCCTTAGAGGAACCATCAGTAAATACCACAGGGCATTGTTTAAGGGCTGCCAAGCCGTTATTCTTGGAAATATCACTTCATGTACATTTAAAAACTTTACTAGTTTGTCCTGGGGATAATGATTATCTATAGTTCCTTGAAATCCTATTTGAGCAAGCAACTATTCTGTGCTGTGTTGTTTTAGCCAGGAGTCTTGCTCCAAAGTAAAAGGCTGACTGATAACATCTGGTTCCTTACCAAAATAAGTTATTGCTTGCTTTCTACCAAGGACAATTATTTGGGCAACAGCTTCATAGTATGACAAGATATTACGTTTAGGGGATATCCTTGAATGAATCCACATTAGAGGTGCCTTTTGTAATAAGAGCGCTGTAGGAGCATGAGTTGTATTAAATATTAAATGCAAAAGGTAAAGAATAATCTATGTAAGTAACAAATTGATTTGATAGCCTTTTCTACCTGCTGTAAGGCTAACATTCCTTCTTTAGTTAAACATCTACGAGAGTTCGGTTCAGAACTACCTCCAAGAACAGAAAATAAAGGCTTCAAATCTCCTGTAGTGAGTTTTGGGTAGAGACAAAGCCAACTGATATCACCTAATAATTTCTGAAAATAATTTAAGGTTTTTTAATTTGTCTCTACGAAAGTGTGAAGCCTGAATAACTATATGGATCCTGAGTTTGCACTTTTTCTGGAGCTATCTGTAGTCCTTTTTTCATTTAAGGCAACCTGTAAATCTCTAAAACATGACATAGGCAAGCCAGATTGTAATGCTTCTATAAGTTCTATGACCTCATTGACTTTCTACAAATCTCAAGTTTAAAATTACTTTGAACCACACCTGGATAGAACTGTGATAATTGTCTTAAAAACAATTCCCCTGAGGTAAGGGAGAGGCAAAACCAGGAAGCCTTCCCTAGGCCTGGTTTGTAAAACAAAAGGAATGCCCCTCAGTCCTATTGAAGCCACTCTGCTCTTTTGCATTAACTCAAATGTAAATATTTCACTGAGCATATCTGAGTCACACCCAAAGATTATACTGCTCCGGGTAGTGAGGTCAGATTCCAAGGGCAAATTTGTTCTTTATCCTTGTTTCCTATTCAAGATGATTTATCCTTAAAACATTTTTTAAAGATGGCAGTAGGCACATATTGGCCGCAGCTGCTTTTTAACTTTTACAACTTTTGTAACAATTGTAATTACAAAATATAGGTGAGCTGAGATTGTTAAGCGAGCGATCGAATTGAAAACTGAAGCCAATGGAACAGTAAATTTTAACCCTATTCTCTTAATTTCTTATGTAATAATAATCTATAACCATAACTTTTAGAAAGTAAATCCCAATTTTAAACAATCTATACTCTTTGAAATTAATACTAAAAATATTACATTCACGTTACAAAGCCTTTCAAGTGTCTCCTTGCCTCTGAATCACAGATAGCAAGCCTGGGTCATTCTGAGACAAATTCTCAGATCATGCCAGATCTCTGGAAAGCAAAATCATGGCATTGACTCATAAGCTATGTGGCACAGTGTCATTACCGTTCCCTTCCTAAAGTACCAGGTGAAATTATTTTTTGCTTAGCTATTTAATAATCCATTAAATGATTTATCAGTTTGTCTTGAAAGGAAAAATTAAAGCTTTAGACCTGTGCTGACTAGGAAGAAAAGTTATGGGCCTAAGGATCCATCACAAGCTGGCCCACATAGGCCTGGGAAAGAGCAAACAAGTTGTTAGATATCATAAGAGCTGGCAGGTCAAGAAGACATAAAACTATAAACATAGAGGAAAACATCCAGGCAAACGAGGACATGTCCAAGGCCTAGGCCTGCAAAGACGTGCCTGGCGGACACTAAGTAATGGACCATCTGGTCCTCTCAGATATGGTTTAAGGTCAGATGCTTTGTTGACTCAGATTAACACCAACCTTAGGAATTTTCTACTCTGTTCTGCATGTAATAGTTAATATTTGAACTAGCCAATCATGTATGACCACACTGATCCCTTTGTTCCCTCAGACCTTTTCCCTAACTTTCAAGCCTCATGGTCGGCTCCACTATCTCCTGCGTGAGATAACTGTGGTGCCCAACCAGAGCGCCCTGAAAATTAAAATATACCTCTTGTAATTACATCAAGATGTGGTCTCTTGTGATTCCTTGGGTGTTCGTCCTCCCGAGATTTGAGTGGGGGTCTCCCCCAGGGGTCTTTCAGTCTCACAAGTCTTTTTGTCAGCCACTACCTCATCAGGCTTGGAGACCTCTACCTTCACCCTTGGCTCTTTGGCCTTGTCGGGTGTAAGTTTTGGCCTCCCTGGCTCCTTTGCTGTGCTCTACCCATTCTTATTCATTCCCAATTGGGTCAGAGTTGACTTTTAGGCAGGGCCCTGCTTCTTAACGGTGTCTTCTTCATCTATCCTCAGTATTCGAGCTCCACAAGTTTGGGAGCCATAATGAAACTGTCCCTCAATTTCATGAACCGGGTTCTGTCTCGACCAAAGGGAGAAAAGGAGAACCTGAAACACAGAGTTTGAGAACAAAAGGACATGAAGCCAAGTTGAGGGTTTCCAATCAAGGCTTGCCACTTTACTTTTGGGTTTCAGCATTTATACCTGAAAGCCAAACTGGATCTCTAGGTTGCAATGACATTTGCATAACATAAACATTGAGAAGTCAGGGAAGAGTCAGGAGGGAGTCACAAGGGAGTCATGAGGGAAGGATACCAAAGGCTTGGATGTCTGCGGATGTCCTCAGGCAATAGGCATTGTCACAGGCTTAGTTGTACAGCTGAAGTATAAGGGAACTTCTTTCAGAGATAAGCCAGTAGTCCGCTGAAGGTCTTTCGGCTTAATTCCCTAGGTAACCTCCTCCAGTGGAGGCCGCCAAAGGCCTGAGGCTGAACTAGGCATGGGAGGCAACAGTTTGCTAATGTTTTTTCCTGTGTTCTTGGATTCTCTTTGCAATTATTTTATGAGTATTTTCCTATGTATATTCATAAGAGAATTTGATCTGTAATATTCTTTTTATTTGTGTCTTTTGGTTTGGTATTAGGGTAGCTTTAGCCTCATTAAATGAAATGGGAAATGTTCCTTCTGTTTCTGTTTTGTGGAATAAATTGAGGAGTATTAATTTTAACAGTTCTTCGAAAGTTGTATTATGTGCTAAACCATCTGGCCAGTACTACTATGATATCCGTAACTACCTGTGGCTATTTCAACCCTCATGGATCAGGTTCATTTTCTTCCTCCACATTTCTCTCATCTCTGTCCTGTCTATCCCCTGTCTACTCTCCCTGAAACTCTCAGCTCTGCCTTCCTTTTTTATTGCCAATCACAGACTCTACCGTTATATTTCACCTGCCTTCACCTGTGTATTGACAGTAATCCACATAGTTATCCCCTACTTTATGGCTAATATCTGCTTACAATGTTCCTGTGGATGGAGAATGGAACTTGGCATAGTCTTGATCCTGGGTGTGTGGGAGAAGCTGTAAGGAGGGCATGGGAATGGAAAACCCTTTGGTGTCCCTCATATCCCCCCTTTTCTTGTACAAGCTCCAGTCCTGGAGCTATACTCGGGAGTCTTAGGTAACTAACTCATTCTTCAGGTCCTGTCCTCAGGGTCTCATATTGTTGGCATAGGACCATGAGCTATACTATTCTTATTCTCTCTTTTATGAAGACTATAAGCTTGTTCAATATGCAGGGTCCAAAGGTCAACAATAGCAGAAAAACCATTAGGGGTCCTAACAAGGTGAATATGAGGGTGGTTAACCAAGGAGAGGAGTTAAACCAAGACTCAAACCAGCCCTGACTCTATTCTCTTTCTCTCTTGTGCTTGGCTAGCCCTTCTCTCACCTTAGTCATTGACCTTTTACAACCTCAGAATGGTCTATATAAAAGCAATACTCCTTAGCTAAGGCAGCACATAGCCCTCCTTGCTGGAGGAAAAGTTAAGTTTAATCCCCTCCTATTCTGTAGTACTTCTGATAATGAAGTCAATGATTCTTGAAGGTGACTGAAGGAAGTTTCTATTCCCTTTATATCTAAATCCTTGGATGCCCCAGACTGTCATAATTTTTCCCTTGTAAGACCAAAGCAGAGGACCTAGTGCCTTCACTGGGCCACACCCAACTCAAACCGAAGAGAGAAAATGAGTTCTGTAACTGGTTTGGCAGACAGGCACATAAGATGGGGGAAGGAACCAGAATCCATAAATACCACCAGCAGGTCATGATCAATTTTGAATGATTTTAAGCTTGAGCAGATAGTCTGTCTTCTGTAACACTCAGCGGGGGTCCCCAGGGAGTGGAGTATCTGCAGTTTTCACATGGGAAATGTGCACCCAGGCTACAATACTATCCACATTTAGGGCTGTGGAAGTGGTTAGCAACACCAGGAAGGGTCCCTTCCACCAGCGTACCAGTGACTGTGCCCAAATCCTCCTTATGTAGCCCCAGTTACCAGTCTGGAAGTAGTGAGGGGTCTCTGGCATCTCTGGAGCATTTAAAGCAGACAGTTTGGGCCAAATCTTATGTTGTATTAACTGAAGGGCTTGGAGCCTCAAGAAGTGGTAAGTTGGGATACCTCTAGGGAGGTTCCAGTGGACCCCAAGGGAGTTGAGATACCAAAGAGGATCTTAAAAGGGAATCGGGTTAAAATGATAGAGACCCTCTTCCTATCTACCCAGAACACAAACCAATGCTGGCTTCCTTCATATCAAGATGTAGAACTCTCAGGTCCTCCCAAGCCATGCCTGCCTGAACTCTGCCATGCTCCTGCCATGATAACAATGGACTGAACCTCTGGAGCTGTAAGCCAGCCCCAATTAAATATTGTCCTTTACAGCAGTGGGCTTCATCATGATGTCTGTTCACAGCAGTAAAACCCTAAGTAAGATACACTCCCACCAGCAATGTAGGAATAATCTCCTTGCTCTACATCCTCACCAGCATATGCTGTCACTTGACTTTTTATCTCAACTCTTCTGATTGGTGTAAGATGGAATCTCTGAGTTGTTTTGATTTGCATTTTCCTTATGACTAAGGACATTAAATTTTTCTTTAAGTGTTTCTTGGCCATTAGATATTCCTCTGTTGAGAATTCTCTGTTTAGCTCTGTATTCCATTTTCTAACAGGATTACTTGGTTTGTTGGTATTTCATTTGTGATTTTGCCTTAAAGAATCTTAGTAGTTTCATAAGGTCCCATTTATTAATTGTTCATCTTAGTACCTGAGCTCTTTGTCTCCTATTCAGCAAGTTTTCTCTTGGACCAATACATTACAGGCTATTGTCCACATATTCTTCATTTAGATTAAATGTACCTAATTTTTAATTGAGGTGTTTCTTTCATTTGGACTTGAGTTTTGCACAGGGTGATAAACGTGGATCTATTTGCATTATTTTACCTACAGACATCCAATTACACAATCAACATTTGTTTAAAAAATTTTCCCAGTTGTATTGTTTGCTTCTTTGTCTAAAATCAAGTGTCCATAGGTGTGTGGGTTTATTCAGGGGTCTTCCATTCATTTCCATTGACCAACCTCTCTGCTTTCATGCCAATAGTATATAATTTTTATTATAATTCTTATGTAGCACAGCTTGAGATAAGGCAGGTCAATAATGTCAGAAGTTCATTCATTGTGCTAAATTGTTTTTGATATCTTGGTTTTTTTTTTTATTTTTCCATGTGAAATTGGGCATTTTTATTATGTTAATCCTAGTGATCCATAAGCATGGAAGACCTTTTCATCTTATGATGTCTTTTTCAATTTCTTTCTTCAGATATTGCAATTCCTGACATTCAGGTTTTCCAGACACTTATTTAGAATTATATTGATAATTTATATTATCTGTGGCTATTACAAATGGTTTTGTTTCTCTAATTTCCTTCTCAACATGATTATTGTTTATGTTAAGGAGGGCTACTTATGTTTTTGGAGTTCATTTTGTCTCCATCCACATTACTGAGGGTGTTTATCAATTCTAGGAATTCTCTGGTAGAATTTTTGGCATTACGTATGTATACTATCAGATCATCTGCAAATACTGATACTTGGGAAAGAGATAAAGAAGTACAGATGCAAGCATCACCAACAGAATATAAGAGATAGAAGAGAGAATCTCAGATATAGAAGATACCATGGAAGATACTGACAAAATAGTCACAGAAAATACAAAGCATAAAAAGCCCCTAAACCAAATTCTCCAGGAAATCCAAGACCAATCTAAGAAAGATAAGAATAGAAGAGTGTATGACTGTGAAATGCAGCCTGGTTCCAGGTTGAGCTCAGGCCACGTGGCCCTAAAGGAACGGCAGGTGCTCTGCATGATTCCCAGACACTAGGTTCCTTATACAAGGTCACAGCCCATCATAAGTTTGTGGCCATCAGTCATGTAAGGGCAATGCCCCAAACCCCTCCACGGGTAGAGGACGTGACCACAGGTCATATAGGCTCAAAAACAGATCTCCATTTTAGTGAGGTACCTAAAGGCCTGAAGGGCTTAGCCAATTAAGCTGTACTTCCCAGACACTCCTCCCTGCAAAAGGTATTTAACCTCAGGATCACCCTGAGGAATGGGGTACAGTTTTGCTCAACTACTTTCCGCCATTACAATAAATGCCTTAAAACCATGGACTGCCTCTTTTCATCTTTTTCTGCCATGGGGAGCAATAGAGAAGGCCTTCGAAAAAAGAGCCAGTGTCTAGCCTCCAGTGAGAAGGCCTCTCAGTCCCCCAGCCACAGCCCCCACCAAACCAATCCCAAACCCACTACTGATAAGCCAAGGACTCTTTCTGCAGGATCCAGCTGGAACTCCCCTCTTTTCCCCCGTCTGCCTTAGGCTAGATCCAGCCTGTGGGCCCTCACTCTGTTCTCAGCTCTTCCACAGCTCCCAGCAGTTCCTGGGTGTCCAAGAGCCAAAGAACCAAATGGCCCAAGCCTCGTTGCAGGCCCAGGGACCCCCAAGCCAGCTCTGGCTGTCCCCAGGAACTTAGACTGCACTCTTCCACCCCCAGAGCAGTGTCACTCAGCTTCTCCATAGCCCAATACCTGCCCTGTGATGGGATGGGGTAAGTGCAGTCAAACTTCCTGCATCCTGCCTCCCAAGCAGTCCAAGCACTTTGGAGGAGCAGACTGGGACCTCACCTAATCCTACAGAAGAGAGCAGAGATTCCAGCTCAAAGGAACATAAAATATCTTCAACAAAAATCACAGAAGAAAACTTTCTCAACCTAGAGAAAAGGATGGCCATAAATGTATAAGAAGCCTACAGAATACCAATTAGATTGGATCAGAAAATAAAATTCTCTTGTCACATAATGATCAAAACACTAAATGCACAGAAAAAGTGAAGAATATTAGAAGCTACAAGGTAAAAAAAGCCAAGTAAAAAATAAAAGCAGACATACCAGAATCGCACCAGACTTCTCAAGAGAGACTCTAAAAGCCACAAGATCCTGGACAAATGTCATCCAGACTGTAAGAGAACACAAATGCCAGTCCAGAGTACTATACCCAGAAAAACTCTCAATGACCATAGATGGAGAAACCAAGATATTCCATGACAAAACCAAATTAAAACAATGTGTTTCTATTAATCCAGCCTTACAAAGGATAGTGTATGGAGAACTCCAATACAAAGAGGGTAATTACATCCAAGAAAACAAAAGAAGTTAAACTTCTCACAGCACACCCAACAGAAGAGAATCAAACACACAAAATACCACCTCCAGAAAGAAAATAGCAGAAACTGCTATCATCTGTTTTTAATATCTCTCAACATCAATGGACTCAAATTCCCCAATAAAAAGAAACATGCTAACAGACTGGATACATAAACAGGATCCAGCATTTTGCTGCATACCAGAAACACACCTCAGTGACAAAAACAGATAATACTTCAGAGTAAAGGGCTGAAAAAAAAAGTATTCCAAACAAATGGTCCCAAGAAAGAAGCTGGAGTAGCCATTCTAATATCCAATAAAACAGACTATCAATCAAGTGAGAAGCAGAAGGACACTTCAATTCATCAGAGGAAAAATCCACCAAGAGGAAGTCATAATTCTGAACATCTATGCCATAAATGCAAAGACGCCCACATTCATTTAAAAAAAAATTTAATCTTATATATTACTAGTGTGAGACCTCAACACCTAAATCTCTCACCAATGGACAGGTCAGCTAAAATTAAAAGGAAACAATGAAACTAACAGAAGTTCTGAACCAAATGGATTTACCAGATATCTACAGAGCATTTCACCCCAAAACAAGAGAATTGAAGCCGTAGGGAAGGGGGTGCCAGTTGGGGAAGGGAGAGGGGGAACACCCTCTCAGAAGCAGTAGGGAGGAGGAATAGGATGAGAAACTGTGTGGAGAGAACTGAGAGGGGGCGTCAAAGACTGGAATGTAAATAAATAAAATAATGTTTTTTAAAATATCAAGAATTAATACTGGGAGCTCATGGAACTGAAAAGCTTCTGGAGGGCAAAGGAAACCATAAACCAGACAAAATGGCAACCTACAAACTTGGAAAAGAAATTCACCCACTGTACATCCTACAGAGGGCCAATATTCAATATATAAAGAACTCAAAAATTAGGCATCCTCAATAACAAACAAAGTTTTATATAGACTTAAACAAAGAATTTTCAACACAGGAATTTCTAATGGCTGAGAAACACTTAAAGAAAATTTCCAATGTCATTCATCATCAGAGAAATACAAATCGAAACCACTCTGAGATTCATTCTTTACCTGTCAGAATGGCTAAGTTAAAAAGGTCAAATGATAGCACATACTGTGGAGGATGTGGAGCAAGGGGGAAACTCTTCCACTGCTGGTGGGAGTGTAAACTACTGAAACCAGTCTAGAATCAGTTTGGCAGTTTGGCAGAATGTAGGGAATAGTTCTACCTCAAGACTCAGTTATATCACCTCTGGGAATATACTGAAAAAAATACCACAAAGGCCCTTGTTCACCTACGTTCATAGCAACTTTATTAGCAATAACAAGAAACTGGAAATAATCTAGATGTCCCTCAACTGAAGAATGGATAAAGAAAATGTGGTATGTATATACAATGGAATACTATTAAGCTATTAAAAAGACAGACATCACAACATTTGCAATAAAATTGATTTCCCAATGAGTGAACATTAGCAACAAATTACAGGATAACTATATTACAAATCCCAGACCCAAAGAAGAAACTAAGAAGGATAGTTCAAAAGAGTATGCATAAATCTCAGACAGATGGGGAAACAAAATAGTTATTGGAAGTGGAGGGAAGAAGGTAAATATGAGGGTGAGGGGTAAGAGAGTATGGGGATGGAATCATGTGTTCAATGAGGGCATATGGGAGACAGATAGCATAAAGGCATCTCTAGTAGTAGCTGAAGACCTCAGATGAAGAAGTTTATGCAGTGTCTATGAGAGTGACTCTAGCTGAGACTCCATCCAACTGGGGTTATGGAGACAGAAGTGGCTACCACCTATAGTCAGGTGAGAAGTTCAGTTGAGGAAAGGGGACATCAACACACCCACAAATCCTTGAAGGCAAACTTTGTTCTGCATATAATATTCTCTGGGATAAAGAGGGAGAGGAGATTGAAGGAACAGGTAATCAATGATTGGCTCAACTTGACAAGAAAAAATAAAAGAAAGTCAGTAGGAAACTATTATTTCCTGATATTATTAATGACACTCTGCTATGCTTACATAAAGGAGTTTGGTATAACTCTCCACTTGAGTCTTTATCTAGTAGCTGATGGAAACAGATGAAGAGATACACAGACAAACATCAGCAAGTACTTGTGGAGTCTTATGGAAGAGTCAGGGATAGAACTGAACAAGCTGGAGGGCCGAGATCATCACAATAAGACATACACAGTCAAATAACCTGGGCCCTTGGGGACTCAAAGAGAGTGGATCACTAACCAAAGAGCACACAGGGTTGTATCTCGGTCCACTGCACATTTGTAGCATATGTCCAGCTTGGCCTTCATGTATATTCCCTAACAATTGGAGCAGAGACTATCTCTGACTCTGTTGCTTGCTATTGAATCATTTTCCCCCAACTTGAGTGCCTGCTTTGGCATCATCGGGAGAGGATGGCCTTAGTTCTGTTGGGATTTGATTTCTTAGGGTGGGGCAGCACCCATGGATGAGCCTTCTTCTTCTGAGGAGAGGGAGAGTTGTAATGGGGGAAGAAAATTGTAAGGGTGAGACTTGGAATAGAGGAGGGATTGGAATGCAAAGTGAATAAAATAGAGGTTGATTGTGATGTAAAGTGAATAAAAAGATTATTGATCATGTATTTTATGTTCTGTGTATCAATATTAGGCAGAATGTAGGCATGTAGGTCATTTGTAGATGGTATCTGTTGCTGTCAGAAGAAGGTATCTTAGTTATTGTAATTGAAATTATGAGTGTCATACACTATGTTGGTGGTGGGAAATTTACCCATGTCCTCTTCAAGAAGAGGAAGCACTATTAACTGAAGAGCCATCTCTTGTCTCCATTCTACTTTCTTTCAGTACCACTTGAATCTCTCACTACTCCAATGTCAGTACCTCCAAAATATTTGATATGGCTTCACCTCTCTCCATTCCCTCCAACTTCTAGGCCTCTGTGTTCTGTTTCATATATGAGCAGATCTACCTTATCTTTGAATCCAGACTAGGACAAAGAGATTCTTCAAAATGTCTAGGAGTTCTAACATAGAACTGTGCTCAGAAAATGAAGATAAACACAGTAGTAAAACAGCTTAGGGAGCATTTTCAGTTAGGATAATCGGATTTCCACCACTCCTGATCACAGCTCAGTTGATACTCAAGGACTTGCATGGAACTGGACGATTGGGATGACTATGTGTTACATTGCTAAGTTTCTTAATTTATTATAAAATAAATATAAAATAAGCCTTATTCCAACCAAAAGGACCAAAACTAAGAGGAAAGTAACATGCAGTGTTCTTTTCTTTTCTGAGGTTCTGCCTTTATCCTGTGTGATGTGAGACTACTTCACACAGAATTCACTAAAGTACAGAGTACTTCTACTAGAAAGCTAAGGATCACTAGACACTGCATTAATAGTATTTGTACTGAAAAACAAACAAAAAAAAAACCCAACAAAATTAAAACAACTACTACAATTTTTCACCGTACATTTTCTGTACAAAGTAGAGTGAGCAAGTTCTAGGCATTGCCATTTTTCCGGAAAGAAGAGTGCAGCCATAAAGAATATCATCAAGTCCTATAATTCGATCAGGATGTTTGAGCTATTTGTATTGGTAAAGTGCTTTAATCCCAGAATCAAGGAGGAAGAGGAAGGGAAATCTCGGGTAAATCCAGACTTGATCTAAGTGCCACAATAACATCATATCCATTTTTGGATACAAGAGGTAATGCAAATCCTCTTTTAGATTATTCTTCTGTAAAAATTCTGGCAAGTATTAGATAAATGAAATATTCCTTATACTAGCCAGTTATTAATATCTAAAGCTTGCTCACAGGGGTAGAGGTATGCATCCACATCAGAATTCTGTGGACACAGCAGATTGCCTCTGGTGTATACAGCATACCTATTTTGCAGCAGTGTTCATCAACTGAGCTTTTTCCCCTGCGTCCATGGAAGAACTGAATCAAAACTTCTTCAGACTTCAGTTCCAAGAAGTGTCCTGTAGATGCTGGAGTTTTTAGTGCCCTGTAGATGAAGGTAGTTTCCCTGTTCATACAAGATCCCCTCTAAGTTCTGTTTTGGTTCTAAAAATGTAGCCTTTGGAAGGCACTCTAGGAATACCCATCAGGATCCTGTAATATGGCTCTTCCCATGCTCTCCCACAAATAATGCCTAATGTTCCAATCCCATAAAACCTGTTTCATTTGCTCTCAACCGTCCTATATGGACATTGTCCCTGTCCCCCAATATACTGAATCCTTCTCATTCTCTCCATGCTCTTTTCCACATAACTGCATCTGAGACTACCAAGACAACATGTTGTTGGCATCATAAACAATAACTATGTGTATAAATGATTACATGGTAAAAAAAAATCAATATTTTGTGAAGGGTACAAAGTACAATGTGAAAAAGTTTTCAAGTTTGCCATGACAGTTGAAGTCTATGCTTATTAGGATCACAATCTCAAGTCTTTCCAGCAAGTTGTAATTTCCAAACTGTTAAGGACCACAGCAGAAACTAAACATTCAACTGTCTGCTGTGTTTAACATCCCTGATACAGCAAATGATAGAAATTAACTATGAATATTTGAAAACAGGAGGCTCTGTTGATTTAAGATTGTGCTAACTATGATTCAACAATATCCAATACTGAGAACAACAAAATGTTCTTAATCAGTTATTTCTCATGAGTTGAATGACTTTCTTATTTTTTGAAAAAAATGAAAAGAACATATAATGATATGGATTTGCTCCACTGTAACCTACCACTTGTCTAAGATCTAAACATTCTGAGTCTTCCTGATTGCATTATCAATATTACAGCTTTCGAGTTGTACTAAATAATTTTTGTCTTTCCTCAGTGCTTCAAATTGACTTTTCACCAACTTGGTAATTTCTATACAATATTGAACATTTTCATAGCTTATCTCTTTAATATTTCACAATATTTGTGTGGATAGACTCACACAATTAAGCTAGAATAATTATTTAATAAAGCCCATTATTGAATTTGGTTTCAGGATGAATATTCTGGGAAGTATATACAATTAGCATTGTGTAAATAATTTAGCAAAAAGAATTGCAATTCATTTTATTGCTCTGAGTTTGCAGAGTAGAGTGTTAACGTACAATAGGACAGGACAACACAATGGTCTGTCATACTCACCCATTGGTAAATGCACGTTTTGAGGGGCATTGTAAATTGGCTGAATCATGGCATATTAGAATAATGTCAGAGACATACAGAAACATAACAGTTTTGTAGCTGTATTTTCACTTGGCTTTGTGCAGACTTCCCTCTCATTCCTCTTTGAATGGAAGAAGAGAGCAGCCCTAGACCTGGGGCTCTTGAGTCCTCTCCATTCTATTCAAATGGAGCCCTTATAACTTGACCAACTTTTACTATGGCAGTGTGCCTGTGTGATTAAACATAACATCCCTATTTTAACTAACTACAACTTCTTTTCTCTAATATTGTGGCTCCAACTTTTTCTGATGTTGCAATACTGTAATTGTTATGCTCAAATCACAAGACCCCCAAAAGACCACCAGGGACCACAACTCCAATGCAAGCACATGAAAGTCTTTATTTGAGTTTTGACTTGGGTTCCAAACTTTTCTGATGCTACAGGTTAGGAGAGTAAACACCGGGTCTAGGAGCTTAGGGTTTTTATAGGGAAAAAATACAAGCAGGGGCTTCCAAGCCTTGGAGTTACATGGTTGGGTATGTGGGTAAAGAAATGTTGGCCTTTAAACTGATTGCTGTATAGCATCTGTACAAACCACAAGGAGAGAGCACACATCTAAAAGGGACATCTTGACCTGGGAACAATTCATGTTCTCTTAGATCATCCTGTTATTGTGACCAACTTATCCTGTTATTGTGAGCTGTCCTACAGCTGAAGGCTGATTCTGTCACACCCTGCCTTGCCACAGATAGCCACGCCTCTCTGCCCACCTCCTGCTAATAGCCACGCCTCTCTTCAAGTTCCAGTTATGCTGGAAGTCCTGCCTCCAGAAACTGAAGATGAAGCTGCTGATTGGGCCAAGTTGCTGACGAACTTGGGGAGGGGTTTTGCTTTACCTATCTACCTGTTTGCTTATAACAAAGAGAATTCAATGAATGATGGTGGACTGAAAGCACACCGAGTGTTGATCTAATTTTTTCAAACCCTTCCCGAATTTCTGGTACCCTTAATTATTCAGGCCCTAATCCCCATTCCAGAGGACCCATTCATATGAGTGGCTGCAGGCAGCTACAAACCACAGTTGTTATGTCTATTTTTAACTGCTAAGAACACTTTCTGGTCTTTTTCTCAGAGCCCAGGGGTGGGAGTTATGTCACTCTGAGGATAAGTAACTCAAAATAGAGTTTAAAAACAAAATTGACTTTACCCTGCTATTTTGATCACTTCATAATATAGTTGAAGGTATTCCTATGAGGGCAGAACCACCTGGAGATATAAGAGTGGTTCCAAAGACCATTGTAAACATTCTATCCCTAAGGTATTGCTACACACAGTTTGAAAAATGCTGCTCTATTATCAATTTCCTATTTACAAGATTGCCGAAAGTATTAATGGGTTCACCACATTTTATGAAATATATTTCCTGGGGAGATAATATATACATACATATATATATCACATATATATATATGTATGTATGTATATATATATATATATAATTACATATATGTACACATAAATATATCTGCTCAACCCAATGTCAACTTAAAATATAACCAAGCCAAACATGTTGAACCAATGAGCTATGTTCAGGATTATGGGGAAGGAGATGCTTATCAGAGCACAAAGGGACTCAAAGACAGCTGTTAAGATGAAACTTGCAACCAGCATGTCATACAGCTTTGGAATAGTGCATACCTAGAGCACAGTGCATACCTATAGTCATTCTACGGGTTAAAGAGCCTCCTGCTGGGTGGCTCAATTTGACCTGTCCTCTTTTAAGAGGTACAATTTGTCTGAATTTCTTCATTTGACTTAAGCATACTGAATCTTATCCATTTGGGGGATTTTTGAAGCAATTTTGAGGGGTGTATTTCCATTCGGTCAGCTTCCCTTCAGAATAGATCATTTCAGTCTCCTGGAAACTGTTACATAATAACACATTCTTTTGGCTCTTCCATATTGTTTTCATTATGAAGTATTTGAGTATGAACAAGTAAAAAACTTTAATATTTTTCACATTGACACATTTTCAGTTTTCCTGATTGTCAATGTTGATATATTCTAAATTTGAAATGTTACTTAAAGTCTTCCACTAGTTCCTCATGTACATAATACTAACCTAGTGTGGAATCTTAAGAATTGCAAGAAATGGAGGTTGAATGTAACACATGCCACATTATTCCTGACCTTGTAACATCAGTTTTCTTCCAATTTCATCTGAGATTTCTAGCAGGAGGCCTAAACCATATTCACTCTTCAAGGAAAAAAAAAAAAAAAAGAATCACTTGCTGTGGTGATAATCCAAAATTGTTGGAGAATAGTGAAATGGAAATGTTTGGTTTCTTGAGAAACTCAATTGTTTCATGTGATGATTTTCTAGAAAATTTCTTCTGAAGGAATGTTTTTGCTGAAGAAGACTAGTGGGAGGATATTTTGCTGATAATAGACATATGATGTTTTTCTGGAAGCGCTCTGGAAAGAGGGCGTGTGATGTTTTGCTACAGCAGATGCTTGAGAGGACACATGATGTTTGAGAAGTATATAATACAACAAACAATGACGATGCAATATGGTTTATAACACCTTGTTAGTCATCATTGTG
>NW_022196911.1:22529844-22534805 GCF_008632895.1 Mastomys coucha
CTTTTATGACTGGAGCTGCAGAGCAAATTAAGCACATCCTTGCCAATTTCAATAACTACCAGTTTTTTTATTGGTGAAAAAATGAATCCAGATGGTATGGTTGCTCTCCTGGACTACCGTGAAGATGGTGTGACTCCATTCATGATTTTCTTAAAGGATGGCTTTGAGATGGAAAAATATTAATAAAAATGGATCTATCACCTCTCACCATAACTGGCTGCTGCTTACCATCCACACAACACCAGGACTTAGGACAAATGGGACTGATATCATCTTGAACTTTTATTTTGACCGTGATTTATTTGGAGCGGGGGGAAAAAACATGTCATGTGGGTTGTCTAAAAATAAAGTGCATTTAAATTTAAAAAAAAAAGTAGGTTTTGGAAAATATAAGCCTACAGACTAGATCTTCTTACAGCTGAACACATTGTTCTATATCTCTTGCTCCAAGAGGAATTGTTTCTATGTCAACCAATAGAGAATTCTTAAAAAAAAAAAAAATAAATAAATCAAACAACTTCAGACTTCCAAAAATGTAAGAAACAAGTCAATGACTCTAATTACTTTGCCTTTGAAAACTCCATATGGAAGTAGATATTGACCATCTACCATTCTCATTTTCCTTTTAACTAATCACACCCTGTTTTATCAATTTCTTCCCTGCATTTATCCAATGACAAATTCATAAAATCTCTAAACAATTAATTAGTTATTGTTACAGGATTAATAACTGCTAGCCACAGAGTCTGAGGGTCACAACTACAGCGTGTATCCTGATGGTGAGTATCAGCAGTGCCCCAAAGATGACAATACTACCAGGCAATAGGAAGTAGTCCAAGAGCAGAACACCCTCATTTCTGCTTCAGCGTCACTCATTTGTAGGTTCTCCTCTTTTATAAAACAAAAGAGGAAAATCAAGCATCTCTAATACCTACCTAAGGGACACAGCAACAACAGGAGGCATCATCACTAGTTGCTAATATGTGATATATTCTCACTGCTACAACTACTCATATATCCTCCTGTTGTGTATGTACTACAGCCCCTTATACAAGGCCAGTTCCTCCTCTTCCCACTCTTTTCTTCTCTCCACCTTCACCCAGAGGCAGCCTCTGTATACTCTCTTCTCAGTAAACCTCCCTTGTGAGAGCTATTGCATTTGTGACATCCATCACTAAGATCATAACACAATCATTAGTTAAAACCTATGCTACCACAGTAGAAAGGAAATCAATAAAAATACAGAGAATTATAACTCTTTTGAATCTGAATACAATTCCACTTTGAAATGAATTCACAGTGGACAGAAACTGTACCACTGCTGGAAATGTGGAGAACACATCAAGCCATACTCAAACCATAGTAAATACAAAGTAACTCATACAAAAGAGAAATGTTATGAATGTACAGAATGCACTAAGCCCTTTTGCATGCTATAACCCAAAGTAATAAACAACATGCATTATGAGAAAGACCTGACGTGTGTGTAGGATTTACTAAATGTTCTTATCCTGCATCAGACTTTGAAAGACATACAGAATCCTTGTTAGAGAGCAAACTTACAAATTTAATGATTATAGAAAATCTATCGTTTGTTATAAGGTATTAGAAAACATATAGAAATTCATATATGGAACAAAAATTACAGATGTAATAATTACAGTGGATTTATCCAGAAACTGCAACTTAGACATTAAACAGTCCATAAAGGAGAAAAGCTTCATAAAAGCAGTAAATGAGAGAAATCTTTTACAATTAGTTCATCTTGTCGAAAAGCAGTAAGTATCATAATAAATATGATGTATTCTTTATCAATCCCTTATCTTTTAAAAGAAATCAGATAATTGATACAGGAGGGAAACCTTATGAAAATAGAGAATATGAGAAATCCTTTACCACTGCCCCATATCTTAGAGTGCATCAGAAAATTCATAGAGGTGAGAACCTTACAAATGTGTGGCATATGATAAAGTCTTTACCTACCATTCGTACCTAAGAAAATATCAGAAAATTCAGACAATGGAGAAAAGTGTCCAGAGTAAATAATGTGGCATGGCCTTTATCCAAGCTATATCCTTATTAGACACTCCACACTAGAGAATCATTGTGTATATAACAAACTTGTGAAACTCTTTAATGATCTAATCTTAGAAAATATGAACTGTGAAAAATTCTAAAAATATGGTAAACATTATTGAACATTATACTTTTTAACTTCAAATATTTCATGATGAATACAAAATAGAGAAGACTGAAGAATATGCTATTGGGACACTTCCTTGAGACTGAAACATTCTATCCTTACAGGAAGCTTATTTAGCTGGGAAATAAACCACTCAACAAAGTACCTAAATTGGACAGGATTCATTATGTTTAACACCCGTGAATAAACTCACACCAATCATGCTGCCTGGATGAGGCTTTATGAACTGAGCTACAAAGACAGGACACCATTTAATGATTTTATTCCAGCAACATTTACCAAATATACCTTTGGTATTTTGTTTAAGTCAAATCAGACATTGGTTGGTTACTACTAAAACTTGTGCCATTATTGCCTTAGCATGTTTTCCAGGGAGGACAAAGTATAGATCAAAGGCTTTGCAGTTGGTTTGGTATTCATATTTCTCTTTATGTAGCCTGAAAATACTATCCCATACCAAGGACACTTGAATATGGGAGTGAAGATCTATGTAAGCATCAACTTGACCTTTTCATATCCAATGAGCTGTGTCAGTCTTGTCTTTGGCAATGAGGGCTTGCTGCTGTCAGGTTGTGGAGTGCAAACCATTTGCTTGTCAACAGTCTAGATTGTTTGGGTATTTTTGTGAAACCCTGTTGGTCAAGAACTCAGCTGAATGTAACCCAGCCCTTATACATAAAATTTTTTTATAGTACAGAGATGGCCAACTGGGATTCCATCTTTCTCATTATTTGGAGAATTCATTAGTATCACATTTGTATACTTATAAGGTAACACTGTTTACTTTTTGATTTTCTTACAAACTCTTACAAAAATATAGACAACGGGACCACATGGAATGTTGTCTATGGGTTTTTTTCTTTCCATTGGCAGAACCATAAGTGTGGCGATTCAATATTATAATAATGTATCTTACAGTCTTTGACAGACTGTAAATTTGTTGTACCTCAGCTTGATAAAATTTAAGACTTAACAGTGCTTCCCTACTATGTACTCAGCTTGTTTGTTTACCATACACTTAAGAGACCAATGTAAAAACAAAATTTATTTTTCTTGGATTTCTCATGTGACTAACTCTTAAAACCCAAGCTAATGCATAGCTATAATCTTAAGTTATGTAATTTTCCATGTCTCTGACCAAGAAAACGCATGTGTATCATTTGCTAAAAGCACCAGATATAGAGGCAGTTAGCAATCTTCTGAAATGAATATGCCTGTACAAATATTGTTTTATAAATAATATTTATTTATAAATAAACAATATTTGTACAGTAATTACAATAAACAGTAATGTTTGTAAATATTTGATATCCTGATCAATTGGGGTCAATTGGAGCCAATGACCTAATTCTTTGTAAAACTCTATTAGAGGTTTCTGTAAAGTATCCCATTCCTTCCCCATGTGATGCTGTTTCATTACTGTTCAATAAAGACAGCAGAACTCTTTGTTAGTGACAGATAGACAGAGAGACAGACAGACAGACAGACAGACACACACACACACACACACACACACACACACACGACAGACACATATAGAATCCACAGAAAGACAAAAACAGTGACAGAAGACATATACACAGGGATACAGTCATTAGACAGTTTTCAGGCAGGCACAAATTATAAATCTTGCAATAATTACCAGAAAATGGAAGGCACAGTAGAAAATTCAAATTTGGAGTCACAGTTAGTTAAATGACTCCAAGAGAAACGGCTTACATTTTGTTCCTTAACTCAACTCAGATGTATCATTAATCACTCATGTGGTTAATCCAATCACATATGCAGAATCTATTTGCTGGTGACATCATTTTTGCAAAAGCTTAATAAAGAAAACATTAAAACTTGCCACAATGTGAAACAAGCAGTCCTGCCATCTGAAAGTGTCCATGGTTTCAGGACCATGTGCTTAAACACAAACCCCTAGAGTGGATTTGTATTCCTGAGCTTTCACCCCCATGCTGGGATGTATTTTAATGTCATGATCATGATAGCACGGTTTGAATCTCAGGACACACCAGAGAAATCTGGTCCTCATTATAATCGTGAAAAATGTATTTCTTAGTGAGAAATTCTAGAGTTATTCTGGAGTCTTTTTCCACAGTCTATGAAGCTGTGGTTGACTGTACACAGAGAATTGTAGAGAACTAGCTAACAGGATACAATCTATGAAGAAATGGCAAAGTAGTGTAGAATCTATGGTAGTTCTGCAGGGTCCAGCCTAATATTACAAACTTCCTTTTGTGTTCAGACTCCACCTTATGTTAAGCTTGTCCTGAGTTTGAACTTGGATACTGGAAAAATCGCAGCTTGTTCAAGGAACCAAATCATGTCCCTAACAACAGCTACAGCTTCCCTAATAACAGGTATTCCACCCTTAGTGACATCCTATCTGCTCTTAGAAGGAAAACATCTAATGTTTCAGATGTCTCAAAATAGATGAACAAAGTTAGCTTGTATATAACAAGCTGAAATTATTGCTAGGCATTAAGAATGTGCCCAACTGTAATATCTCAAATGTTAACCAATCATGCGACTACCAATTCAGAAAACCTGCAGAAATTGTGATAAATAGACAAGGTTTTACCAGCTCAGGACCTTCCATACCAATCCACTGCTTTAGAGAGGTTGGAGGGTCTGAGCTGGAGCTTGAATAAAGACTATTTGCTTTCGAATGTGAGTTGGACTTCTGGTAGTCTGTGAGGACCCCCATGATATGGGCAAAACAGTGTTCTTTTTTTTTTTTTATTAGATATTT
>NW_022196911.1:22535358-22538380 GCF_008632895.1 Mastomys coucha
TATGTGGTGAATTACGTTGATGGATTTCCGTATATTAAACCATCCCTGCATCCCTGGGATGAAACCTTGATCATGGTGGATGATTGTTTTTACTTTTCCTTTTACTTTTTTGAGAAATATTCCGTTTTCAAAGTAGCTTCTTTAGTTTACACTCTCACATGCAGTATATAATATTGTCTCTTCCATAATATTATTTTAATTAATAATTTTCTTTGATTGAGTCATTTAGCGCCTATACTTAGCCTGAGGTTGGTATTCTGTCTCCCATTAATCTCTTTGAGTTATTACTGGGTTTACTGCATTTTCATTTCTTCTTTTTTTTATTTCAGTTTGAGTTGTTTTCGTGTTTCTAACTACTTATTGAATTCAAATTTCATTTGTTGTCCAAAGCCTAGTGGCCCTGGGACCTCCCAGGTCAGAGGTGCTGCGGGGCTGGGAAACTTTTCGGAGCAGAGCAGGAGTGTGATTTCTGCAGCTGCTCTTAGGACCCTGATCTCCCAATTCTGTTGTGAATATCATACCACTGTCAGGAAGTTTGAGATCCTGTGAACTGTGATTTATTGTGTTTTTTATTATTTATTTTATTATTGCCAGAATATTATCCTAAAATAATCTCATAGAGTATTTGCAGTATGTAGTTTCCATGGGGGTTTCTCTTTGCTACAGCAGTTTCAAAGCTGCTCAAATTCAAAGTCATCCATGCTTTCTTAAGTCTATGGTTCTGCCACTTGTTTGTTCAAGGGAGTGGTCTTTGGCCTGGGGAATAGGTGTCTCAGAGAGCTTTGTAGATATTAGTCCTATGAGGAAACAGTGCAGATTTAATTGAATCAGAAGATATATATATATATATATATATATATATATATATATATATACACACAATAGTTACTGCTCTAAGAAAAATTTTACACACAATTAATATTTTCATCTGAGATGTATGCATTGCTTATGCAAATAGAGCATTAAGAAAATGTCCTCATGGGGCTAGAGAGATGACTCAGCAGTTGAGAGCACTGACTGCTCTTCCGAAGGTCTTGAGTTCAAATCCCAGCAATCACATGGTAGCTTACAACCATCCATAAAAAGATCTGTCACCCTCTTCTGGTGTGTCTGAAGATAGCTACAGTGTACTTACATATATCAATAAGTAAAAATCTTTGGACTAGAGCAGGCAGAGGTCCTAAGTTCAATTCCCAGCAACAACATGATGACTCACAACTATCTGTACAGGTACAATGTACTCATATACATAAAATAAATAAATCTTAAAAATGTCTTTATGCACTTAGATATTAATGTTATTTATACCTTAGATCTGAATGAAAAATGAGGACATGACTGCTCCAAGGTATGGCTGACAAGAAATTTACTGTAGGTTGTGTTAACTAGTAAATATTGTCTAAGAGCTAGAATTTAGTCTCTTTGGTGCTCTAGGAGTTTATAAAGACAAATTTATAGGCCAGTGTAATTTCCCATGAAACTTTGTTATTTTTTCAAGGACTGCAAATTCCAGCATTCCAGGAATTTCCCTTATTCTTGGGCAGGTAGTATTTGTAGGTCAATTTTGGGCTTTGCAATATGAGGGAGGAAAGATACAGAGGCATCTTGAAGGGTCCAGACTGAACATATCCATAAGAGGAGCAGAGTGGGTCCTGGAATTGAGGATGAGAAGGGAGATCAGGGAAGTTGGCCCAGAAAGAAAACAGGATCCAACAGAGCACCTAGCCAAAAATGTCCACATTGATATATGAATAGGCACCTCAGTTAGGCATTCTTCCATAGTTCCTTTGAGAAGTAACAAGGTCCAGCCAGTCCTGTCTGCAAGCTGTGAGAGGCCACACTGGTTTGTTGTTTGTTTGTTTTGATAGAAAACACATTATAGATTAATACAAGATTAGAAAGCATCTTTTGAATAATTATTATTGTTCATTTTCATCAAAAAAAAAATCTTCTTGGTTCAAGAAAGACATTGACCATGCACCTGTAGAAAACTGTTATTTTTTTAATTCACTGTTTGTTGATATTGAGTTCTACAACTATGGACATCTTGCAGTGGGAATGCCTAGATGCTGCTCTTGAGGCTTTTTTCCAGAGACCTCTTGGTTTGAGAAATACAGCACTCTCAATTCTATGGGTCAGAATAGTTTGTTGTTGTTTTGTCTTCCTTGATCCTCCTTAGAGTTCCTGAGAAAATGACTTTTCATGTGTCTGAGCTGTGTGTAAATGAGTCTCACATCTCACAAAGCAATGTGAAATCCTTAGAAGAAAAGAGACATTCTTTTTTTGTGATATTTTCTTTCCTTAATGTTAATCCTTTGGTTAATCCCTTGCTTTGTACCTAACTACATCATCAATTTGATAATTCCTCTTGTCTTACACTACATTGGACATGGAATGTTAGCTACTGTTGGTACCCTGTACACATACAACTTTATTTACCATACAGGTATCTTACTTAAGGTGTTAGCTTTCCTGTCATATATCCAGAGCCCATATTTACCTGCACAACAGAAGTGACAACTGTACATTTGTTCCTGTAGTGTTACTGGTACTACTTTTCAATACCTCCAGATTGCTTGTAGTTTCTTTTTAAAATAAGATTTATTTATTTTAATTTTATTTGGAGTGGTACCAAGCCTAGGGTGGCCCTGGTGACATGGTTCCTGACCCTGGGAGACATCCCAGGTATGAGCCTTCAAGAGTGTTGATGGATGCTGTGGGCTGTTAAGGTTCATTTGTATAATAATGTACATATTTCATATTCCTCCAAGGAATGTCCTCCCTGTTAAGATTAATGACTCCATGATAATAAGAAACAGCTGGAGTCCAGGAGTTGAGGGTTTGGCTAGGTCTCAGAAAAGTGGTAAATTTTTTTCTGATCATTAGAAAGAAGGGGGTCTCTGTGTACTAAAAATGCTAATAACTGAGACCATGTTTTAACAAACTCAATACTGAGGGCAATTTAATATTCTAACTCAGTGATTTCTCATGAGTTAAATGACTTTTTTTTTTTTTTTTTTTT
>NW_022196911.1:22544453-22554139 GCF_008632895.1 Mastomys coucha
CCCCCTCTGTCACTCGGAAGCTGAGAGGATCGTGTCCCTGCTGCCCTGCGGCTTCCCTGGGAGTCCGACTTTTTTTTTTAATCAGTGTCAAATTATGTAATGACATGGATTTGGATTTGTTCATTGTAACATACCACTTTGCCTATGGTGCAAATTTTCTAAGTCTTTCGGAATTTAGTATCAATGTTCAAACATAATGCTTTGGCTTGAAGTAAAAACTTTCTCTTCTTTTCTCAGTACTTCAAAATGATTTTCCAGAAAACTTTGGGGATTTCTAAACTGTATATAACCACACCTCATCTATTGTTCATTGGGTAGCTCATTAAAACGTCAGCCTCATTTTTTGTAAAAATGGACGCGCATGTGAAATTAGGACGAGGATAATACCTTAGTAAAGGCAAATACTGAGAGTTTTTCAGGATGAATGTTCTGGGATCTGTATAGTATTACTATTACGTAAATTAATGAACATAACTCAAATGTAATTCATTCCTTAGAGTATACAGAGTAGAGTGTTAAGGGACAAGAGAACAGGAGAACACCACAATGATGTGTAGTAATTGCCCTTAGGTACCTCTCTTATGAAGGTTGTTGTAGTTTGGATGAATCAAGGGATATTAGTATGAGTTAAGAGCCATATAAGGACACAGCCCAGTGGATAGTGTCTGTCACTGACAATTTTGAAGCCATATTTTCATTTATTCTTTGGTGGATATTTCACTCACTCATTCTTGAATTCAAGAAAGAGAACATCCTGATCTTCGAGGCTTGCAAAGACTCTACATTCTGTCTGTGTGGAGCCATTTTAACTTAACCTAGTACTATGATGGAAGTAAGCCTGGAACATTAAAAACAATCTTCCCTCTTTTAGTTAATACAAATGCAGTTTCTCTAATACAATGATTTTAATGTTCCTAATGCAACAGCAGTGTCATATAATTCAAGGTATCTAATGCAGACAGACTTACCTGGATACAAAGGGATAGTGTCTCAGTCCTAAGACAATTGGGAATAGATGTTTTCCTATGGTATTAAGCAACCCATGTGACAGGGACATTTTCTGAGAAAAAAATAAACGTATATATATATGTGTGTGTGTGTGTATATATATATATATATATGTATATGTATATATATATATATATCATAACCCAGGTGGAAACTGAAAACAATGAAATCCAATTTGTTCAAACAATATGCTTTACTGGAGTTACATATAGGACTATAGACAAGAAGTTGTTGACCAGAGCCAAAGAGACTCAAAGAAAGTAGAAATTCTGAAATGTGAAAACATCATATGGTACCGGCTGTGAATATTGGACATTATTAGGAAACTGCATATCTGTAGGCATATTTACAGGGTAAAGAACATCCTATCTTGGTGGCTTAATTTGTCAAATCCTTTTTCAAGAAGTATATGTTGTGTGTAATTATTAAAAAACAATCTACACTAATGCTGGCTATGCTCCAGTAACACAGTCTCTCCTCCCCCATTGGGAGCTGTAAATCACAGTGTTCCCTGTTTTGGTTCACTTGCCTCCGAAATGCTTGTATCTTCCCTACCTGTCCCCTGTGGCTAGCTGTCACAAATCCCCATAACCCAATAAAGTCAAAACTCCAGAGGCTTGCTATTTATCATTCAGATTTATATCAATTAATTCTCAACCCCCAAAATGCCCACACACACAAAGAACTCAAAACTCAATTGATATAAACACAAGCTACACTACTAGATGGGGCAAATTGCCTATATCATTCTATAGCTCTTCTATGATATCCATAGCTACTGTGACACTTTCAAGCCATGTGGATCAGGTTCATCTTCCTCTCTGATAAGTTCCATCTTGTCTCTTCATCTCCATCCTCCTCTCTCTCTCCCTATCCATCTCTGTCCCCACTCTAAAACTCTTAGCCCACCTTCCTTTTCCACTGCCAAATCTCTCCAGTGCTCTAGCCTTATCTCTCACCGGCCCTCACCTGCATACAGACAGGAGTCTACAGTTCCCCCTTTTTGTCCAATTAAATGGCACTTTTCTCCCAAATAAACATTGAGCATAATTATTACCACTCTGTAATTTATGAAGTATAAGATACACTTAACACCCAGCCCATCATTTTTGTCAACTAAAATGAAGCACTGTGCCATCTATTTATCCTAATTTAAAAAGGCTTATAATTCCACAACTTTTATGTCCTGGTTTAGCTTGTATACTATCTGAAAACTATGCTTTATCATCTTTCTCAATGCTAAACAGCTTGGGTTGGCTATGAGAGTACAATCAGTCTTCAATCCCACCAGAATTCTAAGAGCAACATAAAATTTACCTGAAAATATAGGAAGCCTAACACAGCTTCCAGAACTGAAACAAATTGTAAAGACAGCTGCCTACCTATACAGTTCCCTATTTTCCAACACATTGGAGCATCAAATTGTGGCTGTTTGGCCCAAGGTCATCTGACAGACCTTTGGAACACAGAATTATGAAGGATTGATTTAACCTGTCTTGAGAAAGATAATCAATTGACTATTCCATATAGTGTTTCCTTTTTTGGACAGTAATTTGTCTGTAGATGAATAGGTAATTTCTATCTAGTGGCTACTTTGTCACAATGTACAACCTCCCCTAGATGCTCAGTTTCTTCTTTGAATCCACGAATGGCATGCTGTCAAGAGCAGATATGTCTCAACAACAAATGATTAAATAATATTAAATGTCACATTCTGTGGATTTCTGACATTATTGAAAACTATATCTATGTAAAGTGATCTGGATTGTTGTCCTTTAACTACTCTCAGCTATTTCTAATTAAAATAATTTTAAAAACACCTTAACAATAACTCAGAGCTATGACTTTGCTCTCTGGCCCTTAGTTCATATGCTTAATCATCTAATATCAGTTTATAAAGGCAGTTGTAAAAGGACTGGGTCTAAGCTTTGTATTCCTAAAATTTTTGTATCAATAGAAGAAATTTATACCAATGAAAACTTTAATTATGTATGAAAATAAATTCTGTACCAATGTAAGAAATTATAACCTCAACTTAGTCACAATTTTAAAGATTTTTACCACATGAGATTATGGCTTCACAATCAATTCTAGCTATTTCCTCTGTGTTAAATTTGACTATCTCTAAATTTCCCAGAAAGACAACCTTAAAATAACAACCCGCAGACTCTCAAGTCCAGGGAATTGGGATGACAAACTTCATAGCTACTTCGTGATGATTATGGACATTAAGATATCATTGAAGGGTGGGGAAAGGGTAGGGAAAATGTGGGAGTTGGTCAGGCCTTAAGAATGCCATGCAAACAATTGTTATTAGTCTCTGATGTCTGCATTCTGACTGGATCCATCTGAAAATCCATGACATCAGGAGTTCAAGCAGGTCAGTTCAGCATGTCTGATGATGAATCTCACCAAAGTTGTATATTCTGAAATGTACAAATCTCAAAACAAAATTTAAGTATCATCAAGATATCTGTATGGGTTGCTTTAGTCTGTGCAGGGTGTACACAGTAGGTAGGATGAAATTCTGCTCTTTGAGCATATGAAAGACAGTCTTTTTAAGCCAATTATAGTAATAACCAATCATAAGTCTTCATCCGTGCCATGTGAAGGATGGCACAAAGAATGTTTACCTTTTTTGTTTGATTCTCTTGAATCTAGTTCTTTTTTTCTTTTTTTTGTTGGTTTTCCAAGACAGGGTTTCTCTGTGTAGCCCTGGCTGTCCTGGAACTCTGTAGACCAGGCTGGCCTCGAACTCAGAAATCCACCTGCCTCTGCCTCCCAAGTGCTGGGATTATAGGCGTGCACCACCACCGCCCGGCTTTTATTTATTTATTTATTTATTTATTTATTTATTTATTTAATGTATATATGAGTACACTGTCACTGTCTTCAGAGACACCAGAAAGGGGGCATCAGATCCAATTACAGATGGTTGTGAGCCACCATGTGGTTGCTGGGAATTGAACTCATGACCTTCAGAAGAGCAGCCAGTGCTCTTAACCACTGAGCCATCTCTCCAGCCCCTGAATCTAGTTCTTTAGGGGGTCTGCTTCTATCAAATCTGGCATATATAACTCTGGAAGATGTGTAGAGTCTAATCACATTTTCTAAAAACACAAAGACAAAGTCTTTCGCCCAAATCAGCATGTCCTTTAGCCAGTAACCAGGAAAACTTTTAGCTTGACATCTCTTCCAGAGGAATAATAAAACAACCACAAAACTCAAAATCACAGCGATTTTGATAATTAAAACAATTTAAAACAAATGAAGTAAACTATACAAATACTGTATGAGTCTTTTCTTAGAAGCATTTTCTAATTGGTCTTGCCAGGATATTAACCCAAAATTCTTGTGAAGCCCACATTCAAAGAATATAAGTTACCTTGCATGAATTTAAAGCTTTCGTAAAGCAACTGTTTTCATACAATCTACCTACTATCCTAAGAAACATTTTGCTTACTGTATAAAGCTATTCTCAGGCCTTTTTCCTAATTTGTTGTGTCAGGATATATAATCCAAATATTCCCATACAGCCCACATTCAAAGAATGTGAGTTTTGCTGGGCATGGTGGTGCACACCTTTAATCCCAGCACTTGGGAGGCAGAGGCAGGCGGATTTCTGAGGTTGAGGCCAGCCTTGTCTACAGAGTGAGCTCCAGGACAGCCAGGGCTAGAGAAACCCTGTCTCAAAAAAAAAAAAAAAAGAATATGAGTTTTCCTGAAGATTTTATTACACCATCTTTAAAGAAAATAAATCACACTTTTACTAATATCTGCCTATAGGAAGCGGGCAATTTCAACCTATTTGCTCTCTGCCTGGAGCCACTATACTTTTCACTGAACTAGTTCCAAACCATGTGCAGAATTCCACATACGGCATGGGTAAAATCTTCATTTTTATCTATCTTGTCTCTTTTCACAGCAGGGGACCTCAGAGCCTGTGAACTGAGTCTGCCCCCGAGTTTCTTTGTTTAAGGTTCCCATTCTTGAACTACCATGTGACTCCTCCTTTTCCTGAGACACCACCTCTCCTCTCCTTCAAGATTTGCTTCACTGTGAGATCAATCTGAGAATTCCTAAATTAATAGTATATTCTCACCTCCCATGTGGATTACCATCTGTAGTGTGTAATTATTAAAAAACAATGCACGCTAATACTGTCTATGCTCCAGTAACAGTCTCTCCTCCCCCATTGGGAGCTGTAAGTTACAGTGTTCTCTGTTTTGGTTCACTTGCTTGTATCTTCCCAGCCACGTGTCCCCTGTGGCTAGCTGTCACAAATCCCCATAACCCAATAAAGTCAAAACTCCAGAGGCTTGCTATTTATTATTCAGATTTATATCAATAAATTCTCAACCCTCCACATGCCCACATACAAAGAACTCAAAACATAATTGATAAAAACACAAGCTACACTCCTAGATGGAGCAAATTACCTATATTATTCTATAGCTCTTCTATGATATCCATAGCTACTGTGACGCTTTCAAGCCATGTGGATCAGGTTCATCTTCCTCTCTGACAAGTTCCATCTTGTCTCTTCATCTCCGTCCTCCTTTTTCCCTCCCTGTCTGTCTCTGTCCCCACTCTAAAACTCTCAGCTCACCTTTCTTTTCCACAGTCAAATCACAGTCTCTAGCCTTATCTCTTGCCTGTCCTCACCTGCATACAGTCAGCAGTCTACAATAATATAGCTGAATTTTTCATTTGAGATAAATATACAGAATGGTATTGGTTTCATTATCTATTTTGAGAGGTGTGTTACCCACCTTAATCAGTCTCCCTTTGCAATGGATTAGTTCAGTATCCAGGAAACTGTTACACAAATCCACATTCTTCTGGCTTCCCCATTTTTGTCTTCATTATGAAATATTTGAGGGTAAACAATTAAAAAGTTGCAATGACGAATTATATTTGTCACATTTTCAATGTTTCTCCTAGCATTGCTTGTAAGATTTGAACATAAAGACTTTTACAAGTTTCTTGTGTTCATGATAATTCTCTGTGTGGAGCCTCAAGTGTTGCAAAGAAAACCATTTGATAAATCACATTGATTTTTTTTTTTGCAGTTGAAAAGTTTTTCTGAGTATAAATGTCCAGATATTTTCTTGGATCTGCGATACAAGCAAAGACCTTTCATCATACATCACCTTTGTGAGGTTTTTCTCCAGTATGTATTCTCTGATATGTTCTTGGTAGAGAATTTGCCTCATTCACTTCATTTGTAAACATTCTCTACTGTATGTAGTCTCTGATGAGTGCGAAGACTACATTTATGGCTAAAGAATTTACCACATTCACTACATATGTAAGGTTTCTCTTCTGTATGAGATCTCTGATGAATACTAAGACTGCACTTGTGGGTAAAACACTTGTCACATTCATCACATTTGTAAGGCTTCTCTCCTGTATGATTCCTCTGATGACTTACAAGGTAGCCTTTGTTGGTAAACCGTTTGTCACATTCACTACATTTGTAAGGTCTCTCTCCTGTATGACTTCTCTGATGAATGCTAAGACTGCATTTGTGGGTAAAGGATTTTTCACATTCATTACATTTGTAAGGTTTCTCCCCTGTATGAATTCTCTGATGTCTTCTAAGATTGGATTTCTTGATAAAAGACATGTCACATTCACTGCATTTATAAGGTTTCTCTCCTGTGTGAATTCTCTGATGAACTCTAAGATCACTTTTGAGAGTGAAGCTTTTGTCACATTCACTACATTTGTGAGGATTTTCTCCTGTATGAATTCTCTGATGAAAAATAAGACTGCATTTTTGGGTAAAGCATTTGTCACATTCACTACATTTGTAAGGTTTCTCTCCTGTATGAATTCTCTGATGAATAATAAGACTGCCCTTTTGGGTAAAGTATTTGCCACATTCACTACATTTGTAAGGGCTCTCTCCTATATGAATTCTCTGATGACTTCTAAGCTCACTTTTGGTGGTAAAATATTTGTCACATTTACTACATTTGTAAGATTTCTCTCCTGTATGAATTCTCTGATGACTTCTAAGCTCACTTTTGCAGGTAAAGTATTTGTCACATGCACTACATTTATAAGGTTTCTCTCCTGTATGAATTCGCTGATGAATAATAAGACTGCATTGGTGGGTAAAGCATTCGTCGCATTCACTACATTTATAAGGTTTCTCCCCTGTATGAATTCTCTGATGTCTTCTAAGATTGCATTTCTGGGTAAAAGATTTAACACATTCACTACATTTATAAGGTTTCTCCCCTGTATGAATTCTCTGATGAATACCAAGATCACATTTCTTGGTAAAGCATTTGGCACATTCACTACATTTGTAAGGTTTCTTTCCACTGTTGGTTTGTTTCAGCATGAGGGTTTGTTTAGAGTCGAAAATCTTATCAATTGCTGTACCATTGTGATTTTTCTTTCCTATGTGGATTCCTTGATTTGGACTACTGCTAGAACACAAATTTAAACAGTTTATACAGTTTTTAGATTGGCAAGGTTCTCTGGTGTTTCTGGTTTCATGTCTGTTTTGTTTTGATGATTTAATAGATGTATCCCCAAGGTTAGTTTTATAAGGTATACATTCAGTGGATTTTTGAATGATTTTGCCAAGCTTATGACATTCATAAGACTTTTCATAGATATTCACATGCTCATCAACAATATGCTGTGTGTCTTGAACGTTCTCATATTTATGACATATGTGATGACTCTCTGAAAAAGTGTAGGGATGCCAGAGGTTAATGGATAAGTAAAACAATGTTCCATGTTGGCTGACATTTTCTAAGGCAAATTACTCATTTTCAAGGATAGAACTTTCAAGAGAGGCATTGTTTCAGTCATTACAAGGATGATCTAAAGAACCAGAAATCTCATCTATACAAAATGACAGCAAACAGCAATAGCCTAATAATTCTTATTTAAACATTGTACTTTGTAGAAGGTAGGATGAATGAGTGATTAAGAATTACAGAAAAGAGGTCTCTGGAGGATCATATAAATAATGTTTCTCTATTCTCTTATTTATGCTTTGTGACAGAGTGACATTGTGTAGCTTTGGTCAGTTAGAAATTCAGTATGTAATTCACATTGGCATGGAATTCACAATATAAAGACCATGCTGTGTCAGTACTAAGTACAGATACCACATGTTGAAAAGTAAATAAGCAACAACAAAATTCTCACAACCCACAGCAATTCCTCTATTTAAAAGCCTCTGCAATTTTTAAATTAATCACAAAGTGAAGACCTTAATGCAATAGTAAAATTAAAATTACTAATTAAAATTAACTAATTGGAACTGCTGATTAAAATAGAAAAGAGGTTTAGAGAGATCACACAGAATATAACACTGGTTCCTATTCCAAAGAATGGAAAGAAATGCAAAGAAAAAACAATGAGAAATTCATGTTGGTAACCAGAATTTCCATTATTTGGGGAGTCCCTAGACATTTCAGAGAGTTTATTTAAATACACAGTGGGTAAGTTTAAAGAATGAAGCAGGAATTCTACATGAAGAGTATCCTTACCCACAAATAACAGATTGTTGTAATTCTCCAACATCACATTCAAGTACAATCCCTTCTGAGCAGTGTCAAGACATTCCCATTCCTCCTCCGAGAAGTCCACAGCTACATCCTTGAATCTTAACAGACCCTATAATGGAAAAGTACCTGTTTACCATGTGCTACCAGAAAAAAAGCTAAAAAAGAAAGAAAAGAAAAAAAAATCCAGCTGGGCAATGGTGGCATACACCTTTAATCCCAGCACTTGGGAGGCAGAGGCAGGTGGATTTCTGAGTTCAAGGCCAGCCTGATCTACAGAGTGAGTTCCAGGACAGCCAGGGCTATACAGAGAAACCCTGTCTCAAAACAAAAACAAAACAAACAGGAAAACAAAAACCAAACAACAGCAACAACAACAAAGCCCTAAGAATATGAGGTATTTTATGACAAAGATGAGATATGGCCAACACTCAAGGACGTCTTTTAAGAAGTGCTCTAGAGTGCTCTAGAAATGTGTCAGAAGCTAAGCAGTGCTGCTCTTATATATACAGTGTATAGAATTACATGTTAGATTGCTTACATTTATAAGTTTTCTCCTTTTCATGAATCTTCTGATGTTTTCTAAGACCTTATCAGCAGATGAAAGACTTGCCATCATAACATTCTATAATCCAAAGTTGTTTCCCAGGACCTGCCTGAAACTTCACAACAGATTTTTCATCTCAATTTTTGAAACTTGATGCTCTCTTCTGAACTATACAGGCTGCAAGAATACACAGCACACATGCACACATTCAGGGAAATTTACCAACATGAATAAAAGAAAACTCAACTTTAATTGCATGAAAAGAAACAGGATCACATAATAGAATCACAACCAGTAAACTTTTATAGGATACAACACACACATTTAAGGCCCAGTTGCAGGAATGTACCTTTATGAAGTATGAGCTGCTATCAAATAGAATCCCAGTGTCATATCACATATGTTGAAGTTACAATGAATTACACTGTGCTTCTAAATACTATAACTTTTAGCCTTGCTGAACTATGGACACTATCTAAATCCTATCTGTAGCTGTGACTCAGTTGACATAATCCTAAAATACTTAGCTGACTTCCTAAGGCCCAGGTACAATGCAGTACCTTTTCTATAAGGTACTCACCAGCCTTGTAAATTTT
>NW_022196911.1:22554149-22578778 GCF_008632895.1 Mastomys coucha
TCTTCTTTCTGTATCAAGGTAAGGGCAGATTTCTATTATAACTACCTAACATGCCCTTTCATTCTGTATTCTATAGTATTTAGTTTGTAAGATTATTATAGGTTTTTCTAAAAGAATTTGATGATTCATTGCTGAGTATGTTCAGTCCTTAGACATTGTCAGTGGAATTAGACTGTGTCACCACTTGCTCATTGCCTGGCCTAGTTTTATGGCATAAAAGTTTGATTTTCACTTGTTTCTAGAAAATCATCTTATCATTTTCAATTCTCAATAATTATGTACAGGGCTGGTGAGATAGCTCAGCAGGGAAGAGAACTGACTGCTCTTCATGAGGTCCTGAGTTCAAATCCCAGTGATCACATGGTGGCTCACAACCATCCATAATGAGACTGACACCCCCTTCTGGTGTGCCTAAAGACAGCTACAGTGTACTTACATATAATAAATAAATCTTTAAAAAATATTTACAAAGAAAATAATCATAGACCAGTTGCAAAGATGTACACTGAGAAAGAGATTCTCTCTAATGGATTCAGAAAGGGAACTCAAGTTGATTTTATGTCAAGGATGCAAGACTGTTTCAACACCTGAAAAGTAGAGAACTCAAGCACAAAATATGTACAATTAGTGAGAGAGACACATAACCATGTCAACATATCCAATGAAAGGCCTTGGGCAAATTATCACATAAGCTCACTGTGAAAATGCTGAAGAATATGAGAACAGAAGGAACATACCTCAGCATAATCAAGATAGTAGCCAACATCTTGAACCTGTTATTACAAAATTTGAAGACTACTTTCAAAAGAAAGATAAGGATGTGTAATGTCTCCACACTAACTCATCACAGTGTATCCATGCTTACAAAGATCTAGTATGACTTAGGACACTCTTAATGGGTCAAATAAGAAAATGAGGAAGGCATATTTTTCCATATTATATAATTTGGGAAACATAATTCTTCAGTTCAAAAAATATACTCTACAAGAATGGCTCAATCAGATAATTCTTATAATAAGTTATATCAAAATGCAATAAAATATCACTTGGTTTTATACATTCCTAGGGAACATGCTGAGAAGTCAGCAGACTAGTTATTGCCTAAAAATGTCTTGGAGATGCAGATGTAGCATTCAAACTGATCAAAAGGCTACTGCACAAAAAGAATCAGCACTGGACGTCCATAGATGCTGACACCTATTGCAGCAACACCAACCTGTTAGGTAAGACATACCCATCAACACAATAGCTCCAAGACTATTTTGTAAGTAACAAGCATTTCTGGTTCAATTGAGGTATCCCACAAAGGAAATATATAGCTGGCATTGGAAGCTGGCTAAAAGTCGATAACTGGAAAGATTGATCACAAGCTCAAGAAGGAAATCTATGACTGATACACTGGTCCATGTATGACTCAGTTAAGGTTTCCATTGCTGTGAAAAGACACCAAGACCAAGACAACTTTTATAAAGGACATTTAATAGGTGCAGTCTTACATGTTTGAAGGTTCAGTCCATTATCAACATGGAAGGAAGCATAGCAGTAGCCAGCCAGGCATGGGTCTGGAGGAGCTGACAGTTCTACATCTTTTTCTGAAGGCAAACAGAAGACTCCCTCATAGGCAACTAGGAGAAGAGTCTATGTGAAGAGACACCATGACCACTATACAACTCAGAAAGGAAAACATTTAATTGTAGGTGGATTTCAGTTTTGGAGAATGCCAGGAGTTTATCCCTGTCATGTTCTCTCTGGGAGACAGCCCACTGTTGTTGAATTTCCTGCATTGGTAGAATTTCTTTCCAATATGGATTTGTTTTTATCATAAGTTTTACTTAGTATCAAAGTAGTTATCAGTCTCTTCTTTTGTGCATTGTTGTTTAGTGTGAATTCATTATTGAACTTTGATGTTTGAACAGAAATGAAAGCACTTGTCAGACTTTATATTCATAAAGTCCTTCTCCAATATGCAAACTTTTTATGACTGTTCAAGTTTAGTATGTCAGGACAGTAATATTTATGGTTATGACATCAGCATTTATTATAATTTTCTATAGTATCATATGTGTTAAAAAAGTATACTGTGAGGATTCATAAATCATACCCAAGATCATTATGTGTGTAAGACTTCTCTTAGGTATTCACATGTTGATGGACAAAATGCTTTGGGCCTTTGATTCAAGACTTGACCATACTTACCACATATATAAAGAGTCACTGGAAAATGAATACAATTAAAGGTAATAGAGATTGGTGCATTATTCAAAATATCTAAAAACCAATTACTAGTTATATTTGTTACCACTAGTAAACTAACAATTCTCTAGAATGACACTCTCAGCAGAGGTTTATTGTTATTGTTGATGAAATATCCTTTTGTGGATGATCAGAAGGATTAACAAAAGCTTTCTGGTACATACCTTAACTTGTACCATGCAGAAGGCAGGATAAATAGATGGCAACAATACTGTGTTTTAGGAAAGGAACTCCCTGATGAATGTTGTCTTAGAGTTGATTGCTGTGAAGAGACTCCATGTCTGTGGAAACTCTGATAAAGGAAAACATTTAAATGGAATTGGCTTACATATTCAGAGGTTTAGTCAACTACTATTATGGAAGGAAGCATGGTGGTATGTAGGCAGATGTAGTACTGGAGAGGTGGCTGAGAGTTCTACATCTGGATCAATAAGCAGGAGGAAGAGACAGTAAGCCACTAGGCTTGACCTGAGCTCATGAAAGTTCAAAACCAACCTGAAATGAAAAAATTGCTTCCAACAACCCAAGCATATTTCAAAGATATTTCACATCTTCTAAAAATATCATTTCCTATAATCCAGTTGGGACCACTTTCTCTCATATTACTAGAGATCCTATATAGAATGTTTCTGTATTTTCATGTTTCCAAGGCAGATATTTAAAAACAGTCTTTCTAAAATTCAATGAAATTGAATACACAATACACCCGAATTTATGAGACACAATATAAGTGGTTATAAGAGGACAGTTTATAGCAGACACTGCCTACATCAAAAAGTTGTAGATATTTTATAATAGCAACTTAACAGCACACCTATAAGGTCTATAAAAAAAAGAAATAATTACACACAAGGGGAATAGGTTGCAGGGAATAATTAAATTGAGGTCCAAAATCAATAAAATAGAAAAAAAAAAAGACAATTCAAAGAATAAATAAAAGAGTTCATTATTTGAGAAACTCAACAGGATAAACCAGTATCCAAACTAACTAAAAAATGGAGATAGAATATCCCATTAACAAAACAGAAATGTAAAGGGAGGCATAAAAATAGATAATGAGGAAACCAAAGAAATCATTAGCTCATCACTTAAAAACTTATAAAAATTGCAAAATCTAAATGAAATGGATAATATTTTTCAATAGATACCATATATAAAAGTTAAATCAGTGGGGCAGTGGTGGCACAGATTGTAACCCTCCTGGCTTGAGGGCCCTTTTCTATGGTTACCGCTGGCTGGTAACACAGGCCTTTAATCCCAGCACTTGGCCTATACATCTCATGAAATAGAAAGAGTCACTAAGAGAATCCGAAACAAAAAAGCTGAAGGCCAGACAGTTTTAGCATACAATTCTATTGACTTTCTAAAATGTCCTTATGCAATACTACTCAAGTTATTGTATAAAATAGAAACAGAAGGAACACTGTCAACTCATTTTATGAAGCTACAGTCACCTTATTATCCAAACCACAAAAAATTTTAAAAGACAGAATTAGAGACCAGTTTCCTTAAGAATATATGCAATAAATATATTAATAAAGATATGCAATAAAATACTTGCAAACCAACACCAGGAACACATCAAAAAGATCATTCAACATGACCAAGTAGGCTTCATCACAGAAATTCAGGAACTGTTCAATTTAAGAAAATCAGTCAATGTAATCCAGTCTATAAACAAACTGAAAAAAAAAAAAAAAGAATCTGTATTGTCATTGCATTAGAAGCCTTTAACATAATCCAAGCCATTCATTATGCAAGTCAAGGATAGATTTGGGACTCAAGGAACATAATTAAACATACTGAAAACAATTTACAGCAAGCTTATACTTAAAAGCAATTAAGTGAAGAGAAACTTGAAGCAATTCTACTAAAATAAGGGACAAGTCAAGGCTGTCCTTTCCTTACATGTTCAATGCAGTATATTAAGTTCTAGTTAGAATAGTAATAGAACTGAATGAGATCAAGAAAAAAGAACTTGAAAAGGAAGAAATCAAAGTATCATTATCTCCAAAGGATATACTACTACTACTACTACTACTACTACTAGTAATTCACACACAAACACACATACACTTTATATACTTATACATATATATGTATATATATATAAATATACATATATACATATATATGTATATGACACCAAAATTTCTACCAGGGAATTCCTACATCTGATAAATACCTTCAATGTATGTATGTATGTACGTATGTATATACGTATGCATACACGCATATATCTATCTATCCATCCATCCATCTGTCCATCCCACTTATATATCAGAAATGAACTAAGCAAGAAATTAGGTAAATTATTCCTTTTACAATAGCTACAAACAATAAAAAATATTTTGAAGTTACACCAACCAAGCAAGTTAAAGACTTGTAAGACAAAATACAAGTAATGAAGAAAGAAATAGAAGAAGAATCCTTTCCAAGGTTGTAAATCTAATTCATGCCCCCTTTTTTTCTAGTGCAAATAGTTCATGAAACATGAAGACTTAAAATTATCTTGAGAGATTCATGCAATCTTAACTGAATTCCCCTGTAAAAATCAAAAACAAGAAAGCACATCACATATTTTTAGTATACAATAGCTCAGGATATACATTATATTTTGAAAGGCTAGGTAAGGTAGCATGGTGAGGAAATACTTAAGCAAAGTAATATTGAAAACCAGCTGTGTACATTGCAAACATTATACATGTAATGAACATGACAAATCCATTATAAGTACCTCATCTATTAGAAAACATTAGAGGGTCTGCGCCTGGAGCCATTCCTGTGCCATAGCCCTACATAGCCAAATACTGCTGGGAGAGAGCTGGTCTACCAGGAGTAAGGACATGCCTGTGATTAGAGGTAAGACCACAACTTCTGTTCAAATTCCTGGCCCAAGAGGGACTACCCCCCAGAGCCATCAAGACACAGGAACCAAGGGACAGCCAGAGACAGAATCTTTCTGGTTCTTGAAGCATATCGGAGGTGATCCTGTGCCACAGCTTTCCAGGAATTTGGATTCCACCTGGAGAGAGCTGGTCTCCCAGGAGTACCGACAAACAGGCATGTAGGATGGACAAGCCACAGTCAGAGACAGAAAGACCAGCTAACAACACAGATAACCAGATGGCAGGAGGCAAGGGCAAGAGCATAAACAGCACAAATCAAGGCTACTTGGCATCATAAGAATGAGGTTCTCCAACCACAGTGAGCCCTGGATACCCCAATACAGCCAAAAAGTAAGCCTCTGATTTAAAATCACATCTCATGATGATGATAAAAGACTTTAAGAAGGACATATATAACTACTTTAAAGAAATACAAGCAAACTCAGATAAATATAAAAATCCCTTAAACAATTACAGGAAAACACAACCAAACAGATGAAGGAATTGAACAAAACCATCCAGAATCTAAGAATGGAAATAGAAACAACAAAGAAATCACAAAGGGAGACAACCCTGTAGATAGAAAACCTAGGAAAGAGATCAGGAGTCATAGATGCAAGCATCACCAACAGAACACAAAAGATTGAAGAGAGAATCTCCAGTGCAGAAGATACAACAGAAAACATTTGATGCAACAGTCAAAGAAAATATGAAATGCAAAAAGCTCCTAACCCAAAACATCCAGGAAATCCAAAACACAATGAGAAGACCAAACATAAGGATAAAAGGTAGAGAAGAGAGTGAAGATCCCCAACTTAAAGGGCCAGTAAATATCTTCAACAAAATTATAGAAGAAAACTTCTCTAACCTAAAGAAAGAGATGCCCATGAACATATAAGAAGCCTACAGAACTCCAAATAGATTGGAACAGAAAAGAAATTCCTCCTCTCATATAGTCAAAACACCAAATGCACTAAACAAAGAATATTAAAAGCAGTAAGGAGGGTGGCTAACACCTGAGGAATAAAAGCAGTAAGGAAAAAAGGTCAAGTCATATATAAAGGCAGACCTATTAGAATTACACCAGATTTCTCACTAGAAATTATGAAAACTAGAAGATCCTGGGTAGATGTCATACTGACCCTAAGAGAATAGAAATGCCAGCCCAGACTACTATACCCAGAAAAAATCTCAATTACTATAGATGGAGAAACCAAGATATTCCACGACAAAACCAAATTTACACAATATCTTTCCACAAATCTAGTCTTTATAAAGGACAGTAGATGGAAAATGCCAACACAAGGAGGGAAAGCAAGAAAGTAATCTTATTTAAATAAACCCAAAAGCAGATAGCCACACAAACATAGAAATAACATCAAAAATAACAGGAAGCAACAATCACTATTCCTCAATATTTTTAACATCAATGGATTCAATTCCCCAATAAAAAGACTAACAGACTGGATACATAAACAGGACCTAGCATTTTGATGTATACAGGAAATGCACCTCAGTGTCAAAGACAGACACCTCATATTAAAGGGCTGGAAAACAATTTTCCTAGCAAATGGTCCCAACAAACAAACTGTAGTAGCCATTCTAATATCAGATAAAATCAACTTTTAACCAAAAGTTATCAAAAAGGATAAGGAAGAACACTTCAAACTCATCAAAGGAAAAATCTACCAAGAAGAATTCTCAATTCTAAACATCTATGCTCCAAATGCAAGGGCACCCATACTCATAAAAGAAACTTTACTAAAGTTCAAAGCACACATTGCACCTCACACAATAGTAGTCGGGGACTCCAACACCCCACTCTCATCAATTCAGGGAAACACAACTAAACACAGACACAGTGAAACTAACAATTTATAGACCAAATGGATTTAACAGACAGAACATTTTATCCTAAATCAAAGAATATACCTTCTTCTCAGCACCTCATGGTACCTTCTCCAAAACTGACCATATAATCAGTCACAAAAAAGACCTCAACAGATAGAAGAAGAAGAAGAAGAAGAAGATGAAATAATCCCATGCCTTCTATCAGACCGCTATGGATTAAGGCTGGTCTTCAATAGCAAAAAAAAAAAAAAAAAAAAAAAAAAAAAACCAGAAAGTCCACACATACAGGAAGCTGAACAATGCATTATTCAATGATAACTTCGTCAAGGAATAAAGAAAGAAAAAAATTAAAGACTTTTTAGAATTTAATGAAAATGAAGGTACAACAAATCCAAACTTATGGGACACAAGGAAAGCAGTGCTTAGAGGAAAAGTCATAGTTGTGTTTGCCTCAAAAAAGAAATTGGAGAGAGCATACACTAGAGACAACACACCTGAAAACTCTACAAGAAAAAGAGGAAAATACAGCTAGAGGAGTAGACAGCAGGAAATAATCAAACTCAGAGCTGAAATCAACCAAGTAGAAACAAAGAGAACTATACAAAGAATCAACAAAACCAGGAGCCTGGATCTTTGAGAAAACCAACAAGACAGATAAACCCTTAATCCGACTAACCGGAGGGCAGTATCCAAATAACAAAATCAGAAATGAAAAGGGAGACAAAACAACAGAAACTGAGGAAATTAAAAAAAAAATCAGATCCTACTACAAAAGCCTACACACAACACAACTGGAAAATCTGGATGAAATGGAAATTTTTCTAGACAGATACTAAATACCAGAGTCAAGTCAGGATCAGATAAACAATCTAAACAGTTCCATAACTCATGAAGAAATAGAAGCAGTCATCAAAAGTCTCCCAACCAAAAGAAGCCCAGGACCAGATGGACTTAGTGCAGAGTTCTATCAGACCAATACTCTTCAGCCTATTCCTCAAAATAGAAACAGAAGGAACACTACCCAGTTCATTCTATGAAGCCACAATTACACTGATACCAAAACCACACAAAGACCCAACAAAGAAAGAGAACTTCAGACCAATTTCCCTTATGAATATTGATTCAAAAATAATTCTTGCCACCTGAATCCAAGAACACATCAAAACAATCATTCACCATGATCAAGTAGGCTTTATCCCAGGGATGCAGAGATGGATCAATATATGGAAATCCATCAACATAATCCACTACATAAACAAATTCAAAGGAAAAAAAAACACATGATCATTTCAATAGATGCTGAAAAAGCATTTTACAAAATTCAACATCCCTTCTTGTTAAAAGTCTTGGAAAGATCAGGAATTCAAGGCCTATGCATAAATATAGTAAACACAATATACAGCAAACCAGTAGTCAACATCAAACTAAATGGAGAGAAACTTAAAGCAATTCCACAAAAATCAGGGACAAGACAAGGCTGCCTTCTCTCTTCTTATCTATTCAATAGTCCTTGAAATTATAGCTAGAGCAAGGAGACAACAAAAGGTTAAAGGGATACAAATAGGAATGCAAGAAGTCAAAATATCACTATTTGCAGATGATATATTATACTTAAGTGACTCCAAAAATTCTACTGGTAAACTCCTACAACTGATAAACAACTTCAGTGGCTAAATATAAAATAAACTCAAACAAAACAGTAGCCTTCCTATACTCAAAGGATAAAAGGGCTGAGGAAGAAGAAGATGACTTCAGAAGATGGAAAGATCTCCTATGCTCATGGATTGGCAAGATTAACACAGTAAAAATGGCCATCTTGCCGAAAGCAATCTACAGATTCAATGCAATCCCTATCAAAATTCCAACTCAACTTTTCATAGAGTTAGAAAGAGCAATTCTCAAATTCATTTGAAATAATAAAAACCCAGGATAACATAACCTATTTTCAACAATAAAAGAACATCTGAGGGAATCACCATCCCTGACCTCAATCTGTATTACAGAGCAATAGTGATAAAAAATGCATGATATCGGTACAGAGGTAGGCAGGTAGATCCATGGAATAGAATTGAAGACCCAGAAATGAACCTATACACCTATGGTCACTTGATCTTTGACAAAGGAGCTAAAACCATTCAGTGGAAAAAAAGATAGTATTTTCAACAAATGGTGTTGGTTCAATTGGCAGTCAACATGTAGAAGAATGCGAATTGATCCATTCTCATCTCCCTGTACAATGCTCAAGTCCAAGTGGATCAATGACATCCACATAACACCAGATACACTGAATCTAATAGAAGAGAAAGTGGGAAAAGTCTGGAACTCAAGGGCACAGGGGAAAAGTTCCTGAACAGAACACTAATGGCTTATGCTCTAAGATCCAGAATCAACAAATGGGGCCTCATAAAATTTCAAAGCTTCTGTAAGGCAAAGGACACTGTCAATAGGACAAAATGGCAAACAACAGATTGCGAAAAGTTCTTTACCAATCCTACATCCAATAGAGGGTTAATATCCAATAGATACAAAGAATACAAGTAGTTAGATTCCATAGAACCAAATAACCCTATTAAAAGTGGGGAACAGAGATAAACAGAATTTTCAACTGAGGAAACTTGAATGGCTGAGAAGCACTTAAAGAAATGTTCAACATCCTAAGTCATCAGGGAAATGCAAATGAAAATGACCCTGAGATTCACACAAGTCAGAATGGCTAAGATCAAAAACAAAGGTGACAGCAGATGGTGGCAAGGATGTGGAGAAAGAGGAACACACCTCCATTACTGGTGGGACTGCAAGCTGGTACAACCTCTCTGGAAATCAGGTGGTTCTTCAGAAAGTTGGACATAGTACTACCTGAGGACTACACCACTCCTGGACATATACCCAGAAGATGCTTCAACATGTAATAAGAACACATAATCCACTATGTTTATAGTAGCCATATTCATAATAGCCAGAAGCTGGAAACAACCTAGATGTTCCTCACCAGAGGAATGGATAGAGAAAATGTGAGGCAAACACAATGGAATACTACTCAGCTATTAAAAACAATAACTTCTTGAAATTTTTAGGCAAATGGATGGAACTAGAAAATATGATCCTGAGCGAGGTAACCCATTCACAAAAGAACACACATGATATACTCATTGATAAGTGGATATTAGCCCAAAAGTTCAGAATTCCTAAGATTCAATTCACAGACCATATAAAGCCCAAGAAGAAGGAAGACCAAAATGTGGATGCTTCAATGCTTTTTAGAAGGATCAACAAAATACAGGAGGAAATATGGAGACAAAGTGAGGATCAGAGAATGAAAGAAAGGCCACTCAGAGACTGCCCCACTTGGGGATCCATCCTATATACAGCCTCCAAACCCGGACACTATTTTGGATGTCAGGAAGTGCTTGCTAACAGAAGCCTGATATGGCTGTCTCCTGAGAGGTCCTGTCAGAGCCTGACAATACAGAGGAGGATGGTTGCAGCCAATCATTGGATTGAGTGTGTGGTCCCTGATGGAGGAGTTGGAGAAGGGACTATTGGAGCTGAGGGGGTTTGCAGCCCCATGGAGGGAACAACAGTGTCAACAGGCGGGACCCCTCGAAGCTCCCATGGACTGGACCACCAACCAAAGGCAGGGAGGGACCCATGGCTCTGGATGCCTATGTGGTAGAGGATGGCCTTGTTGGGCATCAGTGGGAGGAGAGGACCTTGGTCCTGAGGGTTTCGATGCCCACTGTCAGGGAGGGAAGACAGGAGTGGGTGGGTGGGTGGGGGAGCACCCTCATAGAGGCAGGGGGAGAGGGGATGGGATAGGGGGTTTCTGAAGGGCAAACTTGGAAAGGGGAAACGTTTGAATGTGAATAAAGAAAATATCCAATAAATAAAAAAGAAAATCAAAATATTGACAAACTCTGAGAACCTACAAAGATGGTCTATGCTTTACAGTATCAGATATTAGGCTGCAATGTAATTCTTTATGTAAAAATAATCGTACACATATTTCTCATTAGTATGCTTGATTTGTTGTTAATAAATGTCAGAATTACATGCATGCCAATGAACTGTTTTTAAATAAACTCCTCTATGATTAAAAAACAAGAAAACATTTTAGCAAATGCACACAGGAGAGAAACCTTTACAGATGTTATAAATGTGATAAGTCCTTTTTTTGTTTTTGTTTTTGTTTTTGTTTTTCGAAACAGGGTTTTTCTGGATGGCCCTGGCTGTCCTGGAACTCACTCTGCAGCCAAGGCTGGCCTCAAAGTCTGAAATCCACCTGTCTCTGCCTCCCAAGTGCTGGGAATGATAAGTCCTTTATAAGTGCCTCATCTCTTTACATATATTGGAGAATTCATATAGGAGAGAAACCATACAATGTAACAAATGTGAGAAATTCTTTACTGTTGGATCATCTCTTAGAATTCACACAGGAATTCATTCAGAAGAGAAACCTTATGAATGTAGTCAAGATAAGGATTTTTTATCCAGAAAGCCAAATTTGAAGCACATCAAAGAATTCATGCAGAAGAAAAACCTTACAAATGCAATTTCTGAGGTCTAGTTTTTTGTCCTCTCATGTCTAAGAAAACATTTCAATATTCATACTAGGGAGAAAAGATTTCATAGGAAATAATGTGGCATGTGTTTTATGCAAGCTTTGTCCTTATTATCCATTCTCTGTCCCTGTCTACTCAAGGGTCCATAGTAGAGAATTCATTATGACTATGAGAAATTTATGAAAACCATTAGCAATGCTCAAATATTTGAAAACATCAAGAGCTTATGATGAACGAAATTCTGAAATGGGACAATGTCGGTGTCTTAATTAGGATTTTACTGCTGTGAAGAGACACCATGACCAAGGCAACTCTTATAAGGACAACATTGAATCAGGGCTGTCTTACAGGTTCAGAGGTTCAGTCCATTATCATGAAGGGGGAGTATTCCAGCACCCAGGCAGATATGGTTCAGGAGAAACTGAGAGTTCTACATCTTCATCTGAAGGCTGCTAGGAGAAGACTGGCTTCCAGGCAGCTATTAAAAGGGTCTTAAAGCCCACACCCACAGTAACACACCTACTCCAACAGGGCCACATTTACTCCAGCAAGGTCACACCTCCTATTGGTGCCACTTCCTGGGACAAAAATATTCAAACCACTACAAGGAGCATGTGTTACTTATATTTTGGCTGTCTTACCTGATTTGTGAATGGTCTTTTGTTATTTAATGGTTATACTATTATTTGCCTTGCATCATTTTTACCTTCTTGGTAAAATCTGGGTACTTATGTATTCTACTGTGAAATAGATACTGTTAAACTTCTCAATTATGTAGGGTGTTTCTTCATACTTTCAGTTATTACCCTTTCTATGCAATATTGTAATTACACAAGCCAAGTTTCAGTAATTCATTGGTTTGGACCTAGTTTCATTTTTTTATATGTGGATATTTACTTTTCCCTAGAACACTGGTTGATGATGTTGATGAGGATGTGTATTTTGTAGTCATTTAACTCCCTCATCCATAGGGTCTGAAGAGGACTTTTCACTAAACTTGCTAAAACAAACACTAACCAAATTCTCCTGGACTTTATACTAAGGGTGCAAGTCAGTTTAGACAGAAAAACACAGCCCCTGAAGCGAAAGAGATGGTCCTAAAAAATTCTTATCTGAGATGGAATGAACCTGGAACACAGGTATGCCAAAGACTAGAATATGAACATTACAATAAATGGATCCAATGACTTTGGGACTGCCTCATACAAGGCCCTGTCTCTCTCACTCAAGCCTTTGTAGCTGCGACACAGTCATTTTAACTCCACATGTTTTAAATATGGAGAGACCAGACACTGGATGGGAGATTCCCCCAAAATGATAGAGCTGCCCTTAAACTTCCTAAATCCATCTGTTCCAGCTACATGAAAGGCTCACATTGGAAATAGGACTGCAAATCCAAAAGGAATAAAGAAGGTAGACCCCTTCCACCTTTAAACTCCTAGCATGGCAACACTCAATCCCAGCAGTAAGATGGAAAAACGAACAAAAGTCAGTCATTAACATACTAGAGAAAAACAACCTTCAACTTTCAATAAAACTTGACAGTAAAAGTTTTAAATGTCTAGACAGACACAGGGGCAGAAAAGACTATCCTAAGATGGGATGAGGTTCCTGATGGGAGTTGGTAGTCTCCCCTGAGCCTTTTTTGCCCAAGATTTTTATAAATGGGAGGACCCAGATGGTACAAAGGGACCATTAGACCCCCCCCCCCAGTAGTTACTGTTGCCACAACTTTGCTGGGTAGAGTTATATTTTAAGATTTAAATGTGGTCCTTGCCAGTGGAGAATAGGGAGAATGCCTCCAATAAGAGGCAGAACCCAAAATATCAATATCAAAGGCACCCTCAATTCTAAGGGCTGCTGTTAAATACCTTACTCCTTGCATGGATGGTTTCATCTGGGTTGAGGAGTGGCCTCAAAACAGAGAAAAATTAACGACTTTACAACAATCAGTTAAACACCAATTAAAGATGGGGCACATTTGTACCTTTAGAAGCCCTAGGAATACCTTGACTGATAACCTGCCTTCCCTGATTTATTTCCATCAGTACAGAATGTAGGGGATCCAGAATTTGGTATCCCTTTAACTATATGACTGATAATTCAATTACTTCTTTTTATAAATTGAAGTATCTTGCTTTTGGGCTATTTGTTATTAACTTCTCCCAAAAAAATTATTTTAAGCTCTTTGCCAGTGTACATTGGCTGCACATAATGAGGCAATTTCAACATTAGTGAAGGGTACGAAATTTCTACTTGGTCTATTCCTGCTAATTACTGAAGTCTCATTTTTTTTCTTTGCAGAATCAACTCAGAAACCTTTGGATAGATCTTTAATTTTTTATCTCTAGGAAAAGTATTGTGTCCAGGAATGCTCTGCCTAAAATCCCATTTCAAAAGACCTTGCTTACCACAATTAAAACATTTAACATTTTAACTTTTCTTAAACTGTTGAGAAATTACTTCTCCTATCAGAATAAAATCATAAAAATGAGATCCAACATTAGTTGTATTTCTAATCCATTCTTCTGTTGGTGATGATCTTGTCTCTAAATGTCTAATCACTTTATTGCATATTGGATTGGCATTTTCAAAAGCCAAAAAGTCAATTGATATTTGTGTGACTTCTGAATCTGATACTGTTCTACTTATAGCTGAAGTCAATCTTTGCAAAAAAAAAAATCAGTGAAAGCTTATTTTAGGCTTTGTATATAGTGACTCAGACTGCTCCCCTTTAGTTTCAACATGCAGTAGCTCAGTAGGTTCTTGTTAAAATTCCTATGTTTGTGTCTCAGTATTGTTATTTTCATTTATAAGTCTTTTAAAGGCTTGTCTAAATTCTTCAGTCTGTGTAACAGTAATTTTTGTATTTTCATTTATAAGTTATTCTAAAGCTTTAATCTTATTAACCCAGGAGGCCAAAGGCTTTCTCCCCAGGAACAACTGATGACTTTATGTCACATGCCCACTGTCAAATATGGTAGGTATTTCCTGGTCATGTGTATACCTTCTCATGGTGAGTAGAGCCATTTCGTACCACCATCAAAAGGACTAAGTCTGTGAACTCCCCCTCAGAGAGATCATTCCTGGCTTTGGAGTCTGTACCTCCCTCCAGACAGGCGATGGTCTTGAATTCACCTCCTGTATTTCTCAAACTCTATCTAAAGCTCTGAACATCCCTTATTATATCCATATCCTACTCCCAGTTTCCTGGCAAGATAGAAGGAACTAACTGTACCTTAAAAATCCCACTGGTCGATCTGTCCTAAGAACTCACCTTGGATGGCTAAAGCTCTTGCCATTGGCCCTTTACAGGCTATGGTCTCTCCCCAAGCAACCACTTTCTATTTTGCCATTGAGCTCACAAACAGATTCCCATGGTTATGACTCCTCCTAATCTGTTGCCCCAATACTCACTCTCCCCAGTCACCTACTCACTCCCCTACTCTGTCATTTCTGCTCCCTCCTATGACAGGGGATCACTACTGATCTCTTTCTACCCTGGATACATGCTAAATCCTGCCCATCCCCAGTCAACATTGGAGATCAGGTCCTTCCTTTTCCTTCCAAACAATGTTCTTACCCTTTACCCTAAATGGTAGGGTATTTTCAATATAATTCTTGTAGCATCCACAACTGCTAAGCTTGATGTCCTCCATCACTGGATTCACCTATGTCACCTCAAGTCTTTTACTCCCTTCAAAATAATTTCCCTTCCTACCTATCAACCCCAACAAGACTATGTTCCCTAGTGTTGCCATGACTCCTTACCTTCCCTTTTCACATCATCCTCTTTTGCATGGCTGTTTGAAGGCATCTGGTACTCATTCTGTAGGGGTGTTAAATCTTCTAGTTTGCAATAAAATCATAATCCTATATCTCAGCCCCATTGTATTGACTACATGATATTTTGTGATACTCATGTCTTCTATTGCCTATCTTCTAGTTGGTCAGGAGGTTGCATTGGAGTAGTTGACCAGGATAAAATGAGAAGAGCCCCTACTGATTCTAATCATGGACTAACTAGCTGTTCATTATTATTCAAACCTAGCTTCTTGCTTTCACAATAACTGGAGGTGTCCTCCCTAGGACAGCAGGATAGACCACTTCCTTGATTTTGTATCATCAGTTTAATTCCCAGTTCATCCAGAAGCTCCATCAGGTGGCACAAACTATACTAACTTTTCAAGGACAAACTGATTCCCTGTTTATGGTGGTACTCCAAAACTGATGGTGACTATATCTCCTTATAGCTGAAAAAGGTAACCTTTTTCTCTTCCTCCAAAATGAATGTTGCTTCTGTGTCAACCAATCAGATATACAAAAAACAAAAACCCAACTTATATTACATCTCGATGCCTCTAAACCCTGGGCTTTTGAAAATCCCATATGGAAGTAGATATCACCCTTTCTGGCCCTCCCATTTTCTTCCTTTTCCTAATCATACTCTGTTTTATCAATTACTTCTCTGCATTTCTCCAACACCAAATTCCAAAAAAATCTCTGATCAAACAATCCATTGTTACAGAACTACCAACCACTAGTCACAGGCTCTGAAGTTCACAACTACCATATGACCTGATTCCAGAAAATAGCAAGTTGTTTACAGAGGATAGAGCCCTCATTTCATTTTCAACATTACCCCCTCCTGGTTCCTCCTCTTCTCAACAAAAGAGAGGAAAGTTAGCAACCAGGTCTCTCTCTACCACCTGCTCAAGGGAGTTAGCACAGCAGGATCTCATCACAATCTGTGAAAATGAGACCATTTCCAATGCCACCACAAGTTGCTTATCATGAACTTCTAAAAGGCCAATCCATTCTCCCTCTGATCCCTTCTTCCCTCCACCCTCACAAAAGGAAGCCTCTGCATATCCCCTCCTCAGTAAATTACTAACATGAAATCTGTTGCATGCTGACTTTGTGGCATGTATTACTTTGATAATAACATCATTATTAGGCCAAACATACAAATCAACACTAGAAAGGAAATACATAAGATTACAGAGACTGATAAAGCTTTGATTCTAAACATAAACACATAATGAAATGAATTCACAGTGGATAGAAACTGTACTACTGCTGGAAATGTGGAAAAGACTTTAAGCCATAATCAAACCTTAGTACACATAAAGCAACACACACAGAAGAGAAACCATATAAATGTATAGAATGTGGTAAGACCTTTTGCATGTCATAACTCAGGAGCTTGCAACTAAATAACAACATGCATTATGAAAAATCCTAATAAATATGCAGAATGTGGTAAGTGCTCTTATTATTCATCAGACATTAAAAGACACTACAGAATCTACACTAGAAAGAAAACTTGCAAATTTAATGAGTACAGAATCCTTCTTTTGCTTCTCAGGCATTAGAAAACATCAGGAATACATGCTGATGTGTTAGAACAGCGGGTCGCATCAGAACATACCACGCTCTAGGCCTAAACAGTTCTACGTGTAAGAGGTTTAATTGAGAGGGAAGAGGGGGCAGTAGCGTGGAAAGAGAGGGGAGAGAGAGAAATGGAGGAATGTTCCCTGTGTATATATATATGGGTTCTGCCATAGTGGCTTCAGGTAAAGGTGGGAGGTGAGCCAAATGGATTCTGGGAATATGGTGGCTGTTGCCCTGGCAACAGGTCTGTGGACCCGCCATGCATCACCACAGGCTTTGGATGCCCTGATGCTAACACATGCAGGGGGAGAAAAATTCCAAATGTAATAAATGTTCCAAAGAATTTATCAAGAAACAAAAACTTAAGAGACATTAGACAATCCATACAGGAGAGAAGTCTTATAAATGCAGTGAATGTGAGAAATCCTTTAACATTAGTTCAGCTCTTAGATTGCATCAGAACTTTCATATAAATTATAAACCTTATAAATGCAATTAATTTGGCAAAAACTTTATCCAGAAAGCTTAGGAGACATCAAACAATTTATACAGGTGAGAAGCCTTATAAATGTACTGAATGTGAGAAGTGCTTTCAGTTGGTTCAGGTCTTAGAAGCCATGAGAGAATTCCCACAGAAGGAAAAAAATCTTAGAAATGCAATAAATATGAGAAATTCTTTACCAATCCCTTATTTCTTAAAACAGATCAGATAATTGATACAGGAGGGAAACCTTACCAATATAGAGAATGTGAGAAATCCTTTACCACTGTCTCATATCTTAGATTGCATCAGAAAGTCATAGAGGTGAGAAGTCTTTCAAATGTATGGCATATGATAAAGTCTTCAACTACCATCCATTCTATGAAAAGATCAGAAAATTCATACCATGGAGAAAAGAGTCCATAGTAAATAATGTGGCATGGGGTTTATATGAACTATGTCCTTATGGACAACTAGAGGCTTAACACTAGAGTGTCATTGTGAACAGAAGGAACTTGTGAAACCCGTTATGTACCAATCAAATCTTAGAAAATATTAATAGTTTACACTGTGAAAAGTTCTGAAAATGGAAGATACCGTAGAGGAGGAGCTTCAGTGGGCAAGTGAACTTCTTGGAAGACAGCTGACTCTATTGAGCAACATTTTTATAGATCAGTATGAAGGAGAACTTTCATAAAATAATATTGTTGAGATGAATGCCATAGCTCTTTTAGTGTCAAATATTTCATGATGAATACAAAAGGGAGAAGCTCAAGAATGTGCTCTTGTGTAACCATTTTCTAGAGACTGAAACATTCCATACTGATAAGAAGCTGATTAAGACAGGAAATAAATCACTATAAATACTATCAAGAACATCCCTCAATCTGACAGGATTCATTGTGTTTAACTCCCATGAAGAGACTCACACCAATCATGCTGCTTAGAAACTGTGGGTATGGCTGCAGGTGTGCAGTATGCTCCAGGTGTCCACTGTGCATAAACTATAACAACTGCTAGGTTAGAGTTTCATGATAGTAATTATCTTTGAGTTCCTTTTGTTGTTGTACATGGCTCCTTCCCCATAAACTAACTATTAACTAACCCCAATAAAGCCCATTAGTTTATAAGATGGACTTAATGGCATCCATATTTGGTTCTATTCTTAGTCCCCAGTTTAGATAAGTACATGCATATAACCCTCCTGGTTTGAGACCTGCCTCTGATAGCCACACCTCTCTGCCCATCTCCTGCTATTCGCCACACCCCCAACCTGGTTCTAGTTACGTTTGAAAGTTCCACCTCCACAGAGTAACAAGGAAGTCGCTGATTGGACTATCACACGGACATATTTTGGGGGGAGTGGTTTATGCCCCAGGTATTTTACCTGTTGGGGGAACAAAGAGATTGATTAAATTCAAGATGGCTGAACAGTAAGGTCTGCTGTCTAATTTTTACCCTTCCACGTGGGTAGGTATTTCTGTGGCCACTCTCTCCTATCTCCTTCCATCTCTTCCTATCTATTTATTTCTAACTCCTATTTCCAGAAGAACCCTCTCTTTAATGTTAGTGCTGGAAGCCAACACATTCATATGCATTTTGCATCTCCCAGGAAATTACCCTCATGTAACATATGGTGACCCCAATTATTTCTTCCAAATTTTATGTACACCAGAAAATTAGTATTAGAGAAAATATGAGTTAACTAAATTAGGGAAGATTGTTGATTTTTCACTGTTCCAGGCTTACTGCCATAGTAGTACCTGGTCTTGTAAAAAGGGCTCAAAACAAACAGAATGCCTAGGCTTAGGGAACCTTGGAGAAGAGCCTGCATTCTTTACTGCATTCAAGGAAGTGAAAGAAAGCAGACTACAGGGAGATGAATAAAATTGTATCTACAAAACTGTCATTGAGAGACAGCACCCAAACTGGGCTATTTCTACACATGCCTCAGAACAAAGAATTAGACCCAATTAAGCAGTCATGTTCTACTGAACCCCAAAACAGTGCTGCCCATGGGCAAATTCTGAACACTTTATGATGTCCTTACGGCTTGTGTTCCCCCAGAAATTCCACTCTAAAAGTCGCTCAATGACTACTCTGTTTGAAATCATAGTTAAATTCTTTAAACAATGCTGGTACTATAGATAAACCAGAAAATTCATCATGAAATAAAACTCAAGCAAATGGTTTAAGAAATACCTCCAGATTAATTTCAGGTGAGCCAATCCATACAAATATCATGAAACTTTAAAGAGATAATCTTGGAACAAGACAAGATGTACATGCTCATGTAGAGCTTAAACCTACCTGTGAGTGTGCATGAAGATCATTGTGAAATACTGAGAAATGTTCAGGAGGTGTTGATTCCACTCACAAGTTTGACAAGTGATACAAAAACAGTGAGACTCAGAAATTCTAGACAAGGCAGTGTGCTACAGGGAATGAAACCATACCATTATATAAATGCTTCAGCGATTTCAGTGGAAGAGGACAGTCATATTCAACAAATAGAAAAATGTTGGGATAACCCACACATCTTATCCACTGGCTATGAAAGTGGATCACTGTGTTCTCAACTGTTAATTGCTGTGTTGTGGGTGCCACAGGATGTGTAAATGTTTGTCCATTTCTCACTTGCCCCCTAAAAATGCAATCTACCATGGAGAAGGAATCTCTACAACTATGCTATTAGCTGTTTGTATGAGAAGTAAGTGGGGCATTAGAGCTGTAGAGAAAGGCTGGAGGCTGAAACTGGGTAAGGCAGGGGGAGAAGAAGAGTGAGGGAGAGTTGAGAATGACTGCTCAGGCTTTTAATGTCTGCACTGTGGTGGCAGAGGCAGGTGGCCTCTGTCAATGAATTGACAGCGTGGTCTATATACTGATATCCAGCACAGGCAGGGCTAAAAGACATTGTCTCAAAAAATAACAATTGAGCAAAAATTAATATGAATACTTCATTTAGAAAATAGACTACATAAAGCTCAAGAAGAAGGAAGACCAAAGTTCCCCTTACTAGAAGGGAAAGAAAATACTCACAGGAGCAAATATAGAAATAAAGTGTAGAGCAAAGACTGACGGAAAGGCCACCCAGAGACTGTCCCACCTGGGGATTCATCCCATATACAGTTACCAAACCCAAACACTATTGTGGATGCCAAGAAGTACATGCTGAAAGGAGCCTGATATGGCTGTCTCCTGAGAGACCCTGCCAGAGCCTTACAAATACAGTGGCAGATGCTTGCAGCCAACCATTGGCCTGAGCACGGGGTCCGCAATAGAGGAGTTAGAGAAAGGACTGAAGGAGTTTTTAAGGGGTTTTCAACCCCATACGAAGAACAACAATATCAACCAGCCAGATCCCCAGATGTCCAAGAGACTAAGCCATCAATTAAGGAGTACACATGGCTCCAGCTGCATATATAGCAGAGGATGGCCTTGTCAGGCATCAATGGAAGGAGAGGTCCTTGGTCCTATGAAGTCTTGATAGATGCCTCAGTGTAGGGCAATTGAGGGCAGGAAGGTGGGAATGGGTGGGTGGGTGGAGGAACACCCTCATAGAAACGGGTAAGGAGGATGGAATAGGGGGTTTCTGGGAGCGGGGAAAACCGGGAAAGGGGATAACATCTGAAATGTAAATAAAGAAAATAAATAATAATAATAATAATAATAATAATAATAATGATAATAATAGAAATAGAGTGATATATCTCAGATAAAAAATTAATGGTAACATTTTACAGTTATGTGTAAAATGCTTACAACCATACCTGTGGAGTTTCTAAAAGTACATGTGGTGAGCTAATGACATCTTTAGTAGATCTCATGTGGTTAATTACAAACAGGATTTTTTTATTAAATATTTTCTTTATTTACATTTTAAAAGATAACCCGGTTTCCCTTGTGGAAAAAAAACAAAAACCCAAAAACCCCTATTCCCTCCCTGCTCCCTCTGCTTACTAACCCCCTCTCCCACTTCCTGGCCCTGGCATTCCCCTACACTGGGGCATTGAGCCTTCACAGGACCAAGGGCCTCTCCTCCCATTGATGACCAATTAGGCCATCCTCTGCTACATATGCAGCTGGAGCCTTGAGTCCCACCATGTGTACTCTTTGGTAGGTGGTTTAGTCCCTGGGAGCTTTGAGGATACTGGTTATTTCATATTGTTGTTCCTCCTATGGGGCTGCAAACAGACAGGATTTTTTTAGGAAGAGAATCCACACACTCTAAATGTCACCTTCTTCAATAAGTTTGTGTTAGAACACAGAAGTTGAAAAAGATTCTTTAACTTAAATTAGAAATGCTTTGTTGTATCTAAAACAGAAAAAAATCTGTTTGAAACATCAATACATATATTCAATACTGAGAGATTATGTTTAACATAATATTCTGTCAAACAGGTGAATAAAACAATTAAGATAAACCCTACTTCATAAGACCTAAAACTTACCCACAATGTAAGATATTCATGGCAAAATGAGTGCCATCATTATGAACAACAGAGAAACTGCTCACAATCCTGCTCCATTTCTGCATGTATACCAGCTCTGCAGCTCCTCTGATTGGGAGGTTCTAGGGCCACAGCTCTGTAGTTATCACCTCTGCACTGATTCTGGTGACTTTCCCAGGACATGGCACATGGCTCCTACAGCAGTGGAGAGTTTACAAGTCTTTGTAAGACACAGGTATGTTTGCTCAGCTTCTGATTCCCAAAGCATGAGGATACTCAAGGTCCCTCAGGAGAGGTATTTTTTCAGTCCCTCAGAGCTTCGAGTCCTTAGGGCTTTGAAGAGCCACTTCTACAATGATTGATTTGGCTTCAGATTATACTTCAGCTCTAACTTTGCCAAGGCTAGGCACTTCCTGTAACTCTATCCTATTTTCCACTCCACCCCCTCAACTATTCCTCCCACACTGTTTCAGGCAGATTGCCACATAGCTAGCTATTAGTCCACCCTATACCTGCTAAACACAGCCACATTCATTTCACACTCTTTTTACTTGCCTAGACCAGAGCTGGATCTAGTAGGATGTTGTTCCCCAGTACCTCCCCAATCCTAGATTCTTAACCCTTAAGCATAACATCCTACATTGAAATCACAGTCTCCTGACCGAAAGCCACACAACTGACAAGCTGGATCCAAAGCAATATGACAAGCACTGGCAGAATACTCCCATTCCAAATCAATAGTACAATACTAGTTTTACCTTTGACATTCAATTTGAATGAAATTCACGACACACAACTCAAAATACAATCCGAAGACTATTCAACAAGGTCAAAGAAGAGAAAGAGAAGCAAGTTTCTGAACTCAAAGAGGACAGGAACAAGCTGATTGAAGGACAAAAGAACTCTTGCAAAAGGCTGAGGAAATAATGAGGATATGGCAGGATGTGAGCATCACAAGCTACAGAAATAGAGCTCTAAGGAATCCTCAGCCTGAAATCAAACAAGAAATGAAGAGTTTTGTGAGCCTAATAGTAATTCAAAAGAGAGCCTGTCCACCACCATATAGCACAGAGAAGACAAATACAATACACTGGTTACGTTTTTTCATCTTAGCCATTCTGCAGACACTGTCGAGGTTGTGGAAAAAGAGGAACACTTCTTCATTGCTGGTGGGATTGCAAGCTGGTACAACCACTCTGGAAATCAGTTTGATTATTCCTCAGAAAATTGGACATAGTACTACCTGAGGACCCAGCTATACCACTCCTGGGAATATACCTAGAAGATGCTCCACCATGTAATAAGGACACATCCTCCATTACGTTCATAGAAGCCTTATTTATAATAGCTAGAAGCTGGAAAGCACCCAGATGTCCCTCAACAGAGGAATGTGTGGGGAGCTGCAGCTGCCACTATATATATATACAGAAATTGTATATATACAGAATATTACTGTATATATTGTATACATGTACACAAAATATATATGTACTTATATATATATATAAGTAAAATATATATGTAAATATATATGTATTTATATATAAATAAATATATATGTACTGTATATATTACAATATATACAGAATATATTGTATATATACAGAATATATATATATATATATATATATACAGAAATTGTGGTACATCTACACAATGGAGTACTGCTCAGCTATTAAAAAAAATGAATTTATGAAATTTTTAGGCAAATGAATGGATTTGGAGGATATCATCCTGAGTGAGGTAACCCAATCACAAAAGAACACACATGGTATGCCCTCACTGATAAGTGGATATTAGCCCAGAAGCTCTGAATACCCAAGATACAATCCACAAACCACATGAAACCCAAGAAGGAAGACCAAAGTGTGGATACTTTGATCCTTCTTAGAAGGGGGAACAAAATATCCAGGGAAGGAGTTACAGAGACAAAGTGTGGAGCAGAAACTGAAGGAATGACAATCCAGAGACTGTCCCACCTAGGGATACATCCCATGTTCAATCACCAAACCCAGACACTATTATGGATGTCAAAAAGTGCTTGCTGAGAGGAGCTGGATATAGCTGTCTCCTGAGAGGCTCTGGCAATGCATGACAAATACAGAAGTGGATGCTCACAGCCAACCATTGGACTGAGCACAGGGTCCCCAATGAAGGAACTAGAAAAAGGACCCAAGGAGCTGAAGGGGTTTGCAGCCCCAAAGGACGAACAACAATATGAACTAACCAGTACCCCCAAAGCTCCCAGGGACTAAACCACCAACCAAAGAGTATACATGGAGTGACTCCTGGCTCCAGCTGCATATGTAGCAGAGGATGGCCTAGTTTGTCAACAGTGGGAGGAGAGGCCCTTGGTCCTGTCAAGGCTCTATGTTCCAGTGTAGGGAAATGCCAGGGACAGGAAGCCAGAGAGGGTGGGTTGGTGAGCAAGGGGAGAGGGGAGGGAATAGGGGATATTTGGGAGGGGAAACCAGAAACGGGGAGAACACTGTAATGAAAATAAAGAAAATATCTAATAAAAAATTTCTTCCACCAAAAATAAATAAATAAATAAATAAAAAGAAGGACTGGTTGAAAAAGACATTTGTCATAATTATGTACCTGAGGGCTTAAATGCATGAAAAGCATCAATCTGAAGTAGTACTTAGAAAGATATTACTAGTATTATATTCAAATTAATAAAGTAGATTGAACAATAAGATAATGGTTCAACATAACAGACTTGTTTCAATACAGACACTAAAGTACTGAC
>NW_022196911.1:22580098-22580432 GCF_008632895.1 Mastomys coucha
CATCTTTTATAGACAAGCAGAGTACAGATTTCTCACAGTTTCTAATTCTTATCAGCTTCTATTTCAGATAAACAGTAGTTTATTTGCGTTCCAGGTGACCTAAACCTCCTTACAGACTGAGAAATTTGTCTGAGATCCAACTTTTCTAAATGTTGCTTAGTTTAATTAAAACAAAAGATTTTTTTTTCATGAGTACCATGAAGGCTACTTCCCCAGGCAAGCAGCTTACTTGACAGAACATCAGGATTCTGTGATGAGAAAGTATGCTTTCTCTTTGTGTGTTAGGATTCTCGGATATCTTCAAGTCACCTTGCAGCTAGCAGGCAGGGAGCAT
>NW_022196911.1:22580443-22591084 GCF_008632895.1 Mastomys coucha
AAACCATATTGCATCGTCATTGTTTGTTGTATTATATACTTCCCAAACATCATGTGTCCTCTCAAGCATCTGCTGTAGCAAAACATCACACGTCCTCTTTCCAGAGCGCTTCCAGAAAAACATCATATGTCTATTATCAGCAAAATATCCTCCCACTAGTCTTCTTCAGCAAAAACATCCCTTCAGAAGAAATTTTCTAGAAAATCATCACATGAAACAATTGAGTCTCTCAAGAAACCAGGTATTTCCATTTCACTATTCTCCAACAGTTTTGGGTTATCACCACAGCAAGGGATTGATTTTTTTTTTCTTGAAGACTGAATATGGTTTAGGCCACCTGCGAGAAATCTCAGATGAAATTGGAAGAAAACTGATGTTACAAGGTCAGGAAAATGATCAGTCCTGCTGTCCCAGTGGTGACACCAGCAGTAATTTTTGCAACACCCAAAAGGGGCAAGATTTTAATATGTAGGCCAACTATTGAGTACATCTCTGGAATTGGTAGGGGGTTGGAGGGAGGGAAGAGAAATCCTAGCATGCAGACTTCTGACCAAATGAGAGGGAGTTGATGGTAGACTTTAGTATACAAAGAACTGCAGTGTTATGCACATAGGACCTGGGACTCAGATGAGCTAACTAGGGTTACGAATTTGTTGCAATCTAGGGAATTTAACACCCCTACCTACTGTGTCTCAGGTGCTTCAAAACAGTTTGTCATTCTAAAGTGGGTGAAATAAAAAAAAGTAGGGAGTACTGGCAATACCAGGCTCATGAGGTTATTCGATAGAGTCACAGGAGAAGTTTTAAGTTGCAGTTGTGTGTCCCAGGAGGTAGCAAGCTCCAAAGTGGCCAGTTTGGATGACATTAAGGACCCTGTTGACCAATGTCAGAGTATAAAGCTAGAAATGAAAAGACAGATTTGTATTATTTAGGAGACGGGATGTCAAAAATCAAAGACCCTTTAGGGGAGTTTAGTTACCTCTACTACTTCTGTAATCTCCAAAGATTGGGTAGTTGGGATATATTTTCTCTGGATATTAATTGTGCCCATTGGGTGTGTGTGGTTGAACTGACAAAAGAGTAGTGCCCAGTTCTCACCTGGGATTCCATGGTTCCAGGATATAGAGGTACAGGGTCTTATCTCATCAATAGGAGAGGGAATTAGGGCTAGGTTGTATTTATGGCAAAAAGTGTTAGCAAGACCAGTACGAGCATTCATCCATACATGAGTTCAAACAACAAAATGAAATGAGGTTGCTAGGGGAGAATCATTATCCTGAGAAGCACCGGCAAGAGGAGCTTTACCCAATAGAGACGGAAGTTCCTGTGACAGTTTGACAAGGATGTTTTGTAAGGAGCACCTAGATCATTCTCTTTCCTGGAAATTACAGGTGCAATGGGTTTTGGGAAATATGGGAGGTGAATGTAGTGCTCCAGTATGACTGGAGGGAAGTGGGGATTCCAACTTGAAAAATCATTTCTCAGAAGAAGTGGTGAGAGACTGTCTGAATCCTTTCGTTGGTGGTGATGAATCCCTCCACCCACCCCAATGGTTTTTGTTCCACTTCCCGCCAATAATTTCAGGCTATGACTTACTAAACACTATATTGTATCATGTGCTCTGTGCCTAGAGGGCAGCCCTAGTGGGCTGCATCTGTGCAGTGCTCTTCTTCCTCCTTCCTCTTTCACATGGCAGCTGTGCCTCTCTCTTCTGATCGCTTCTCAGGCATGGAGTCTCTCCTGTCCTCCACACTCTTCTGGCATTGTCCTTACATGACTGATGGCCACAAACTTATGGTGGGCTGTGGCCTTGTGTTAGGATCCTAGTGTCTGGGAATCAGGCAAAACACCTGCTGTCCCTTTAGAGTCACCTGGATTTCTAACCTTAGCTCAACCAGGAACCAGGCTGCCTTTTACAGTAGTACACTCTTCTATTCTTATCTTTCTTAGGTTGGTCTTTTCATTGTGACCTGGATTTCCTGGAGGATTTGGGTTAGGGGCTTTTTATGCTTTGTATTTTCTTTCGCGGTTTTGTCAGTATGTTCTATGGTATCTTCTATATCTGAGATTCTCTCTTCTATCTCTTATATCCTGTTGGTGATGCTTGCATCTGTACTTCTTTATCTCTTTCCCAGATATCAGTATTTGCAGATGATCTGATAGTATAGATACGTAATGCCAAAAATTCTACTAGAGAATTCCTAGAATTGATAAACATCCTCAGTAATGTGGCTGGAGACAAAATGAACTCCAAAAACATAAGTAGACCTCCTTAATATAAACAATAATCATGTTGAGAAGGAAATTAGAGAAACAGAACCATTTATAATAGCCACAAATAATATAAATTATCAGTATAACTCTAAACAAGTGTCTGGAAGACCTGAATGCCAGGAATTGCAATCTCTGAAGAAAGAAATTGAAAAAGACAGCATAAGATAGAAAGATCTTCCATGCTTATGGATCACTAGGATTAACATAATTAAAATGGTCATTTTACCAAAAATAACCTACAGATTCCATGTAATCTATCAAAATGTTAACAAAATCCACTGTAGATCTTGAAAGATTCTCAATTTCACATGGAAAAAAACAGGATATCAAAAACAATTTAGCACAATGAAAGAACTTCTGGCAGTATTGACCTGCCATATCTCAAGCTGTGCTATATAGGAATTGTAATAAAAATTATATACTATTGGCATGAAAACAGAGAGGCTGGTCAATGAAACTGAATGGAAGACCCATGAATAAACCCACACACCTATGGACAGTTGATTTTAGACAAAGAAGCAAAGACAATAGAACTAGAAAAAAATTTTAACTAATGTTGATTGTGTAATTGGATGTTTGTAGGTAAAATAATATAAATAGATCCACATTTATCACCCTGTGCAAAACTCAAGTCCAAATGAAAGAAACACCTCAATTTAAAATTAAGTACATTTAATCTAATTGAAGAATATGTGGACAACAGCCTGTAATGTATTGGTCCAAGAGAAAACTTGCTGAACAGGAGACCAAGAGCTCAGATACTAAGATGAACAATTGATAAATGGGACCTTATGAAACTGCTAAGATTCTTTAAGGTAAAATCACAAATGAAATACCAAAAAACCAAGTAACACTATCAGAAAATGTAGTACAGAGCTAAACAGAGAATTCTCAATAGAGGAATCTCTAATGGCCTAGAAACATTTAAAGAAAAATTTAGCCGGGTGGTGGTGGTGCAGGCCTTTAATCCCAGCACTTGGGAGGCAGAGGCAGGCAGATTTCTGAGTTTGAGGCCAGCCTGATCTACAGAGTGAGTTCCAGGACAGCCAGGGCTACACAGAGAAACCCTGTCTCAAAAAAACAAAAACAAAAACAAAAACTAAAAACAAAAAACAAAAAAAAAGAAAAATTTAATGTCCTTAGTCATAAGGAAAATACAAATTAAAACAACTCAGAGATTCCATCTTACACCAATCAGAATAGTTGAGATAAAAAGTCAAGTGACAGCATATGCTGGTGAGGATGTAGAGCAAGGAGATTATTCCTACATTGCTGGTAGGAGTGTATCTTACTTAGGGTTTTACTACTGTGAACAGACACCATGGTGAAGCCCACTACTGTAAAGGACAATATTTAATTGGGGCTGGCTTACAGCTCCAGAGGTTCAGTCCATTGTTATCATGGCAGGAGCATGGCAGAGTTCAGGCAGGCATGGCTTGGGAGGACCTGAGAGTTCTACATCTTGATCTGAAGGAAGAAAGAAAGCATTGGTTTGAGTTCTGGGTAGACAGGAAGAGATTCTCTACCATTTAAACTCATTCCCTTTTAAGATCCTCTTTGGTACCCCAACTCCCTTGGGGTCCACTGGGACCTCCCTGGAGGTATCCCAACTCACCTCTTCTTGAGGCTCCAAGCCCTTCAGTTAATACAACATAAGATTTGGCCCAAACTGTCTGCTTTAAAAGCTCCAGGGATGTGAGAGACCCCTCACTGCTTCCAGACTGGTAACTGGGGGTACATAAGGAGGCTTTGGGCACAGTCACTGGTACCCTGGTGGAAGGGACCCTTCCTGGTGTTGCTAACCACTTCCATGGCCTTCAAGGTGGATGGTATTTTGGCCTGGGTGCACATTTGCCATGTGAAATCTGCATATGCTCCACTCCCTGAGGACCCTCGCTCGGTGTTACAGAAGACAGACTATCTGCTCAAGCTTAAAATCATTCAAAATTGATCATGACCTCCCTGTGGTAGTTATGGATTCTGGTTCCTTCGCCCATCCTATGTCCCTGCCAAACCAGTTACAGCACTCATTTTCTCTCTTCTGTTGGAGTTGGGTGTGGCCCAGGGAAGGCACTGGGACCTCTGCTTTAGTCTTACAAGGGAAAAATTATGACAGTCTGAGGGCAGCCAAGGATTTAGATATAAAAGGAATAGAAACTTCCTTCAGTCACCTTCAAGAATCATTGACTTCATTATCAGAAGTACTACAGAATAGAAGGGGAGTAGACTTAACTTTTCCTCCAGCAAGGAGGGCTATTTGCTGCCTTAGCTAAGGAGTTTTGGTTTTATATAGACCATTCTGGGGTTGTTAAGATCAATAACCAAGGTGAGAGAAGGGCTAGCCAAGCACAAGAGAGAAAGAGAATAGAGTCAGGGCTAGTTTGAGTCTTGGTTTAACTCCTCTCCTTGGTTAACCACCCTCATATCCATCTTGTTAGGACCTCTAATGGTTTTCCTGCTATTGTTGACATTTGGACCCTGCATATTGAACAAGCTTAATAGTCTTCATAAAAGAGAGAATAAGAACAGTATAGCTCATGGTCCTATGCCAACAATATGAGACCCTGAGGACAGGACCTGAAGAATATGAGTTAGTTACCTAAGACTCCTAAGTGTAGCTCCAGGATTGGAGCTTGTACAAGAAAAGGGGGGATATGAGGGGCCCCAAAGGGTTTTCCATTCCCATGCCCTCCTTACAGCTTCTCCCACACACCCAGGATCAAGACTATGCCAAGTTCCATTCTCCATCCACAGGAACATTTTAAGCAGATATTAGCCATAAAGTAGGGGATAACTATGTGGACTGCTGTCAATACACAGGTGATGGCAAGTGAAATATAAGGGTAGAGTCTGTGATTGGGCAATAAAAAAGGAAGGCAGAGCTGAGAGTTTCAGGGAGAGTGGACAGGGGATAGACAGGACAGAGATGAGAGAAATGTGGAGGAAGAGGATGAACCCGATCCATGTGGGTTGAAATAGCCAGAGGTAGTTACGGATATCATAGAAGTACTGGCTAGATAGTTTTAGCACATAATACAACTTTCAAAGAATAGTTAAAGTTAATATTTCTCAAATTATTCCACAAAACAGAAACAGAATGAATACTGGCCATTTCATTTAATGAGGCTAAAGCTACCCTAATACCAAAACCATAAAAAACACACACACACACAAAAAGAGTATTACTGATCAAATTCTCTTATGAATATACATAGGAAAATACTCATAAAATAATTGCAAAGAGAATCCAAGAACACAAGAAAAAAAGATTAGCAAACATGATCAAGTAGGCTTTGGCTCAGAGATGAAATGATCATTCAAGACACATATTCAATAAATATAATCTACTAAATAACAAACTGAAAAATGAGGCATAATCATCTCATTACATGTGGAAAATGCCTTTGACAATACTGAACATTCCTTCTCCATAAAAGTCCGATACGTATAAAAGATATGAGCGAAATACCTAAACATAATACAGACAGCTTGCAGTAAGCTTAGAACCAAGATCAAATTAAATGGAGAGAAACTCAAAGCAATTCCACTAAAGTCAGGTACAAGCTGAGGATATTCATTCTCTATATCTATTTAATAAAATAGTTGAAGTCTTAGCTAGAGCAGTAAGATGACAGTAGGAGATCAAGAAGATACATATTGGATTGGACAGAAAGAAGTCAAAATATCCTAATTTTATATAATAATATACAGAAGTGATCCAAAAGTTTCCACCAGGGAACTTCTATAACTCATAAACATTTTCACTAAAGTAGCTGAATAACAAATTAATGCACAATGAGCCTTTCTATACACAAAGACAAAAGGATTATGGGGAAAAAAAATAAGGAAAACAACACTTTTCACAACTACCTCAAAAAAAAAAATGCTAGTGTTCTCTGTATGCTCTTGAGGTTTCCTTTTTTGCTTATATTTTAATGCTAAATAGTGGCTCCAAGGCCCAGTTGTCCCTAGGGATCAGAGTGTTTGCAGGCACCTGAGAAGCTCTGTAACCTTGCCCCCCAAATTATCCCTAACTGGCAAATCAACATGCCTACAGCCAATAGAGATAGGCTTTGGGGAGAGGAACAGAGAACTATGGGGAGAAAGAAGGTGGAGGCTGAGGACCATATGGGCTAAGAGTCTTAGAATAATGGCCATGTAAGCTGGCTAATTAAAGTTAAAAGCAGCCAAGAGGAAACATGGCAAAATAAAATGGGGTTAATATCTGGGAAATAGACATAGTAATAGCATGGAGAATAGATATCTAGCCAGCTCTGGTGATGATAAAGGCTTATTATAAATATCGTGTGTCTTTTATCTGGGAAGTGAATAATCAAAGCCAGGGTAGAACCCAAGGTTGGGATTAAAGACTTTGCCCAACACTGTGCAAACAAGTGAAAGACTTGCATAATAAAAACTTCAACTCTTTGAAGAAAAATTGAAGAAGATATTTGAACTTGAGATCCCCCATGCTCTTGGATTAGGAGAATTAACATAGTATAAATGTCCATCCTACCAAAACAAATTTATATATTCAATGCATTTCTTATCCAAAATCCAGTGTGTGTTATAGACAAAGAGTGATACAGTGATGTGCCAGGCACAAATGCTCTTTCCCTTGAAATTTCACGCAGTTCTATGCCCATTTTCTTTACCATTCTGATCCTGACCCTGAATCCCCTGTGCATAGAATTTTACATGTTGTAAACTCATGACAGCATTTTATTTTTTCCTGGCTATCAAAATTCTGTTGTGCTATCTTTCTATTTTCGCTTACATGAACTTATTTAACACGTACATCTTATGCTGATGTTTTCATTAATATTATGATTGTTAGACTATTTACAGAGAAATAGTCTTGCAAATTATTTGCATCATCTACTCTCTTTGCTATTGTGGCAGTGACAATGCTGCTAGAGTTTGACTTCATCCATGTTTTCCCACTCCCCTGTTCTTCTGATTGTGTTTTCCAGAGAGTGACCTTTGTCCCAGCTCCCCTCTCATCATGCTCTGTCCCAAACCTTTTATCCGCATTTTCGTCTAATTAGTCCTTCTTGTACTTCATGTTTGTTTTGAGACAAGCTTTGGGAGGGAGTCAGGCCTTTTGACCTATTTTTAGTATTTTGTGTTGGGAACGGGGAAAAAAGAAACAGGGATTTAGGGTGTTGTTTTTAGCCCAGGAGGCTTATATTCCAAGCTAACAAGTGAGGCTGCCTACCTATTATCTGAGGGGTTCAGAACTTATGTGCAGTGATCCAATTCTGATCTAGGCTTGGTAGAACACCCGGCCGGGCTGAGCCGAGTGGGGAAGTGTTTCCCACAGCTGCTCCTAAGGACACCGCACTCACTATTGTGTTGTGGATATCTGACCCTCTTTGCGAAGTTTGACATCTGGGATTTATCGTGGTTTTTTTTTTTTATCCTAAAAATCATCTGGCAGAGCAGTTGCATTATCTTCGTTTGCTATTGTAGCAATTACAAAGCCCCTGGGACGTAAATTCATTCATGTGTTCTAACTCCCTTCTCTTACTAATTGTTTATTCACCAGAAGGCCTTTGGCCCTGTTTAATAGGCACCCACATACAGAGGATCGTATATAATAATTATTCGAGGAAACTGCATATTTTATTAAAGTGGAAAATGTCCTTTATCGAGCACAGCCGTTATTGTAAACATTGTCGTGTAGAGACAGACTTTTTAGTGCCCATGCATTTTTCATCTGAGTTGTATTCAGTGTCTTTGTATAGTACTCTGCCCTAACATGAGTGGCAAACAGTTGTTTTTTAATTTCAGGGTTTACATTCAGCGCTGTGACTGTGGACTTCTTGTAGGAGGAGTGGGAATGCCTAGACCCTGCTGACAGGGCTTTTTACAGAGATCTCCCTTTGGACAAGTGCAGCAGTCTGTTTTCTGTGGGTGACAATAGTTTTCTTGCAGTCTCCCCAGCTCCTCCCAGGATTCCTGTTAGGATGACTCTGCTTGTGTTTGAGCTGTGTGTGAATGAGTCTCACATCTTACAGAGAACATTCAAATCCTTACAGGAAAAGAGACATTTTTATTTGTGATATTTTCTTTTTCCTTCATGTGTTTTTCTTTTGGAGTCATCATTTATTTTTGTTGCATGAAAAATTCTGGGTTCTCTCTGAGGACTCTTTGCCATATGCAGGTGTCACACTCCTCAGGAAGTCCTGCTCACCTGTGAGTCTGAACTAAGAGCCCTGGATGGTGAAGAGAGGAAACTGTAGCAAAGGATCCAGGTATGCTAGAGGGATTGAGGAAGACTTGGGGGTGGGCAGGCTCAAGTGACAGTGGAAAGAGAACATGGAATTGGTTTTACCAGATTATATTTCATTTCAATTGTTTCTGGATAATTGCACTGAGAATAATATCATAATATTCCCCTTGTAGAATAGAATACTTCCTATGTGAGAATTAATACACAGTCAAATATAATTTAATTTGGTTTTGTATGTGCGGGATGCTGTCCTCCCATTCACATCACTGCTCATCACTGATCATATCTTCTTACCAATATTAAATGCTTTCCTTATTATAATTTTAATATATTATTTAGTCAGAACACTGGATGCCTCATAGTTTTTTCTGCTCTTACCTTTTGTGATTAATTTCTCCATTTCCTAAAACAATGCCAGCAAGATTTTGATAAGATTTATTTAATATCTTTGAATAGTATTAAACTCTGTCTATATTACCTTCCCATTGATATCTGCTGTCGTATGTCTTTCAGTCAACCGGCAATGTTTTGCACTGCTGTGGTTTTAATATATTTTGAAGTCACCCTTCAGTTTGATCCTTTTATAATTTTTCAAATTCTTTTTTTGGTTTCTCATTTTATGAATTTTCAGAAGAATTTCTTTATATTTCAAATGTCAGTATGATTTTGGTATTTCAAATACTAAGAACCTCCTTTTATATTTCTTCAAATGTTTGAGTGAGAACATGCTAGCAGTGCTCAGTATTCATGTCTTTTATGTGTTCTTCTGTCTTTTATTGATGACAGCATTTCAGGGTCTTAGGGAAGACATTTTTTAAACTGTAATCTTTACTAGGTGTGGAGACTTTTAAGTTGTTGTTACTTTTGATTTTTGAGCCACATTGTCTAGGCCATCCTGTCTGTTCTGGAACTCTTTGTTGATAAGGCATTCCTTGAACTGCTGTCCCAGCATCTCCAGTGCTGGGTGGAATAAAAGACTTGCACCAGCTGGCCTTGCTGACTTGTTCTGACATGGACATGGGATAATTCTGTATGAAATATGAGAATATTACGTGTCTTCTGCTATTTATTGATGGTTTTCTGGAGGTGTGCTACTCATTACTGGTTTTCTGTGCTGTTCAATGGTAGACATTAAAGTTCATCTGCATCACCATCTCTCTGCCTCCTAGAGTTCTGTCAAGTGCTTCATGTATTTGGAAAATTTTGTGAAATGCATTCGTGTTGACCGTGTAGTTTTCTGGAAATATACCATTTAATCATATATTATTATATCACTATTCTTTGTTTTTCAAATTGATAGATTTTGCTTTTTTTCTTACCTGGTATAATTGTGAAACCCTCCTGACAACATTCTTAAAAAACTTCATTGGGTCTTAGCAATTTGTATGCTTTTTTATTTTTTTTAATAAAGTTGGTGGCTTTGTAATGTGTCATTGTGACAGTCTCAGAGGCATTGGTGGCTCTGGAGACATGAACCATTATGTTGGCTTCTTCCCTTTCTTTCTTCCTTTCTTTCTTCCTTTCTCCCTTTCTTCCTTTCTCTCTTTCTTTCTTTTTAATAGCAGAGTAGTTCTCCTTTGTATAAATTTACCACATGTTCTTTATTTATTCTTCAGTTGAGGGTCATGTAGGTTGATTCCAATATCTGGGGGTTATGGATAAAGATGCAATCAACTAAGTTGAACATAGAGTTGGAGTATCTTTGGATATATGTCCGAGAGTGGTATGGGTAGATCTTGAAGTAGTTTGATTTCCATCAATTTGAGAAACTGAGACACGGATTTCATTAGTGGCTGTACAAGACTGGACTCCCTTCAGAAACAAACGAATGTTTTTCTTGCTCAACATCCTCTCCAGCATGAGCTGTCACTTGTGTTACTGATTTTAGCTCTTCTGATAAGTACAAGATGGGATCTCAAAGTAGTTTTGATTTGCTTTTTTTCTTTCTTTTTTGATGGCTAAAGGTATTGAACAGTTTTTAAGTGTTTCTTGGCTGCTTTGAGTTTTCTCCATTTAGAATGCTCTGTTTAGATTTGTAACCCATTTTTAAATTGGATGATTTGGTTTTTTCACATTTAGTTTCTTGAGTTCTTTCTATATTTTGGATGTTAGTTCTCTATTCAATGTGGAAC
>NW_022196911.1:22592548-22593122 GCF_008632895.1 Mastomys coucha
GTAAGAATTCAGTGATTATATTGAATAGACATGGAGAGAGTAAACAGCCTAGTTTGTTTTTGATTTTAGTGGAATTTCTTTGAGTTTCTCTCCATTTCCTTTGATATTGGCTTTAGGCTTGCTGTAAATTTCCTTTATTATATTTAGGAATGTCCCTTTTACCTTTTACTTCTACAGGATGTTTATGTTGAAATGGTCTTAGATTTTGTAAAAGAACTTGGACATAATGAGATGATCATGTCTTTCTTTTCCAGTTTGTTTTATATGGTATATTATATTTATTGATTTTTGAACTATCTTTTTGTCTCACAAAGACTGCTTGTTCATGGTTGGTGATCTTCCTGATATGTTCTTGGATTCTCTTTGCAAGTATTTTATGAGTATTTTTGCATGTATGTTGTACTGGCTGGTTTTGTGTGTCAACTTGACACAAGCTGGAGTTATCACAGAGAAGGGAGCTTCAGTTGGGGAGATGCCTCCATGAGGTCCAGCTTGGGGGCGTTTTCTCAATTAGTGATCAAGGGGGTAGGGCCCATTGTGAGTGGTGCCATCCCTGGGCTGGAAGTCTTGGGTT
>NW_022196911.1:22593244-22595163 GCF_008632895.1 Mastomys coucha
ACAAATCTCCATGGCCTCTGTGTCAGCTCCTGCTTCCTGACCTGCTTGACTTCCAGTCCTGACTTCCTCTGGTGATCAACATCATGTGGAAGTGTAAGCTGAATAAACCCTTTCCTCCCCAACTTGTTTCTTGGTCATGATGTTTATGCAGGAATAGAAACCCTGGCTAAGACAAATTGGTATCAGAATAGTGGGGTATTCCTGTGACAACCTGACCATGTTTTGGGGAGGACCGTGGAAGGACTTTGGAACTTTGAGCTAGAAGAGCCACTGGTTGTTAAGAACTCTGTGGGATGTTCTGTAGGAGCTTGGAAGATCTTGTTGAGGACAGTGTAGAGATGGAGGCCCGGATCGTGAAATTTCAGAGGGAAGATTAAAGACTCTTGTCAGGGCCATGTTGTTTTGATGGTGAAGATTCTGTGGTTTTGGTTAGCTGGGGCTGAAGTATCAGCTGTGATTAACAAGATACCAGAACTATTTAAGCAAAAACTTTGCATTACTGGGACTATTGATGCTGGTTAGCTGGAGCTAAGAAATTAGTGGTGATTAAGAAGAGACCAGCATCACTGAGGTGACATCTTCTGGGAAGTGTTTTCTGATAGCACAAAAAGGCTGTGTTCCAGAGATAGCAAAGGTTGTACCTTGTGCTGCAGCAGGACTTGGTAATGTGTATGGAAGTCACCCAGGTGGTACTGGTTTTGACAGCACAAATGGGTCATGAAGAGCAGCTGAGGCTCTGCACAGTGAGAGGCCATGGAAGGCCATAAGTGAAGGTGCAGCCTCAGTTTGCAATTGATGGCCCAGGACTGAAGGTGTCATGCAAAGGAGTTGAGGCTTGGCACCGTGATAACAGTCTATGAGAGGCTATTGATAAAGCCTAGTTACAGCAGTGTTTTGGGAATGCCAGTACCATGCAATGACCACCAAGGACAGCACAGCAGCAGTGGAGTACAGGCTAATATTTTAATAGCGTAGTTCCAACTGCTCTGGTAAATGATATGTGGATTTCCATAACTCACTTCCCTTCCTACTGCTCTTACTTGACAGACAACACAAAGACTGGACTGACAACACACAGACTGGACAGCAACACAGAGAGAGACTATCAATTTTTTGCCCAAAAACAGCATGAAGCAATTTTAAGAAGACTAACAACCCTGTCCCTTAAATTGGGATGGATGGTTTTGGTTGTTTGATGTGTTGTGATTGGTATCATCTAGGGTGGTAGGTTTAAATTGTTTGTATATTGATAGAGATTTAAGGTTGTTTTGTTTTAATGGTATACCAATAAGAATGTAAGGTTATTTTGTTTTTTCTTGTATGTTGTTATAAATTTTAGGTTGTTTTGTTTTAAAAAGTTATATACCAGTAAGTATTTAAGGTTGTTTGTTTTTGTTTCACATTAATAGAAATTTAAGGATTTTAAATTTTTTTATGCTGATAAGAACTTATGTCTTTCTTTGTTAGGTCTTTGTGTGGTTTAGGTATAAGAGTAATTGTGGCTTCATAGAATGAATTAGGTAGAGTACCTTCTGATTCTATTTTGTGGAATAGTTTGAGGAGTATTGGTTATTAGGTCTTCTTTGAAGGTCTGATTAAACTCTTAGGACAAAAAACAATATGAAGTACCTAGTACCCTCAGAGCTCCCAGAGACTAAAACTCCAACCAAGGAGTACACATGGTGGGACTCATGGCACCAGTAGCATGTGTATAGCAGAGGATGGCCAAGTCAGTCATCAATGGGAGGAGAGGCTCTTGGCTCTGTGAAGGTTCTGTGCCCCAGTGTAGGGGAATGCCAGGGCCAGTAAGGAGGAGGGGGTGGGGTGGTAAGCAGGTGGAGAGGGGAGGGAGCAGGGGTTTGTTTTAGTTTTTGTTTTTTTTAATCTCATTTTATTATTTTTCTTTTTCTTTTTCTTTT
>NW_022196911.1:22595173-22607145 GCF_008632895.1 Mastomys coucha
GAAAGGAGATATTGTAAATAAAGGAAACATCTAATAAAAAAAACTTAAGGTTGTTTTATTTGAATTATTGTATGTTAATAGAAATCTAAAGTTGTTTTGTTAGACTATATTGTATATAACCTGTTAAAATATGATGTAAATTCAAATTTTTTGGTTCTTATAATCATTTTTATTGCATATAGATTGCAAATATTAGAGGGAAAGACAATTTTTAAATACCCATGGGACGAGTGTACTGGCTGGTTTTGTGTGTCAACTTGACACAAGCTGGAGTTATCAAAGAGAAGGGAGCTTCAGTTGGGGAAGTGCCTCCATGAGACCCAGCTGTGGGGCGTTTTGTCAATTAGTGGTCAAGGGGGTAGGGCCCCTTGAGGGTGGTGCCATCCCTGGGCTGGTAGTCTTGGGTTCTATAAGAGAGCAGGCTGAGCAAACCAGGGGAAGCAAGCCAGAAAGGAACATCTCTCCATGGCCTCTGCATCAGCTCCTGCTTCCTGACCTGCTTGAGTTCCAGTCCTGACTTCCTTTGGTGATAAATGTGGAAGTAAGCCAAATTAAACCCTTTCCTTCCAAACTTGCTTCTTGGTCATGATGTTTGTGCAGGAATCAAACCATAAGACAGAATTTCAGGCTGATTTTTCTTATGAACATTAATGCAAAAATACTCAATAAAATACTCACAAACCGAATCCAGGAACACATCAAACATATCATCCATAAGGATCAAATAGGCTTCCCTCCAGGATGCAGGGATGGTTCAATATACAAAAACCCATCAAAGTAATCCACCATATAAATTGAAAGAAAACTCACATGATTATCTCATTAGATGCTGAAAAAAAACCTTTAATAAAATCAATTACCCCTTCATTTTAAAGTTATTAGAGAAGTCAGGAATGCAGGGCATATAACTAAACAGGATCAAAGCAATGTACAGCAAGCCAATAGCCAACATCCAATTAAATAAAGAGAAACTTAAAGCATTGCCAGTAAAATCAGAGATAGGAAAAATTTGCCCACCATCTCCCTATCTTTTCAATAGAGTACTTGATGTTCTAGCCTGAGCAATAAGACAACTAAAGGAGATCAAGAGGATAGATATTGGAAAGGAAGAAGTCAATGTAACACTATTTCTGGATGATATGTTAGTATACATAAGCAATCCTAAAAATTTTCTACCAGAGAACTACAGCTGATAAACACCTTCAACAAAGTGTCTGGTAACAAAATTAACTCGGAAATCAGTAGTGCTGCTTTATACAAATGACAAGCAGGCCAAGAAAGGAATTAGGGAAGCAAAACCCTTCACAATAGTCATGGATAATATAAAACATCTTGGTTAACTCTATCCAAGCAAGTGAAAGATCTGTAAGACAAGAATCTCAAGTCCCTGAAGAAAGCCACTGAAAAAGATACCTGAAGATACAGAGGTCTTCCATGAGCATGGATTAGTACTATTAACATATTGAAAATGGCCATCTCACCAAAAGCAATTTACAACTTCAATGCAATTCCCATCAAAATTCCAATACAGTTTTTTATAGACATTGAAAGGGCAATGATCAACTTCATATGGAAAAACCCAGGATACTCAAAACAATCCTGAACAATAAAAAAGTCTTTGGAAGAAATCATCATCCCTGACCTCGAGGGGCACTACAGAGTAATAGTGATTAAAACTGCATGGTATTGATGCAGAAGCAGACACGATGATCAATGGAATTGAATTGAAGACCCAGAAATAAACCCACTCACCTATGGACACTTGATTTTTTATGAAGAAGCCAAAACCATACAATGGAAATATAAAAGCATCTTCAACAACTGGTGCTGGTCAAACTGGATGCCTTCATGTAGAAGAATGAAAATAGACCCATACTTGATCACCCTGCATAAAACTCAAGTCTAAGTGAATCAATGACCTCGACATAAAACCAAATCCATTAAATCTCATAAAATAGAAAGTGTTAAGTACACTTGAAAGCATTGGTACAGGGGATAAGTTTCTGAACAGAACAACAATGACTCAGGCTCTAAGACCAACAATTGGTAGATGGGACCTTATGGAACTGCAGATCTTCTGTAATGCAAAGGACACTGTCAATAGGACAAATGGGCAGCCTACAGGTTGTGGAAGGATCTTCACCAATCCTACATCTGACGTAGTGCTAATATTCAAAATTTACAAAGACCTTAAGAAGTTAGACAGCAACATCTCAAGTAACCCAATTAAAAAATGGGGCACAGAGATAAACAGAATTCTCAATAGAGGAATCTTAAATGGCTGAGAAGCACTCAAATAAATGTTCAAAATCCTTATTCATCAGGGAAACGCAAATAAAACATCACTAAGGTTCTGTTGGGTCCCTCCTTCCTGCCTCAACTCCTTGGCATCAGAGTTTACAACCTGAGACTGTCAGCTCACACTTGCTGTGCCTAAAACAAAGGCCCACTATACTGAGTCCTGCTTTCTAGGATTCTGGAGGAAACTGTGCCTGGTTACTGAAATGTTCGCTGGCTGAGGACATTGTTGAATGTAAACAAACTGACTGCCTGAGGACATCCTCAGATAGCCAAGCCGCTGTTGACCTCCACCCCCACTGGGGGCAGCACCTTCAACCTCTCTGAGCACTGAGACCAGGTGGGACACCCTGAGCCACCACCCTCGGGCACGCCCGGCAGCCTGGCTTCCCCTTGACTTCTTCCCGACTTTTTCATGACTCCTCCTACATTGTTTATGTTATGCAAATGTCATTGTAACCTAGAGATCTAGTTTCAGTTTCTCCTATACATATAAATGCCGAACTCCAAAAGTAAAACTGGACGCCTTGATAAAGATTACTTGGCCTCTGTCTCTTTGTTAACTGTTTGACTCCACAGGTGCTGTCTAAACTCCAGTCTGAACAAACCCACTAACCAGAGTGGAACCGCAGGCTGGTTTCCACAAGGTTCCATCAAAATGGCTAAGATAACTCAAAGAGATAGCACATGCTGGTGAGGATGGGGAGCAAGAGGAACATTTTCTTTGCTAGTAGGAGTGCACACTGTTACAACTGCTTTTGACATCAATTTGGTGGTTTCTCAGAAAACTGGGACTAGTTCTACTTCAAGACCCAGCTTTACCACTCCTGGATATAAATACCCAGAAGATGCCCCAACATTCCCACAAAGACTATTTTCATAGCAGCTTTATTTGTAATAACCAGAAACTTTAAATAACTTGTCTTTCAAATGTGTATCGCATATTCCCTAAATGTTATCTGATTTAGAGATAACTTTGTCATCTTGTTTTCACAGAGATAAGAAGATGCACTGTTTTATAACTATTTTAAGAATAGCTTGTATTACAATTATATTTCACTTTTACATGTGTGAGTACATTTGTCTGAATGAATGCATGTCTGCTGCATTTGTATCCAGCATATAGAGTTCAGGTGACAGGACTGGATCCATTGCAACTAGGGTCAAAATGTGTTGTTTACCTAGGCTTTGTTGGTACATGCTTTTAATCCTAGCACTGGGAAGGCAGTGGCAGGCATATCTATGTGAGTTTGCAGTCACCTTGGTCTACAGAGAGAGTTTTAGGACATCTAGCTGTTCCCACAGAAATCCTGTCTTGAAAAACCAACAAAAAATCTTTTTTGTACTACTTGAGGAGTACTAGGAATTAAACTGCATTTAAAAAGACATTACAGAATGTGAACTAGAAAGAAAAGTTACAGCTCTACTGATGGTGACAAATCTGTTATCTCCTGCTCAGGTCTTAGTAAAACATCTGAAAATTCATGGCCAATAGAGACCATCTGAATATAGTCAATATAGTAAATCATTCTATACATTGCCTGTAAAAGAAGAGAAGGGGTTCACTTATGAGCCATCTCTGTAGCACTTCTAGAGAACTTTGAGTTTTGAATAATTGTCATAACACACACACACACACACACACACACACACATATATCACAAAAGTGTCTCTAATTTGTTAGGAGTATTTTACCTAGGAAGGAAGTTTGTCCAGAAGCACACAATAAATGAGTGGTTGTCCATTGTAGGGCCTGTTAATATTCAGAGATGTGACTGAGGAATTCTCACAGGAATAATCAGAATATTTAGACTATGCTTAGAGGTCATTGTAAATGGACTTGACATTGGAGAATTACAGCAGTGTATTCATTTTAGCTAAGGACTCTCTTCTTATAGAACTTTATTGTATTTATGTACTTTGTGTATATGTAAACTCTGTAGTGTCTAGAGTGTTCCAGAAATGAGGGAAATTCTGGTTATCAACATAGTCATGCCATTGTGCTTCATTTTTATTTTTCTGTGTCTCAGGAAGTGTAGCTGATGGCATACTCTGCATGTCCTGTCCTGTCTCTTAAGCAATCAGTTGTCAGGGAGTGTAAAAAATGAAAAAACAAAAACAAAAACAGTAACAGAGAGTAAGATGAAGTCAGGAAGATAGATAGATGAACTAGCAAGAAGTAGAAGGAGGGGATATTCAGTTTGAGGGGTTTTGAGATGGCAGGGAGAAGGAGACTTCCTTTTTCCTTTTGTGATGCTTAGTGATGAGGAAGGTGAGCGGTGTGCTTTCTAGGACTCTCCTACATAGCAGTCTTTCACCCTAGCCTCGGACTACTGAGTCTTCATTGGTTAAATCAAATGATTGGGATTTTGTTTTAAATAAAACAAACAAAACCAAAAAGAAAACCTCACATAGTAGGCCCGTAGTTCTCATGACCTATGGTACTACCTGTTCTAGGTTACGTTTCAGAACATGACATGCATCAGGAAATGGTTTATTGCAATTGTATTTTGTCTACTGCTTTCATAAAGCAACAATGACCAAGGCAACTTCTGAAAGAAGTAGGTTACTTTGGCTAATGTTCCCAGAACATAAGAGTCTACCACGGCCCTGACGCCTAAAAGCAAGCAGCCTGTTATTGAAACAGAAAGCTCAGAGGTCACATCTTCACTGTAGTAAGGTGGGAGACAGAGAACCAAGGTGGCTTAGAGCTGTTTTGTTTTTCAGAGCCTACCCCCAGTTCACACTTTAATCAGTAATGATCTAACAACGGAACCTTTCAAAACATCGTGACCAACTGGGTAATTAACAACAAATCCATAAGCCAATGGGACACGTTCTCCTTTAAAGCAACATAAGCAGTCTTCTAATATTCATGTTATAATTGTGCCAAAAGGCAGATGTCAGCCTGGACATTACTGTAACCTGATATGGAAACCAGGATGGCTTCCATCTCATAGATCTGTCTGCCTGAGCCTCCTGAGTGTTGCCTGTAGTGACAGCGAAAAGAAAAAAGCTGGGTGGACTCTCCAAAAACAATTAAGTACTGATGGTCTTCAGAGGACCTATGTCACCTGAACCAGGGTGTGGTGGGAGGGTCTATGAGAGCTCCTCCAGAGATCCAGCCCAGAGTGATAGGAAAACCCTCTATTCCTGTTCCTATGTGAATGAGTTTTGCGGTTCCTAACCATGGGCTGGTTTGCCAGAGAGAACCAGGGTCCTAGATCTCCCTGGAGCCCGGGAAACTCTCCTCCGACCCGGTTTCTTGGCTGTGGGCCTGGGAGAAGCCGCAGTGAGCAGCGCAGAGTCCAGAACTGCAGTTCAGTGGCCCTGGAACCTCCCAGGTCAGAGGAGCTTCTGGGCTGGAGCAGAGAACGGGTGTGTTTCCTGCAGCTGCTCTTGAGGACGCTGCTCTCACACTTGTGTTTTGGATATCTTACCCTTGTTGGGAAGTTTCAGGTCCTATGAACTGAGGTCTATCGTGGCTTTTTCATTCATCCTAAAATCTGGCAGAGTAGTTGCATTGTCTGCGTTTACTATTGTATCAATTACAAAGCTCCAGGATTGTAAGTTCCTTGCTTTCTAATTCTGTTGTTTTACTAATTGCTTACTCAGAATGCCTTAGACTCTGGTTAGTAGGCATCCACATAGAGAGCTTTGTATATTACACTTATTCAAGGAAACAGTGAAGATTTTATTAAAGTGGAAGATGTACTTTATCAAATGTTGTGATCATAAGAAAAAGAAAGAGCTATTAGAATATGTTCTGGTGGGGTGTGGGGAAAGGGGTGCTTCGGCAGACCCATTGCAAGGCATCCCTTCCCCCTGAGAGACCAGCCACAGGTTGGTATGGTCTAGAATAGTTTATTTAGGGCATGGCAAGAGGAATTAAGAGAGTAGTAGAGGCAGAGAAAGGCAGAGAGAAGGAGACAGTAGAGCATAGAGGCCTGCCATGACCATGTGGAGAGGCAGAAGGGAATGGTAAGCAAGGGGGCAAGAGGCAAGAGAGAGGCAAGAGCTTAAGAGAGAGAGGAGGGGACAAGCAGCCCATTTTATAGGGCCAGGCCTACCTGGCTGTTGCCAGGTGTCTGTTGGTGTGTATGCAGACAGAATACCAACATCGGGCCTTTATTGCTGTAAACATTATCCTTTAGAGACAGACTTCTTAGTGCCCATGCATCTTTCATCTGAGTTGTATTCTGAGTTGTATCTGAGTTTAGGATATAAGTACAGCTTTCAGAAATGTGTCTTCATATGTTGAGGTCTAGGCAAAGGCAATATTGCTGTGAGTGTATTAGACTACATTTTTTGTATAATTAGAAAACCAATCAATGTGTCTTCTTTTGCCATTTTCGAGGTTTTTATACTGTAGTTTTGATGAAAACTTGAGATTGAGCCCCATAATATTTCATCAATCCTGAGTTAAGGGGACCCTATTTTGGGGCATTTCCCTAGATTTCCATTGATAGGGCATAGCAGAGAGTGATGAATCCAGTAATGAGTAGGCTGGATGCAATAGGTGACCTCCCACCTTTCTTCAGACAGGTAACTTATTTTGACTCAAAGGGTCCCACTCAAAGAAAAGACATGAAAGGAGTAGACCTGATACATTCATTTTTACAACTGCCTTTTGTATTATCTCTGTAGAAACTCTTAATTGAGTCAGGATACCTTCCAGCATCACTGGGTCACACCTCTGCCTCTCCATACTAGGTTCTGTGATGCTACTCAGTAGAATTAACACCCAAAACGATTGCCTTTCCAATAACAGAAGGGAAATTCTTTTATCTGTTTAGTGTATTTGTCTCCATGTTTGCTCAATAATCAACCAAATTTCTTTTTACAAGTAACATAATGAAATGAGAGATGCTGAAGAACTATACTGGATACTCCAGGCACCTGTGTTACTTCTGGTCAGTGAGCATCACTCATCATAGCTCACATATATCTTGTATTTCCTACTGCTTGACACTGAAAACAATCTGCCTAGATTCTTTTTGTCACATATTTTTATCTAAGAAGAAAATTCTCAATTAATGTGCATGAAGAATCTTATTTTTCCTTGGTCAGTGTCCATACTCAAGGCCTTCTAGTAACGAATGTTTTAGAAAAAGCAGCAGAAAGAACTGAAAGATAAAATGTCAGTGGGAATCTAAATTACCGCAGTCATCATACAACTTAATATTAAGTTTTCCTCCACTAAACAAGCTAAAATTCACTTAAAATTCAACTACATCACCCATGTTGTTCTATATTAAATGGGTAATTATAGTACATGTCTTTTCAACATTGAACTAACACCCATAATCAACATGCATACAAACCGGAACAGCAAAAAGAATCAGAAAGTATATGGATAACATGTAAATATACAGCTAGCATCTTCTCATTAAAATATGGTAATACAATTGATGAGGTTTCTGTTTCCTAAAGATTCTGAACAATTTGTTCATGAATAAAGTAATTCAAAGCATATATGGAATTCTAAGAAAGTACAGAGAGTTTTTAAAAAGATTCAGCCAGGATTTCAAAATCAACTAAAGTTTTTCTGTAGATACACCAGCATTGATAGCCCATACTTTTAATACCTGCAATCAGAGGCAGTGACATGTGGATCTCTGAGTTAAAGGCTGAGTTAAACTCATTCTATAGAATGAGTTCAAAGACAACCAAGGGTACATGAAGAGATCCTCTTTTGAGAACAGAAAATAGAACAAAAAATGTATTGCAGTAGAAACCGTTGAGAAACAATAGGAGAGAGCAGTCAGAAGAAAATATACACAGTTTAATATTCTGTAGAGGTAATTAATAAGTCTTACCTAAGTCTGGCATTTTATCAGGAAATAGAAAAACTGATTGCCAGTGCAATCTATTTCTTTTAAAGTTGCTGTTATCATGGAGCATTATGAAAGAAGGAGACAAGAAGCAGTTGCATGAAGCCATTTTATGATAGAATTGGAGGCTCTTTTGGGGGGAGAGATTTCATGTCACATTCTGAAAACAGGTCAGTAACAAGCAGTTTGGTATTTGTGATGGTTTCAGTATGTTTGATTCCTGAAGAGTGGCACTACTAGGAGGTGTGACTTTGTTGGAGGAAATGTTTCTGCATGTAGGGGGGCTTTGGGGTCTCCTAGTCCTCAAGTTCCACCCAGTTTGAAGACAGTCTCCTCTAGATATCTTTAGATCAAGATGTAAACTCTTGGATCCTCCTGCATCAAGTTTGTCTTCATGATGCCATTCTTCCTGCCATGATGATATAATCTGAACTTCTAGAACTGTAAGCCAGTCTCAATTAAATGTTTGCCTTTATAAGAGTTACCTCAGTTGTGTTGTCACATTCTCTATATTTGTAAGATTTGTTCCTTGTGTGATTATCAGATGTGTCAAGAGGATGTAGAAAGAAATTTGCTACATTTATTACATCTGTAAAGTTTTTCTATTGTATAGCATCTATAATGGTATTCATGGTGGGATTGTATATAATGACATACTACTTTGATTGCATTCATATGGTTTCTCTCCTCCATGAATTATTTTATTTTTTTCTAAAACTTGAGCAGCGTATAAAGGATTTACCACAATCACAACATTTGTAAGTATTCTTTCCAGTGTTCATCCTGTAATGGCTTTCAAAGTTTCATCTATGATAAAAACACTCACCACTTTCTGTTCATTTGTAGGGATATTTTTCATAGAGGATTTTGTAATACACTTAGAGTTGTGAAAAATGCAGAAAGGATCAGCTAGATTTTGTACATTTACAGGGTTTCTCTCTAGTATGAGCTCTCTGATGTCTATTGAGGCTTGAGTACATCTGGAAGCATTTTCCTCTAGTCTAGTATTTGCACACTATCCACTCTTTCTTCATTTCAGTATGAATTGATGTTTAGAATCAAAACTTTTCCTACTCTGCATTGTTGTGTTTTTTCTTTCCTAAGTAGATTCTTTGATTTAGTCTATTGATGTATGAGACATTTAAACAATTTATGCAATCTTTGTATTTCCAAATTTCTCTGGTTGTCCAAGGTTTATGTGTCTTTAGGTTTGGTGGTTCAACGATGTCTTAGTCAGGGTTTCTATTCCTGCACAAAACATCACGACAGAGAAGCAAGTTGGGAAGGAAAGGTCTTATTCAGATTACACTTCCACACTGCTGTTCATTACCAAAAGAAGTCAGGACTGGAACTCAAGTAGGTCAGGAAACAGGATCTGATACAGAGGCCATGGAGGGATGATGTTACTTATTGGCTTCTTCCCCTGGCTTGTTCAGCTTGCTTTCTTATAGAACCCAAGACTACCAGCCCAGGAATGGCACCACCCACAATGAACCCTCCCCACTTGATCACCAATTGAGAAAATGCCTTATAGCTGGATCTCATGAAGGCATTTCCTCAACTGAAGCTCCTTTCTCTGTGATAACTCCAGCTTGTGTCAAGTTGACACACAAAACCAGCCAGTACAAACAGAGAGCATATCTGTGGTTAGTTTTATAAGGTGTTCTTTGGGAGAATTTATGAGCCAGTTTTCCACACTTGTTACATTTTAAAGATTTCTCTCGGGTGTTCACATGCTTGTGGACAATATGCTTTGTACCTTGATCTAAGACTTTCTCACATTTAAGACATGTATGATGATTCTCTGAAAAATAAAAGAGCAGTTAGGGATGATAGCGATTATTGCATGAGCAACAGATTCAATAACCAATGCTTCTGAAATTTTCTAGAAAGATAAATTAGCAATTCCCAAGGATAGATCTCTCAACAGAGGTCTGTCCTGTTTCACAATCATTAAATGGATGCTTAGAAGAACTTCATATATGATCCCTTTGATGAGAAAGAAAATGATAATAGCCTTCTAATTTTTAGTTAAGCACTGTACCTTGCAGTAAGTAAGGCAGATAGGTGATGGAACAGTACAGTACTTTCAGAAAGAAACTTTCTAAAGAATCATACAAGCAAGTTTATCTTTCAGACATTCAGAAAACTGCCTAACTTTAGTCACTAAAATTTGGTTTCTAAAAACCATATGAAATAAATTACCCTCAGAGTATTAATATTTACATACACAGTCTTTAAATACCTACATAGACTACTGCTGAGATAATTCTCAGTGGAAACTCCTAGAAAAATCATTTATAATGAGATGGAATATAGCAGAACCAACTTTTTATTTTTAATTAATTAATTTTACATCCCAATCATAGCTTCTTTCTGTGTTCTGTTACCAGTTTCTTCCTGTTTCCTCATGTCTCACCATTCTCCTGTCTACACCCCCTTTCTCCTTAGAAGAGGCTCAGGGAAAGGAAGGCCTCCTACAATCATTAACCCATCTCAGCATATCAAGTTGGAATACAAGTTCTAAGTTGTAGCTACTAAAACAGCCCAGATAGTGAAAAGAAATGGAAATGCAGGCAAGAGAGACATATACTGCTCTTGGTCCTGATGTTAAGAGTCCCACATGAAAACTGTGTTACAGAGCTGTTAGAAAGTTGAGAGGACCATCCTAGTTATGCTCCCTGTTTGGTGGCTCTGTCACTGGTGGCCCCTATTTTCCCAGGTTGGTTGGTTCTGTATGCTTTCTTGTGGTATCCTTGACCTCTCTGGCTTCTTTCATTCTTCCCCTTTTCCATGGAATTCCCCAAGTTCTACATAGTGTTTGGCTCTGGGTCTATCCTTTCTGCCATCAATTGCTGGGTAAAGCCTCTCAGATGATGCTAGGCTCATGTCTGCAAGTACAGCAGAAAATCCATAACAGTGTCAGGGATACATTTATATGGCATAGGCTTCAAACTGGGCCAGTCCTTGTTTGGCCTTTCCCTCAATTTCTGAGTTGAAGTGGGAGGGACCTATCTTGGTGGATAAGAGATACTCTCAGGAGGACTAGGAGAGTGACTGGGCAAGTAAAAAGTAGGTAGACACTCCAAAAGTAATTAAGGAAGAGAAAGGACTAGGTTTGAAAGGGTTTATGGGAACTATATGACTAGAAACAGAAGTGTAGTGAGTGGGTCTACAGGAAAATGCACCTTTCTCTCCCTTTCCTGGGGGGTTATCTGGGGTTGGTTCTCTTGGGATATGTAGAAACTCTCAGACTGTTTCCTGTCTGCAGTCTTGGAAATGTGATTCACCAGCATAGATGGAAGAACTGCAGCCTGGTGGCCCTGGAGTCTCTCATGTCTGAGGAGCTGGGGGGCTGGGAAATGAGCTTTAGCTGATTAGGGGTGTGTTTTCCTCAGTGGGAAGATACTCACGAGATCAGGGGGGTAACAGAGAAAAGAAAAAAAGCTGGGTGGATTCTACAGAGAAATTAAGGAAGGAAAAGTTCCTGGCTTGAAAGTGTTTAGAGCAACCACATGACCAGAACTGCGCTATGTGTAGTGGGAGGATCTAGAAAAGCTGTTCTAATGATCCAGACCACAGAGACAGAACTATCCACCATTCCCTTTTGTACCAGGGCAGCCACGTGGTCCTTCACTAGAAATTGTTCTTTCTAGAACCCTGAAAATTCTCCTCAGAAGAACTTTCCAGCCTGGTATCCTGAGAGAGTCAGCAATCAGCAACTCGGTGGCTGGAACCACAACTTAGCAGCTGTACAACTTCCAAGCTTAGAGGAGCTTCAGGGCTGGTGTAATGATCCATGATTCACTGAGGAATGGGAGCTTCAGGGCTGGTGTAATG
>NW_022196911.1:22607166-22608896 GCF_008632895.1 Mastomys coucha
TGGGAGCTTCAGGGCTGGTGTAATGATCCATGATTCACTGAGGAATGGGAGCTTCAGGGCTGGTGTAACGATCCATGATTCACTGAGGAATAACACCCCAAACTGAAGTAGTATGTAGATGCAAAGAGTGTTTTGTTCTGCAGAGCATTATACATCTTACTTGGGAGTCCAAGTGTGAGGATGTCAAAGGAGATGATATGTTGGAACCAGTATGTTAGATGGCTAGGAGGAAATCAGCTATTGGCAAGCTTGGGGTCAGGTGAATGAAGCGGAGCAAAAGAAATAGAGGCTCCCCATGTGGCTGGAAATCTCTTTGAAATTATGGTACAGGACAGGTTGACACTACCCAAAAAGAATGACTGAGAGAAACACCCCTGAAACTTAGTGTTGGGGTCTGGTAATTCTGCTCCCCTCCCCTGACAGGAGATAAACAAGGAATGGTACATCTTCTCCTTTTTTTCCCCTTTATCCATGTTTTCTTTTTGTTGTTGGTCTTGGAAACTGTGTAGAATTTCCAATCTGTGATTGGAAGTCTGAATATGTGGGGTGTTAGAACTATGGAGCAGCATCAGGAAACCTGCTAAAGAGGGCAGAGATGTGCCTCTGTGATACTGGACCTTATATTGACTCAATTAAAAGGGTCTATAGACACTGTGCTTCAAGATATCCATGTCAAGATCCAGATCAGGACACGCCCAGGATCAGAGGTGAGGAGCCAACATCTGTCTCAACACCGGGAGTAACTGGGACCAGCGGGACCAGGCACACAGGAACTCTGCCAGCCCAGTGGATTGGGTTCCTTCTGGTCTCTCTGGGCTGGTGTGCTGAGCAGTCCTTGGGCGCAAGCTCCACAGCCAGTCCCTCAACACCCAGAGAAAGCTCCACTTCCAGGTGCTCTAACAAGGCCAAGGTCACAGGATCCCAGAATCATAGGATCACAGAGACAGCTTGACTCTAAGCAGTCCTGACACAACCAGGATCATAGGAAGGACAGGCTCCAGTCAGATTTAGCAAGGGAAGGTAGCACTAGAGATAACCAGATGGCCGGGGGCAAGTGTAAGAAAATAAACAACACAAACCAAGGTCACTTGGCATCATCAGAACCTAATTCTCCCACCATAACAAGTCCTGGACATACCATTACACCAGAAAAGCAAGAATCAGATATAAAAGCACTTCTCATGGTGATGATACAGGACTTTAAGTAAGACATAAATAGCACCCTTAAAAAAATACTTGAGAACACAGGTAAACAGCTAGAAACCCTTCAAGAGGAAACACAAAAATCCCTTAAAGAACTACAGGAAAACACAATCAAACAGGTGAAGGAAATGAGCAAAACCATCCAGAATCGAAAAATGGAAATAGAAACAATAAAGAAATCAGAAAGAGAGATAACCCTGATGATACAAAACCTAGGAAAGAAATCAGGAGTCATAGATGCAAACATCACCAACAGAATACAAGAAATAGAAGAGAGAATCTCAGGGGCAGAAGACCATAGAAAACCTTGACACAACAGTCAAAGAAAATGCAAAAAGCCAAAAGCTCCTAACCCAAATCATCCAGGAAATCCAGGATGCAATGAGAAGACCAAACCTAATGTATAGAAGACAGTGAAGACTCCCAAGGTAATGGGCCAGTAAATATCTTCAATGAAAGTATAGAAGAAAACTTCCCTAACCTAAAGAAAGAGATGCCCACGAACATACAAGAAGCCTACAGAACTC
>NW_022196911.1:22608907-22609450 GCF_008632895.1 Mastomys coucha
GAGGTCCTTGGCATCCCGTTACATGGATGTGGTCCAGATGTGTCCTTGCGATAGTCGATGGAGGGTTTGTGTGCTTCCTTTCAGTATTGTTTTCTTATAGGTATAGTAGTGCACACCCAAGGAATGATTTGACTAATAGCTAAGTTAGATTGGACGTTGTTTCCTGGCCTCCACTAGTGTTCCAATCAATCCTAGTCAATGCTGAGCCAACCCTTGGCTTGGAATTTCCTAAAGAATGTTACTTATTCAAACAAATTGCCTCCAGTGTTGAAAGAGAAATAGTGAAAGAAATCCGGCATTGCAGTTTACTAGAAAAGAGTTAACAATCCCAGGGCAAGTCACCAAAGTAAATTTAGAATTCTCATTACAATCATGTATAGCAGACTACATTACATAATAGAAGAAAGTTGGTGGGCTGCTCTGGCAAAAGGAGGTCCCCCACAAATAGGTAGAACAATGGCTAAGTCACTCCCATTTACAGGAATTTACAATGGTCTAGGAAGAAGGTGGGTTGTGGTCTAAGAAAGAACTAGAGTACTTTAG
>NW_022196911.1:22610328-22615896 GCF_008632895.1 Mastomys coucha
ATTAAAAGTCTCCCAACCACCACCACCACCAAAAGCCAAGGGCCGGATGGTTTTAGCCCAGGATTACACTACTTTCAAAGAACAAAGAAGAGTTAAAACTAATACACCTCAAACTATTTAATAAGAAACAGTAAAATATTTTATCAGGACACACTTATCCTGATACCCAAACCACATGAAGATGCAACTAAAAAGGAGAATTACAGACCAGTTTCCTCTATGAACATACATGCAAAAATGCTCATGAAATACTTGCAAAGAGAATCCAAGAACACATCAGGAAGATCATCAACCATGATCAACCAGACTTTGTAATAGAGATGAAAGAATACTTCAATATACAAAAATCAATAAATATAATGAACCACACAAAACAAACTGGAAAAAAAAAGACATGATTATATCAATATGTATAGAAAAGGTCTTAGAAAAAAATCCAACAACATTTCACCATAAAAGTCCTGTAGAAATAAAAAATAAAGAGAACATACTTAAATATTATAAAGACAGCTTACAGCAAGCCTAGAGTCAAGATTGAATTAAATGGAGAGAACCTCAAAGCAATTCCACTGAAATCAGGAACAAATTAGGCTGTTTACTCTCTCCATGTCTATTCAAAATAATACATTAGTGCTTAGCTAGAGCAAGAAGACAACAGAAGGAGATCAAGTAGATACTGGATTATAAAGAAAGAGGTCAAAATATTCTTATTTGGAAATGATGTGACAGTATATATAAGTGACCCAAAAAATTCCACCAGGGAACTTCTACAACTAATAAAAACTTTCCCTCAAATAGCTGAAAACAAAATCAATGCACAAAAATCAATAACCTTTATATATATAAGTCACAAAATGATTTAAAAAATAAAAATCAGGAAAACAGCACATTTTATAATGGCCTCAAATAATATACAGTATGTTGATGGCAACTCTGTGCAAGAAAGTGAAAAACTTGTATAAAAAAAGCTTCAAGACTTTGAAAAAATTGAAGAGTATATTAGAAGAAGGAAAGATCTCCCATGCTGGTGGATCAAGAGGATTAAGATACTAATCCTGCCAGATGGTGGTGGTGCATACCTTTAATCCCAGCACTTGGGAGGCAGAGGCAGGTGGATTTCTGAGTTCAAGACCAGCCTGGTGTACAGAGTGAATTCCAGGACAGCCAGAGCTATACCGAGAAACCCTGTCAAAAAAAAAAAAAAAATGATGCTGATCCTACAATAAGAAATCTACAGATTCAAAGAATTCCTAATCCAAATTCCAACACAACCCTTTACCGATTTTAAATTGGTAAATTCACATTTATATAAATAAGCAATAAGCAAAAAAATGTAAAATAACTAAAACAATTATGAACAATAAAAGAACTTCTTGGGCTCTCACCATTCCCAATTTCAAGTTTTCTACAAAACTACAGTATAAAAACCTCAAAATATTGGAAGAAAAGCAGACACATTGATCAATGAAAATGAATTGAAGATGTAGACATAAATACATATGGCCATGTAACTTTCGATAAAGAAGCCAGGAATACAAACTGAAAAAATATACCATGTTCAACAAACAGTGCTGGTCTAACTGGATGTCTGCATCTAGAATAATGCAAGTGGATCCAATCTTCTCACCTAGCACAAAATTCAAGTGCAAGTGGAAGAAAACCAAACACAATGAATCTAACAGAAGATAGAGTAGGGAAGAAAACTGAACATATTGTCACAGGAGACGACTTTCCTTAAAGGAAAATAAAAAGAAACATCAATAGCACAGGCACACAGAACAACAACTAATAAATGGGACCTCAGGAAGCTGAAAAGCTTCTATAAGGCAAAGGACACCATCATTTGGACAAAGCAGTAGCCTACAGTGTGGGAAAAGATCTTACACATTCCACGTCCAATAGAGAACTAATATCCAAAATATAAAAGAACTCAATAAACTAGATGTTAAAAAAATAACAATCCAATTAAAAATGGGTTACAAATCTAAACAGAAATTTTTAAATGAAAAAACGTCAAACGGTCAAGAAACACCTAAAAATTTTTCAACACCCTTAGCCTTCAGGGAAATGCAAATCAAAACTACTTTGAGATCCCACTATATACTAGTGAGAATAGCTAAAATCAATAACACAAGTGAAAGCTCATGCTGGAGAGGATGTGGAATAACAGAAATATTCCTTCATTGCTGGTGGGAGTGCAAACTTGTATAGCCACTAAGAAAATCATTGTGGCCATTCCTCAAATTGATGGGAATCAAACTACTTCAAGATCTACCCATACCACTCTAGGGCACATACCCAAGGAACACTCCAACCTACCCCAAGGACTCTTGCTCAACCATGTTCACTGCAACTTTGTGCAAAATAGACAGGAATTAGAATGAACCTAGATGACCCTCAACAGAAGAATAAAGAAAATGTGGTACCTCTACACAATGGAATACTACTGAAGTATTTAAAAAACTGACATAATGGTTCATGTCTTCAGAGTAGCCAATGCCTCTGCAGCTGGCCCATTACACAGCTACCACCTTTATTAAAAATATTAAAAAGTACAAAAATTGCTAAGACTCATGGACATTTTTTAAGGATTTCCTGCTGAGAGGGTTGGTCACAATTTCAGCAGGTAAGATTGCCCAGAGCCATAAGGACACAGGAACCAAGGAACAGTCTTGGACAGGATCCTTCTGGCTTCCATCTGCACCACAGAGCTGACCCTGTGCCACAGCTCTCCATAGCCAAATTACACCTGAAGAGAGTTGGTCTCCCAGGAGTGCTGACACACAGGCTTACTGGAAGGACAAGTCACAGTTAGAAACAGCAAGACCAGCTAACACCACAGAAAACCAGATGGCAAGAGGCAAGGGCGAGAACTAAGAAACTAAGAAACTAAGGCTACTTGGCATCATCAGAACCCAGTTCTACAACCACAGCAAGCCCATGATACCCTAACACAGCAGAAAAGCAAGACTCTTATTTAAAATCACATCTCAAAATGATAGAGGACTTTAAGAAGGACATAAATAACTCCCTTAGAGAAATACAGGAGAGCTCTTACTCTTGGTTCCCACTTGCTTCTCTCTTATCCTCTTGGGCTCTTCCCTTCACCCTTCCCTTCCCCCTCTCTCCACATGCTCATGGCCATGGCTGGCCTTTACTTCTCTACTCTCTGCCTCTCTCTGCCTTTCTCCACTACCCTCTTAACTCCCCTCCCCATGCCCTGAATAAACACTATTCTATATTAAGAAAAGAAAAGAGAAAGAGAAAAAGAAAAAAAAAAAGAAATACAGAACACAGGTAAACAGGCAGAAGCCCTTAAAAAGGAAACACAAAAATCCCTTAAAGAATTACACGAAAACACATCCAAATATGTGAAGGAATTGAACAAATCCATCCAAGATCTAAAAATGAAAATGGAAATAATAAAGAAATCACAAAGGGAGAGAGAAACCCTGCAGACAGAAAACCTAGGAAAGAGATTGGGAGTCACAGAAGCATCACCAACAGAATGGAAGAGATTGAAGAGAGAAACTAAGGTACAGAAGATACCATAGAAAACATTGACACTACAGTCAAAGAAAATAAAATGTGCAAAAAGCTCCTAGCCCAAAACATCCAGGAAATGCAGGACACAATGAAAAGACCAAACCTAAGGATAATAGGTATAGAAGAGAGTGAAGATTCCCAACTTAAAGGGCCAGTAAATGTCTTCAACAAAATTATAGAAGAAAACTTCCCTAACCTATAGAAAGAGATGTCCATGAACATACAAGAAGACTACAAAACTCTAAATAGATTGAAACAGAAAAGAAATTCCTCCTATCACAGTAGTCAAAACACCAAATGCACAAAACAAAGAAAGAATGTTAAAAGCAGTAAAGGAAAAAGGTCAAGTAACATATAAAAGCAGACCTACCAGAATTACACCAGATTTCTCAACAGAGACTATGAAAGGTAGAAGATCCTGGGCAGATGTTGTACAGACGCTAAGAGAATACAAATGCCAGTCCAGGCTTCAATACCCAGCAAAACTCTCAATTACCATAGATGGAGAAACCAAGATATTCCATGACAAAAACAAATTTACACAATATCTCTCTACAAATCCAGCCCTACCAAGGATAATAGATGGAGAATTCCAACATAAGGAGGGAAACTACACCCTAGAAAAAGCAAGAAAGTAATCTTCTTTCAATAAACCCAAAAGAAGATAGCGACACAAGCATAATTTCACCTCTAACAACAAAAATAACAGGAAGCAACAATCACTATTCCTTAATAGGAGCACCTAAAGAAATATTCAGCATCCTTAGTCATCATGGAAATGCAAATCAAAATGACCCTGAGATTCCACCTCACACCAGTCAGAATGGCTAAGATCAAAAACTCAGGTGATAGCAGATGCTGGCGAGGATGTGGAGAAAGAGGAATACTCCTCCATTGCTGGTAAGATTGCAAGCAGGTACAACCACTCTGGAAATCAGTCTGGCAGTTCCTCAGAAAATTGAACATAGTATTACTTAAGGACCCAGCTATACCACCCCTGGGCATATACCCAGCACATGCTCCAACATGTAATAAGGATACATGCTCATAGCAGCCTTATTTATAATGGCCAGGAGCTGGAAAGAACCCAGATATCCCTCACAAGTGGGATGGATACAGAAAATGTGGTACATCTACACAATGGAGTACTACTAAGCTATTAATAACAATGACTTCATGAAAATTGCAGGCAAATGGATGGACCTAGAAAATATCATCTTGAGTGAGGTAACTCAGTTACCTCATACTTACACATGGTATGTACTCACTGATGAGTGGATATTAGGCAAAGGGCATGGAATGCCTACGATACAACTCACGGACTACATGAAGCTCAAGAGGAAGGAAAACCAAAGAGTGGATACTTTAGTCCTACTTAGAAGGGGGAACAATATAATCAAGGGAAGTAGAGGGTGGGAGGGAATTGGGAAGAAGAAAGGAGGGGGAGGGAAAAAGAGGGGAAGAATCAGGTATGGGAGGAGATGGAGATGTACAGAGGGTCATGAAATTGAACAGAGATGTGTAGAAATAGGGAATGGGGAACTAGGAGTATCAACCAAAAGCCCCAGATGCCAGGGAAGCAAGAGCTTCCCAGGAACCCACAGAGATGACATTAGTTGACCTGTGGAGACCATATCCAGAGGTTAAGCATGGCCCCCCAGTTGAAGGATAGGGCCACCTACCCACCTGCAAAATCTTAACCCAGAATTACTCCTGTCTAAAGGAAATAAATGGACAAAGAGTGGAACAGAGACTGAAGGAAAAGCCATCCAGAGATTGCCCTACCTGTGGATCCATCACACCTGCAGACACCAAACCCAGACACTGTTGCTGATGCTAAGAAGTGCTTGCTTACAAGAGCCTGATACAGCTGTCTTCTGACAGACTCTGTCAGATCCGGGTCAATACAGATGCTGATGCCCCCAGCCAACCATAGGACTGAGCACAGGGACCTCAAGGGAGAGCTTAGGGGAAGGACTGAAGGAGCTGAAGGAGCCATATCTGGCATCAATGGGAGGGGAG
>NW_022196911.1:22617164-22617695 GCF_008632895.1 Mastomys coucha
ATTCCGTAAGTGCAGGATAAATGAAAAGAACACTATAAAATGCAGTTCATAAGATCTCAAACCGCCCGACAGCTGTAAAATATCCACAACAGAATCCTTGAGAGAGGCATCCTTAAGAGCAGCTGCGGAAAACACACCTCTGCTCAGTTCTTACCCTTTTCCCAGCCCAGCAGCTCATTTGACCTGGGAGGTTCCAGGGCCGCCGGGCTGCGGTTCTGGACTCTGTGGTGCTCAGAGCGGCTTCTCCCAAGCCCACAGCCAGGAAACTGCGTCTGAGAAGAGTTTCCCGGGCTCCAGAGAAATCTAGGACACCGGTTCTCTCTGGGAAACAAGCCACCGGTTAGGGATCATATAACTCATTCAGTAGGAAGGGGAAGGGCTGGATCTCTCGAGCAGCTCTCATAGACACGCCCACCACACCCTGGTTCCGGTGACGTAGCTCTTCTGAAGACTGTCAGCACTTAATTGTTTTTGTAGAGTCCACCCAGCTTCTTTCTTTTCGCTGTCACTTTACAGGTAGCCTCCCCCACC
>NW_022196911.1:22618735-22624543 GCF_008632895.1 Mastomys coucha
TTAATCCTCCTGATCCACAAGCATGAGAGATCTCTTCAAGTTCAAATATCTTCTTCAATTTCTTTCTTCAAAGACTGGGGTTTTTATCATGCAAGTCTTTCAGTTGCTTGCATAATATTGTGCAAAATATTTAATCCCAACCTTAGTTTCTACCCAGCCTTTGATTTTTCACTTCCCAGATAATCTTCCTGGATAAAAGAACACATTATCTTTATAATAAGCTTTTATTGGCCCTAGAGCTGGGAACATATCTACCTTCTAGGCTATTATTATGTCTATTTCACAGCTATTAATCTTGTTACATTTTCCTGTTTTATCTGGGCTGCTTTTAAGTCCAATAAGCCAGCCAACATGGCCATTATTCTAAGACTCTTAGCCCATATGTTTCCTCACCCTCCACCTTCTTCTTTCTCCCCACAGTTCTTCTCTGTTCCCCTTCCCCAAGCCTATCTCTCTTCTGTCCAGTTATTGGCTGTAGGCATGTTGATTTGTAAGTTGGGGATAACTTGGGGAGGGGGCAAGGTTACAGAGCTTCTTGGGTACCTCCAGGTACTCTGATCCCTAGGAGCAACTAGGCTTCAGGGCCACTATTTAGCATTAAAATATAAACAAAAAAAGAAACCTCAAGAGCATACAGAGAGCACCAACTTTTTTTTTTTTTTTTGAGGCAATTGTCAAGTGCTGTTTTCCTAATTTTTTTTTTTTTTTTAGTCTTTCTATCATTTGTATATAGAAAGGCTCATTGTGCATTAATTTGTGCAGCTACTTTGGGGAAAATGTTTATGAGTTATAGAAGTTCCCTGGTGGAAATTTTTGGATCACTTATTTATACTATCATATCATTTACAAATAAGGGTATTTTGACTTCTTCCTTTCCAATCCAATATGTATCCTCTTGATCTTCTACCATCATCTTACTGCTCCAACTAAGACTTATTAAATAATTATTTTATTAAATAGACATGGAGAGGGTGGATATCCTCAGCTTGTCCCTGATTTTAGTGGAATTGCTTTGAGTTTCTCTCCATTTAATTTGATCTTGGTTCTAGGCTTGCTGTAAGATGCCTGTATTATTTTTAGGTATTTCCCTCATGTCTTTTAAGTGTATAGGACTTTTATGGAGAAGGAATGTTCAATATTGTCGAAGGCCTATTCAGCATGTAATGAGATGATCATGCCTTATTTTTAGTTTGTTGTATGGTAGATTATAGTTATTGATTTTTGTGTCTTGAATGATCCCTTCATCTCTGAGCCAAAGCCTACTTGATCATGCTTACTTGATCATGTGTTCTTATATTCTCTTTGCAAATAATTTATGAGTATTTTTCCATGTATAAGGGCCTTTGAAATGTAATACGTTTTTGTATGTTTTTATGGTTTGGGTACTATGGTAACTGTTGCCTAATAAAATGCATTAGGCGATGTGATGGTTTGTATATGCTTAGCCCAGGAAATGGTACTATTAGGACTGTGGGCGTGGGCTTAAGACCCTCTTTCTAGCTGCCTGGAAGTCAGTCTTCCACTAACAGCCTTTAGATGAAGATATACAACTCTCAGATCTGCCCGCACCATGAACTCTCAGCTCTGCCTGCACCTTGCCTGCCTGGATACTGCCGTACTCCTGCCTTGATGATAGTGGACTGAACCTCTTATCCTGTAAGCCAGCCCAATTAAATGTTGTTCATTATAAGACTTGCATTGGTTATGGTGTCTGTTCACTGCAGTAAAACCCCAAACAAGACAGAAATTGGTAGCAAGGACTAAGTTATTGCTGTGATAGGCCTGACCATGCTTTTGTTTAGAAGAATGTGGATTTTAGGACTTTGCATTTGGAAAGTGGTGGAATAATTTAAATGGCACTTAATGGGATATCCTAGTAGGACTATGGAAGACTTTGTTACTGAAAGTGATTTGAATTGTGTGGACTTGGCCCGAGTTATTACTGGAGAATTTCAATATGTGGCATGGAGGCTGTTTTTGTGATATCTTGGTGATTTTGCACTAGTCTGAAGAGTCTGCCTGGGACTAAGGTGACGAGACTCCAATTAATTGCATTGACAAAGGAAGTCTCAGAAATACCCATCATGGACTTTGTTCTCTGGTTAAGTCTTATGAAGAGCATTTTAAACAAGCAGAGCAAGATAAGAAAGGAAAAATATAAAATATATGGTTTGAATATTAAAGGGGCACCAGGAAGTGAAACAGAGCCTAATCCTGTGTTCCAGGACATAGCAGATTAAGGGAGTGGGACTTTGGGGGAATATCCTACCCAGCTAAAGGTGTGTGCTAGGCATGGCGGTACACACCTTTAATCCCACGAGACAGACACTCATATCTCTGAATTCAAAGTCAGTCTACAGAGCAAGTTCCTGGATAGTTGAGCTTCAGCAGTTTGAAAACAGGAAGCTGGTGATAATGTAAGATAACAAGGGGGCCAAGTTCCAGCTCCAGGAAGCAGCAGAACTCAGCAGCTTTGGTCATTTGTCTCTGACTTTATAGTCAAGAAGAAAAGAAGACTCCTGGGACAATTGAGGCTAGTTATCTGGATCTAAAAAAAATCAGTGGATTAAGAAGAGACCACCATCATTTTGGTGACATCTTCTGGAAGTACTTTCTGAGAGCACAAAGAAACTGTGTTCCAGAGATAGCCAAGGCAGTCCCTCGTGCTGCAGCTGGACTTGATAAAGTGTAAGAGTCACCCAGGTGATACTGGTTTTAAAGGAATGAAAGGGTCACAAAGAGCAGCTGAGGCTCGGCATTATGAGGGGCATAGAAGGCCATTGGTGAAGGTGCAGCCTCAGTTGCAGTTGCTGGCCCAGGACTGAAGGAGCCAGCAAAGGAGTTGAGGCTTGGCACCATGTAGAGAGCCTATGACAGGCTTTTGGTGAAGCCTAGTTACAGAGGACAACTCTAGCATACTGGAGATGCCTGTACCATGGGATGATCACCAAGAACAGCAGCAGCAGTGGAGTGGATCAACAGTGAACCTAAGAGTGCTACAGAGGGCAGAGCTGGAGAAGTGACGCCAGCCCTTTGGAGGAGCCCAAAAGATCATGTGTGGATCCCAGACAATGAAACAAAAAGCTGTAACATTGAAGTTGCCTTGGAGACCCCAAGATGTTTGAGGTGGCAGAGCCATGGACTATCTATTGAGCAAAGTTGCTAACAGTGAGTGAAAGCAGCCCAGGAAAAGAAGTTTGTGTAGTCAACAAAGATGAAAATGGAGTTGGAGATCTGAAGACCACTTTGACATCATACATGGATATGCAGAGTTTGGAGTTTGCCCAGTTGGTTTCCTATCTTGCTTTGGGGATTAGAGTTAAGCAACTGGCTGAATCTCAAAAGAGACTTTGAACTTTGGATTTTTAACATTGTTAAGACTGCTATAGACTATGGGGACTTTGGAAGTTGGACTAAATGGACCTTTTTATTATGCTATGGCTAGATATGGCTCCCATAGACATGTGTTTGAACAAGCCTATGAAAGCCAGAGGGTAGAATGAGGTGGTTTGTACATGCTTGGCCCATGGAGTGGCACTATTAGGAGGTGTGGGCCTTTTGGAGTAGGTCTGTCACTGTGGGCATGGGCTTAAGACCCTCTTCCTAGCTGCTTGGAAGTCAATCTTCCACTAACAGCCTTCAGATGAAGATGTAGAACTCTCAGCTCTGCCTGCACTATGCCTCCTGGACATTGCCATGCTCCTGCCTTGATGACAATGGACTGAACCTCTATAGAGTCTGTTCATCCAGTTGAAGCATGTGAAAGAAAAGTATCAGTGTCACAACGCATGTTGAAGGAGCTGGATCACTCAATTAAAAAAAAATTCACAATGTAAACAAATGAAAAAAATTCCTGCTGCATTCCAGCAACAAAATTAGAAGATTAAAGTGAAATTAAGGCCAGATACAGTAGGGTACATCTTTCATCCCAGCACTCAGGAGGCTAAGGCAGGCAGATCTATGAGATGGAAGCCAGCTTGGTCTCTATATCATGTACCAGGCTATACAGTGAGACTCTGTTTCAGAAACAAACAAAGAGAAAACCCAAACAAGAAAGGAAAGGTATATTTTCTACATTAATATCAAAATCCTCTAAAATCTGCCTTTCAGCACAATTATAACATGAATGTTAGAAGACTGGTTATATTGCTTTCCATGAGAATGCCTCTCATTGGCTTATGTTTTTGAAGTTAATTCCCCAGCTGATCATAATGTTTTGGAAGGTTCAGTTGTTAGATCTTTATTGAATAAAGTATGACACTGAAAGTAGACTTAGAAAAAAAAATAGCTTCAAGCAACCTTAGTTCTCTCTCTCCCTCCTTAAGATAATTGTTGAGGATTTCAACAGCGTGGTTGCTTGCTTTCAGGCCTTTGTGACATGACGTACTCTTATCCGCTGAAGAACTAAGCCAAAATAATCTATTTCTTTCAGAAGTTGCCTCATGGTGTTTTATGAAGGCAGGAGACAAAAAACAGTTATAGTAAACCATTTTCTGATAAACATCATATTCTGAAATCTGATCAAGAACAGGTAGTATGATAGGCCATGAGAAATAAGGGCCCAATTAGTGATGAAAATGTATTTGTTCCAATTCCAAAGCATTATATTATATTACTGTTAGTAAATTCAGGAAGACTCAAATATTTTGGACCTGAGACAGAGTGGTGTGTTATGCTGAACCAATCCATATCATTACATAACTTTTTTTTTTTTTTTTTTTTTACTATTTTAATAAAGTAAGAAAGTCACATTCAACTCATGAGAAATTACTGACTTGGGACATTTTGCTGTGGGTAGTATAATCTTAAGTATACAGAGGCCTCTGTTTCAAAATGATCACAGATATTTTCTATCAATTGCTGCATTGGGGGTGTTGAACCTCAAACATCAGACAGTTGAAAGTTAGCGTTGAGGTCTGGCCTTGAACAATATGGAAATTCAAACCACCTGAACAGGGTCTGGGGATTGGAGTTTCGTATGTTCAATGGATCAAGCATGCTCTGTGTGCTGATTCTGAGATCATTATTCTACATTGGCACAGATTTCTAGTATCATGACAAGTTTGGAAACTTTTGCACAATGAAAAGACATCTTACCTTGTACCTGTCACACAATATTGTTTTCTTCATTCTGTAACTATTAGGATACAGAATTCTTGTTTATGGTGGTAGTAAGCCTGTGTTGAGGCAGTACAAAATAGGTCCAGGCTGTTTCACAGCTGGAATTATGTGAAATAACACAGATTGAGAAGGATGCAAGTGTGTGGAACAGGGACACTCAGTCAAATATGGCTGATGACCAATTAAACAGAGGTCTGCGGGAATGGAACATTCAGCCGTATTTGTGGAAAGTCATGGTAAGAGCTCAGTTACAGAAACCTGCTGGTCATTCCTAGAGGTACTTCAAGAGCTAAATCTTTGGCAGCCAAAACAGGACGTTGTAGGGAAAAGAAACTACCTTCATCTGTAGAACACCCTGTGGGACAGCCTGGAGACATCATGGGCCAGCCTGGTCTACAGGGTGAGTTCCAGGACAGCCAGGCCTGAGAAATCCTGTCTTGAAATAACAAACACAAACAAAAACAAAAACAAGAAAAGTAGTCCCATGATGAGCCAGTGCAGATTTGATTCAATCTGAAAGTGTTATTTACTGAGTCCCACAATATAGTTTGGAAACATTAGAATTTACTAAGCAAATCTTTACTTCACATTAATTTTCCATCTGAGATGTATTTGTACTAGGATGTAAATACTAAATTCAGAAATGTGTCTTCATATGCTAAGTTCTTCTTCTTCTTTTTTTTTTTT
>NW_022196911.1:22624564-22643191 GCF_008632895.1 Mastomys coucha
AAAAAAAAAAAAAAAAAAAAAAAAAGATGTTTTCTTTATTTACATGTCATATAATATCTCCTTTCAATTTACTAAGTTCTTAAAGTTTACACCTTACAGCCTGGGTGCAGTGAGAATATCAGGCCATACTATATTTGCAGTTGTAAAATGCAGAATAGATTAGAACAAAACTGGAAAGCAATTTTAAATAACTCTGATCACTTAATTCTATTTTAAAACTTGTAATTGTTTTATTCTCCTTGGTCCAACAAAAGCACTATTTTTTTTTTTTTGTTTTGTTTTGTTTTGTTTTTGAGACAGGGTTTCTCTTTATAGCCCTGGCTGTCTTGGAACTCACTCTGTAGACCAGGCTGGCCTTGAACTCAGAAATCCGCCTGCCTCTGCCTCCCAAATGTTGGGATTAAAGGCTGCGCCACCACCACCCGGCCCAAAAGCACTATTTTCATTCCTGTACGGCTGAATTGCTTTGGTGCTTCTTGGTTTTGTTGAATAAATATGTCATTCTGTTGCCCTGCCTATCTCAGAACTCAGCATGTAGAGCAAGCCTGGACTTGCATGGAATCTACCTGCCTCTGCCTCTGTGAAATAAAAGCACTGTACCAACACAGCTGACGCAAAGATCCTCTTAGAATTACAGGATTTGATGACATTCCTTATGACTGCGCACATCTTTCAAGCGTAAGGATAATGCCTAGATCCTGTGCACTGTGCTTGACGTCAAAAAATTATAAGGGGGGTGGACGCGAGGAAACTGGGAAGGAAGATAACGTTTGAAATGTAAGTAAATAAAATAACCAATAAAAAAAAAAGAGTTACAGGTTCTGTTTTGTTTTGTTTTTTGTTTGTTTGTTTGTTTTCTATTCCCCCTTCCGTCTCCGGGAGGCGGCGGGACCTTGGCAGTACTCCCGAGTGGGCTCAACGCTCATCGAGGGGCTCGGCCCAGTAGAGTTGTATTTTTCTGGTCTGGGCTTCGCCAGCCCCTTCTCCGAGACCCTTCCCTTGGGAACCGTGGCCCGCAGCGCTTAGTTAGGACTGGATTGCTTGGCGCAAAAAGGTGGACAAGTCCTGTTTTCCAGAGAAGTTGACGTTTAACATTTTTGAAGGATCTAGAGCTTTTGTACTTGCAGACACGAATAAGGATGAAGAATTTGTAGAAGTGTTTAATAGATTAAAAACATTTGCTAACTTCCCAAGCAGCAGTCTTGTTTCATCAAGACGGGCCGCGCAGTGTTTCAGTTGTCAGGCAACAGGCAGTAGATAGATGGCAATATGGAGACTCAGCTGTTGGAAGACACAGGAGAATATCCCCAAATTGTAGATTTACGGTTTTTATTTTGAAAAGGGTGCCACACAGTCTACAAATCCTGGTTATCCAAAATGGCCAGTACAAATCTGAAAACTGTGTGGGAAACAGAAATCACTTTGCTCTTGACAGGTCGTCTGAGACTCATGCATATTATCTCTTGAGAACTGGACAGGTTGTAGATATTTCAGACACCGTGTAACAGAGGAACTCTGCCATGTCATTTCAGATCTGGCCAGACTGTGCCCGTTTAACCCCCAGAGTGTTAGCTTGTGCTGGCCTCTACCACACAGGGATTGATGATCAAGTGTAATGCTTTTGTTGTGGTGGAAAACTGAGAAATTGGGAACCCTGTGCTCATGCCTGGTCAGAATACAGGAGACACTTTCCCAATTGCTTCTTTGTTTTGGGACGGAATGTTAATGTTCGAAGTGAATCTGGTTTGAGTTCTGATAGGAATTTTCCAAATTTAACAAATTCTCTAAGAAATCCAACCATAGCAGAATATGAAGCATGGATCATCACTTTTGGAACATGGATATACTCAGTTAACAAAGAACAACTTGCAAGAGCTGGATTTTATGCTTTAGATGAAGGCAATAAAGTGAAGTGCTTTCACTGTGGAGGAGGGCTCACAGACTGGAAGCCAAGTGAAGACGCTTGGGTCTGCTAACTGGTATCCAGGGTATAAATATTTATTGGATGAGAAGGGGCAACCCATTTACTTGGGGAATCGGTAAGAAATGCTGAAAAAAAAACCAAAACACCATCACTAACTAAAAAAATCTATGATACCATCTTCCAGCATCCTATGGTACAAGAAGCTATACGAATGGGATTTGGCTCAAGGACATTAAGAAAACAATGGAAGAAAAAAGTCCAAACATCTGGGAGCAGCTATCTATCACTTGAGGTTCTGATTGCAGATCTTGTGAGTGCTCAGAAAGAGAATATGCAGGATGAATCAAGTCATACTTCATTGCAGAAAGGCATTAGTACTGAAGAACAGCTAAGGCACTTACAAGAGGAGAAGCTTTGTAAAATCTGTCTGGATAGAAATATTGCTGTAGTTTATGTTCCTTGTGGACGGACATCTAGTCACTTGTAAACAGTGTTCTGAAGCAGTTGACAAATGTCCCATGTGGTACACAGGCATTACAGTCAAATTTTATGTCTTAATCCAGCACCACAGTAGGCAAGTTATGTTCTTACTCTAATTGAATGTGTGATGTGAGTAAACTTTAACTAATCAGCATTTTTAAAAAAGATAATAATAAAAGAGTTCCCTTTGTTATGGTGACTCTTTACAACAACAGAGACCATGTGTGGTGTTTTTAATCTGATTGTCCCATGGAAAATAGCACTAGTGTGGCCTTTAGAGTAGGCGCAACCTTTTTGGAGGAATTGCTTCACTATGGGGGTAGGTTTTGAGGTCCTATGCTCATGCCTAGCCCAATGTGGAAGAGAACCTCCTCCTAGCTACCTGTGGATCAAAATGCAGAATGCTTGGCTCCTCCACCACTAAGTGTACCTGCACTATGCCATACTTCCCACCATGATGATAATGGGCTAAACCTCTGACACTTTAAGCCAGTCCTAATTAAATGTTTTATATGAGTTACCTAGGTTATGGTGTCTCCTCACAACAATGAAACCTAGCCAGGGCATCCTAACAAAGACTACAATACCCTGTTAGATACTGTAGATCTTTTTAAGAATCTCTTTATCATAGCCTGGACTCACTGATAAGGAATACCTGCTTACATGTGAAGCAGAATAAAGAGGCTTGGCAATGAAGAGAAAATGGGCAGTATAAATGTACTAGGTAATTTGGAGGGATTGAGGTAGAAGTAGAGAGAGATTCATGTGACACTGGCAGTAGAATGTAGAAATTAGTTTACTTAACAAACAGCTAATAGTACTTGATCTGCTTTAAGAGGACATGGGGACAGATACTACCACTGGCATAGTGGCTGACAAACAGTAATAATTTAAATTGCAGTAGATCTGGTACCATCTTCAGACTTCAGCAGCTGCCAGCTGCAAGTTACATGAATACATGCTGTAAAACATTGATATGCAGAAACTAAAATACATGATCTAATAAACTTTCTTAAAACAATAATGTGTAAATGTAAAATGAGACTGGGTTTGCTAAAACCTATTTCTCAATAAAGGAATCTGGAATATTCTATTGTATATAATGTGAAGATTATCCTATTGTATATGCTACTAACTTTTTATGTAAGAATGAATGCTGGGAGAAGCTATAATTTTGTCACTATTATTTGATTGTGCAGGTATCTCATTTGTATATTTATATAAGTATTACAGGAATTCCATTATTTTTATTTTAGGGTACTGTAAAATTATGAATATTCTTGCCTCAAACTTTGATGCCTAATCTCCTAGCTTGTATTGCTTCTGTAATTCCTTTAGATTCTGTTTCTTTTATGGTCAATTTTCCACATAGAATATCAGCAGGACCTTGAGAAAAATGGCTTAGTACATTTGTAGAATATTAAACTTTATTTATATAGTCTTCCCATATTAAACTTTATTTATATAGTCTTCCCATTGATATTCTCCTGTTGTCTGCATCCATACAATTACTCAACGGTTTTCTTTGCAATTATTTAAATAGATTTTGAATCTTTTTTTAATCCTCTGAAGGTTTTTGAACTCTTGGAGTTTTCTCAAAATTTCATATTTTTTCATCATTACTTTGTTCATTTTAAAGAAATTTCCCATTACTCTTGAAACAAACTGCTCACAATTTTTATGGAAGAGAAAAATCTCACCAAATATGTCCCCATGTTTGAATGAGAATTTCGTATCCATTTCTTGGTACTGATAATGCTATATATGTGTTTTTCTGTTTTCTATTTCTGTTTATATTTATGTGATCAGTGAATAATTATCTATTATTGTAAGAATGTGCTACAATTTCATACAAAATATTGTATTACCTTTGTGATATACTTAAAATGTATGTGAATTACTTTGCTTGCTTCACATTTGAAGAAACCATCTGCTTGCTTGGATGGTGACTGCAGTAAGTTGCATTTCTAAGTTCTTTCTGTTTAGTTTTCTGCAGGATTTGCTATATTTGAATATAGTTAGGGTAGACAGTCACTTCACTTGGTGAAGATTGTTGGGCGTGCACAGTATATTCAGATGCTGATTTCTGTGCCCAGAGATCTGGTTACTGTACAGCATTGTCATGGTTATTGAACCATCTCCTGAATCAGTGTTGTGTAAAGAATGCTCCCCAAATATCTCTGATTGATTAATAAAGAGCTGATCAGCTTATGGCTGGGCAGAAGAGATAAGAAGTCTGGACTTCCAGTCCTAGCCAGGACTCTTAGGTAGAAAGGTAACATTGGAAGAACCACAATGGAGAAAGTTTTGGAGAAACCACATGAAGAAAACAGGAGGATTTACCATGAGGTCATGATGAGAGAGCAGGAATCAGCATAAGCCAAGACCATGCTCAGATTAAAGGCAAGAGGAAATAGGCAGCCTTAGAGGGTTAGAATAGCTCAGAACATGCCAGCTTAGGCTTGTGTCTTGTAAATAAAGATGCCAGCTATTCAAGAGCTAACATAAGAACAGGTAATGCTTGAATCCTTAAATTAATGATTTCAAAAAAATTAGTTGGGAGTTTTCTTTAAAACTAGTAGTGTATAGCATGGATATTACACATGCACCAATGTGATGAGTACTTCTCAGTGACTAGCTGCAAGAGAAGCTCGGAGTAGCAGGCATATTCTTAGTTTTAAAGGAGGAAAATTGGAAAATTTTTGTTCTTCATACAACAGGGCCTCAGAAAAAGCCTCAGATTGATCTAGCCATTGCAATCCCTTGATCTTTGGTGTGAAGAGTGATATAAATGCTTCCTTTATCATTGGGGAATAGAGTATCAGTTAATATGTCATTTAGTCCATAAATGTTTTCTTATACGTGTACATCACAGAAGATTCCCTGATGGAACCTGAGTACAACACTCTTCTTTGAATGTAAGAAACTATTTTCTAGGAAGTTTGCCTTTAGGACTTTGTAGGAAAACTACAGTAGTGTGTTACCTCCTAGTTTGCACGGCCTATCCTACTACATGTTTTCAGAATGTGACATGAATTCTCTCTCCAAAAAGGAGCCTCAAATTCAATCCTAAAATGATTTAGCATAATTGTTTCTTGTCTGTTGCTTTTATAATGCTCCATGGCCAAGGAAACTTAAAAAGAGTTTACATTTCTAGTTGTTCTAAAGGGTTAAGATTCCATCAAGGGAGAGAGGCCTGACAGCAAGCAGCCATGTTGATGGAATGGAAAACTGAAAGATCACATTCTCAGTATGATTTCTAAGTAGAAAGTCAGAAGCAAGCTGTCTTAGGGCCTTTTTTCCTCATAATCTGCCCAGTGAAACACTTCTCCAGTGATTCTCTAGCAACTAATCTGCCCAAAATATTTTGATCTCCTGGAAGACTTATATTTCAAATACATGATCCTATTGGGGGGATATTGTCATTCAGATCTACTAATATTTAAAATACCAAGGCTCTTCTTTTCCTTGTATTTAAGGAAAACAGGGATTTCTGCAGGAAACAAGGAAAATACAACTAAAAATCTATATTGGGCCTGGCAATTGCCACTATATTCAGTTTCTGATTAGGGTATAAAAAGTCTGATTAATCTCAGGAAAATTTCCACAGTCTCAGCCTTGTTTTGGCCCCTCCAATTTTGGTTTAATATCTCACCTGCATGATGAACCAATGCAGATTTGATTAACTCAGAAATTATACTTATTGAGCCCCACAGTAATGGTTTAAAACAAAACATTGCCTAAGCATATTTATACCCTTCATTAATTTTTCACCAGACAAATGTAATCTATGATGTAAAATGTCATTCAGGAATATGTTGCTTCCTTTATTCACATTTGTTTATTTATTTATCTCTCTATTTTTTATTTTTTAAGATATGACCTCATTGTGTAATTTTATCTGTTCTGGAACTCACTATGTAGGGCAGGCTGTACTCAAACTCACAGATATCCACTTGCCTCTGACTACCAGTTGCTGGGATTAAACACTTATGTTATCACATTTAGATGTATATGCTGACTTCTTTTTTATTCATTTTATTTTATGTTTTACTTACTTTACATCTCATTCCCTGCCCCTTTCCAGTCACTCTCTTCCATAATCCTTCTACCATCTTTCCTCCCCTTCTACTCTGAGCTGGTGAGAGACTCCCTGGGAATCTCCCAACCCTGGCACTTCAAGTCTCTCTGAGGCTAGGTGCTTCCTCTCCAACTGATAAGAGGCAAGGCAACACAGCTAGAAGAGCATATACCACATATAGGTAACAATATATGCTGACTTCTTAATGATAGATCTTAGAGTCTGGAAAAGCAGAGAATGAGCTTATGCTGTTGGAGAATATTATGCCACACTTTTACAGTTAGAAATTGATCTATAGATTAGAACAATATTAAAAGTCCTCTTATAAACCATTCTGTTCACTCAACTATATGAGAGAATTTGAGTCTAGTTGTATTTTGTCTCCTTCGTCCAGCAAAAGCACTCTTCCCATGAATGCATAGCCAAATTGGCTTGCTGTAATTGTTTTGTTTTGTCTTTCTTTCATTGAATCAGTATATTACTTTGTTACTCTGTCTGGCTCAGAACTCACCACACAGACCAGGCCTGATCTTGCAAGGGATATCTCAGCCACTTGAAAGGAGAGATTAAAGCCCAGCTGGCTCATCCACTCAAATTTTAATTTCAAGATTTGTTGGCAGTTTTGTGGTTGTTCACTTCTCTCAGTAGGAAGGGCAATGCATAGCCTCTCAGCGGGTTTTGTACAGAGATTGAATGTAGAATTGCAGCAATCTGTTTTCTGTGTGAGGATACTTTTCTCTACTGTTCCTCCTTCTCAGGATTCTGAGGAATACTACTCTGCAAGTTTTTGGGCTTTGTGTGAGTGAATCTTACCTCTCAGAGAGTAAAATGAAATCCTCAGAAGAGAAAAGAGCACTACATGATATTTTGTCTGTTATTCATGATAGCTCTTTTCAGAAGTGTAAAGTTCCATTGATTTGTATTCCATTATAAATTAAGAAAGTCAGGAATATAAAGTACTGACAGGCTAATCACTTAGTTCTATTTCTGCTCTCTTTAGTTTTGATTGAGATGAGATTAGAGGTGGTAGAGCTCAAGTTATACTGAATGAAAGCTATCTGTAAGTATTTTCAGTATTCTTACACTGCAGGGCAGTTGCAGAATCTTTTGTAGAATCCTCTGTCTAGCTTACTCTTTATTTACTGTGCAGAAGACTGTTGGAAATCTAGGTGCTTTCTCAAGAAACATTCTTGCAAATTGCTCTTTCTAACTCTATGAAGAATTAAGTTGGAATTTTGATGAGGATTGCATTGAATCTGTAGATTGCTTTCAGCAACATTTTTACTATATTAATCCTGCCAATCCACGAGCATGGGAGATCTTTCCATGTTTTGAGGTCTTCTTTGATTTCTTTCTTCAGATACTTGAAGTTCTTTTCATACAGATCTTTCACTTGTCACACCAAGATAATTTATTTTGTGAAGGGTGTAATTTCCCTAATTTCTTTCTCAGCCCATTTATCCTTTGAGTATAAGAAGGCTACTAACTTGTTTAAGCTAATTTTATATCCAGCCACTTTGCTGAAGTTATTAGGTTTAGGAGTTCTCTGGTGGAATTTTTGGGGTCACTTAAATATACTATCATATCATCCACAAATAGAGATATTTTAACTTCTTCCTTTCCAATTCCTATCCCTTTGACCTCCTTTCATTGTTTAATTGCTCTAGCTAGAACTTCAAGTACTATATTGGATAGATAGGGAGAGAGTGAGCAGCCTTGTCTAGCCCCTGATTTTAGTGGGATTGCTTCAAGTTTCTCTCCATTTAGTTTGATGTTGGCTACTGGTTTGCTGTATATTGCTTTTACTATGTTTAGGTATGGGCCTTGAATTCCTGATCTTTCCAAGACTTTTAACATGAAAGGATGTTGAATTTTGTCAAATGTTTTTTTAGCATCTAGTGAAATGATCATGAGGTTTTTTTTCTTTGTTTATGTAGTAGATTACATTGATGGATTTCCATATGTTGAACCTTCCCTGTATCCCTGGGGTGAAGCCTATTTGATCATGGTGAATGATCATTTAGATGTGTTTTCGCATTTTGTTTGCAAGAATGCTATTGAGTATTTTTGCATCAATGTTTGTAAGGGAAATTCATCTGAAGTTCTCTTTCTTTGTTGGGTCTTTGTGTGGTTTAGGTATAAGCATAATTGTGGCTTCATAGAATGAATTTGGGAGTGTTCCTTCTGTTTCTATTTTGTGGAAGAGTTTAAAAAGTATTGGTATTAGGTCTTCTTTGAAGATCTGATAGAATTCTGCAGTAAAATAGACTTTCAACAAAAATTATCAAATAAGATGGGAAAGATGCTTCATATTCATCAACAAAAAATACGCCAAGATGAACTCTCAATTCTGAACATCTACAAAAGCTAGTACACCCACATTTGTAAAAGAAACATTACTAATGTTCAAATCACACATTGAACCTCACACAAAAATAGTGGGAGACTTCAACTCCTCACTCTCACCAATGGATAGACCAAGGAAACAGAAACTAAACAGAGGCACACGGAAAAAGAATATACTGTCTTCTCAGCACCTCGTGGTACCTTATCCAAAATTGATCACATAATCAGACACAAAACAAGTCTCAACCAATACAAGAGGATTGAATTAATCCCATGTATTCTACCAGACAAACATTCTGGCACTCAATAACAACAAAAACAATAGAATACACACATACACATGGAAGCTGAACAACTCTTTACTCAACATTAACTTGATCAGAGAAGAAATAAAGAAAGAAATTAAAGACTTTTTAGAATTTAATGAAAATGAAGACACAACATACTCAAACTTAATGGACACATGAAAAGCAATGCTAAGAGGAAAACTAATAAATAGCTCTGAGTATTGAGAGCATACACTAGCACACACTAAAGACATTGGAGAGAGCATACACTAGCAGCTTAACAGTACACATGAAAGCTCTAGAACGAAAAGAAGCAAATACACCCTAGAGGAGTAGATGGCAGGAAATAATCAAACTCAGGGCTGAAACCAACCAAGTAGAAACAAAGAGAACTATACAAAGAATCAACAAAACTAGGAGCTGATTCTTTGAGAAAATCAGCAAGATACATTAAACCTTAGCCAGAATAACCAGAGGGCACAGAGACAGTATCTAAATTACCAAAATCAGAAATGAAAAGGAAGACAAAAGAACAGAAACTGAGGAAATTAAAAAAAAAATCATCAGATTCTACTACAAAAGCCTATACTCAATAAAACTGGAAAATCTGGATGAAATAGATGATTTTCTAGAAAGATACCAGGTACCAAAGTTAAATCAGAGTCAGACAAACAATCTAATCAGTATTGGTATTAGGTCTACTTTGAAGATCTGATAGAATTTTACAATAAAATAGACTTTCAACAAAAGCTATCAAAAAAGATGGGAAATAGAAGCAGTTATTAAAAGTCTCCCCAATAAGCCGGGCGGTGGAGGCAGAGGCAGGCGGATTTCTGAGTTCGAGGCCACCCTGGTCTACAGAGTGACTTCCAGGACAGCCAGAGCTATACAGAGAAACCCTGTCTCGAACCCCCCCTCCAAAAAAAAGTCTCCCCAATATAAAAAGCCCAGAGCCAGATGGGTTTTGTGCCGAATTCTATCAGACCTTCAAAGATGACTCAATACCAATATTTCCCAAAGTATTCACAAAATAGAATCAGAAGGAACACTACCCAATTTGTTCTATGAAGCTAGAGTTAAGCTGATACCTAAACTACCCAAAGACCAAAGAAAGAAAGAGAACTTCAGGTCAATTTTCCATCTGAATATCAATTGAAAAATAGTCAACAAGATTCTTGCAAACTGAATCCATGAGCAAATCAAAATGACCATTCACCATGATCAAGTAGGCTTCATGCTAGAGATGCAGGGATGGTTCAATATATCATCCATCAATGTAATCCACTATCTAAAAAAATTTAAAGGAAAAAAAAACACAGGAAGATCTCATTAGATGCCTTTGACAAAATAAAACACCCCATCATGGTAAAAGTCTTGGAAATATCAGGATTTCAAGGCACATACCTAAATGTAATTAAAGAAATATACAGCAAACTAATATCAATCTATGTGGAGAGAAATTTGAAGGAATCCTACCAAAACCAGCAACAAGAAAAGGCTACCTACTCTCTCCCTGTCCAATATCATAATCGAAGTTCTAGCTAGAGCAATTAGACAAGAAAAGGAGGTCAAAGGGATACAAATTGGAAAGGAAGAAGTCAAAATATCACTATTTGCAAATGATATGATAGTATACTTAAGTGACCCCTAAAATTCCACTGAAGAACTCCTATGGCTGGTAAACAACTTCAGCAAAGTGGCTGGATATAAAATTAACTCAAACAAATCAATAGCCTTCCTCTACTAACAGTAGCCATCCTCTACTCAAAGGATAAACAGGCTGAGAAAGAAACTAGTGAAAAGAAATCCTTCAGAATAGTTACAAAGAATCTAAAATATCTTGATGTGATTCTAGCCAAGCAACTGAAAAATCTGTATGACAAGAACTTCAAGTCTCTGAAGAAAGAAATTGAAAATGACCTCAGGAGACGGAAAGATCTGCCATGCTCATGGATTGGGAGGATTAACATTATAAAAATGGCTGTCTTACCAAAAGCAATCTACAGATACAATGCAATCCCCATCAGGCAGTGGTGGTGCACACCTTTAATCCCAGCACTTGGGAGGCAGAGGGAGGCAAATTTCTGAGTACGAGGCCAACCTGGTCTACAGAGTGAGTTCCAGGACAGCCAGGGCTATATAGAGAAACCCTGTCTCAAAAAACAAACAAACAAACAAACAAACAAACAAACAAACAAACAGTCCCATCAAAATTACAACTCACAGAGATAGAAAGAGTAGTTCTCAAAATAACAAAAAAGCTCAGGATAATGAAAACTATTCTCAACAATAAAAGTACTTCAGGGGGAATCGGCATTCCTGACTTCAAGCTCTACTACAGAGCAATGGTGATAAAAAAGCAAAACAAAACAAAACCAAAAACAAACAAACAACAAAAGTCATGGTATTGGTACAGAGACAGGCAGGTAGATCAATGGAATAGAATTGAAGACCCAGAGACAGATAAATACACCCACTGTCACCTGATCTTTGACAAAGAAGCCAATATCATACAGTGGAAAAGAGAAAGTATTTTCCACAAATGGTGCTGGTCTAATTGGTGGTCTGCATATAGAATAATGCAAATTGATCCATTTTTATCTTCTAGAAAGCTCAAATCCAAATGTATCAAGGAATGCCACATAAAATCAGATATACTGAATCTAATAGAGGAGAAAGTGGGAAAGAGTCTTGTGAACATTGGCACATAGGAAATTTTTCTGGACAAAACACAAATGGCTCAGGCTCTAAGATCAATCATCAACAAATGGGACTTCTTGAAACTGAAAAGCTTCTGTAAGGCAAAGGACACTATCTATAGGACAAAACGGCTAAAAAACAGATTGGGAAAAGATCTTTACCAATCCTACATCTAATAGATGGCTACTATCCAATAGATACAAAGAATTCAAGAAGTTAGACTCCAGAAAACCAAATACTCAGTTAAAAATGGAGTACAGAGCTAAGCAAAGAATTCTCAACTGAGGAATCTTGAATGGCCGAGAAGCACCTAAAGAAATGTTTAATGCCCTTACTCATCAGGGAAAAGCAAATCAAAACGATCTTGGGATTCCATCTTACACCAATCAGAATGGCTAAGATACAAAATTCAGGTGACAGCAGATACTGGCAAGGATGTGGAGAAAGAGGAACACTCCTCCATTGTTGGTGGGATTGCAATCTGGTACAACCACTTTGGAAATCAATCTGGCAGTTTCTTAGAAAATTGCAAATAGCTCCACCTAAATACTTAGCTATACCACTCCTGGGGATATACCCCAAAGAAGCTCCAACATATAACAAGGGTACATGCTCCACTATGCTCATAGCAGCCTTATTTATAATAAGGAAATGCTGGAAACAACCCAGATATCCCTCAATGCAAGAATGGATAAAGGAAATGTGGTTTGTTTATACAATGGAATACTACTTAGCTATTTAAAAGCTTCATGAACTTTGTAGGCAAATGGATAGAACTAGAAAATATTATCCTGTGCAACCCAACCTAGATCCAAATGCTGTGTACTCACTGATAAGTGGATATTAGCCCCAAAGTTCAGAATACCCACAATACAACTCCCAGATCATGTGAAGCTTAACGAGAAGGAAGGCCAAAGTGTGGATGCTTCAAAACCACTTAGAAGGGGCAACAAAATAATCATAAGAGTCAGACAGAGGGAGGAACCTGGGTGGGAGGGGGGAGGAAAAAAGTAGGGTCAGGACCAGGTATGTGAAGAGACAGGAGAAAAGTCCCAAGGGCCAGGAGAATGAATAGAAATAAGTAGTGGTTGGGGGCTAGGAACTTGCAGAACCACTAGAAACTCCCAGATGCCTCAGATATGAGAGGTTCCTAGGACCTCAGGGGGATGACACTAGCCAAAATACTCAACAGCAGGGAGATAGAACCTGAAGAGAGACCAACTCCAGTAGATAGACATATCCCCCAGTGGGGGAATGGGACCACTCTGCCATCTAAAAAATTTTAACCCAGAATTTTCTGTCTAAAGGAAATGCAGGGACAAAAATGGAGCAGAAGCTAATGGAAAGGTCATGGAGAGACCCATGCAATTCAATCCATCCACAGACACCAACCCCCAATACTATTGCGGATGCCAAGAAATGCTTGCAGACAGAAGCCTGGTATGGCTGTCTTCTGAGAGGCTCTGACAGTATCTGACTAAGACAGATGCAGATATTCACAGCCAACCATTGGACTGAGGCCTGGGACCCCAATGGAAGAGTTTTGGGGTGATATGAAGGAGTTTAAGGGGATTGCAACCCCATAGGAAGAATAACAGTATCAATTAACCAGACCCCTCAGAGCTCCCAGGGACTAAACCACCAAGCAAAGTGTATACATTAGCAGGTCCATGTCTTCTGTGACATATGCAGCAGAGGACTGACTCATCTGGCATCAGTGGGTGGGGAGGTGCTTAGTCCTGTGGAGGCTTGATACCCCAGAGAAGGCAGATGCTAGAGGGGTGAGGCAGGAGTGGGTTGGTGGATGGGTGAGCACTCTCCTAGAGGCAAAGGGAAGGGGAATGGGATGGGGACTCATGGAGGGGAGATCAGGAAGGGGAATAATGTTTGAAATGTAAACAAAGGAAATGATTAATAAAAAACAAAAGCAAAATATTTAAAGAACTCAAGATGTTAGACAACAACCAAGAAATAACTCAAGTAAAAAAATGAGATACAGAGTTAAAGAGAGAATTATCAACAGAAGAATCTTGAATATCAGAGAAACACCTAAAGAAATATTCAACATCCATAGTCATTAGGGAAATGCAAATCAAAATGATCCTGAAATTCCATCTTACACCCACCAGGATGGGTAAGATTGAAAGCTCAAGTGACAGCACATGATGCTGGTTGTGGTGCAAGGTGAACATTCCTCCTTTGCTGGTGAGACTGCAAACTTGTACAACCACTCTAGAAATCTGGAAACCAGTTTTTTAGAAAATTGGTAATAGTTCTACCTAAAGACCCACCTATAACATTCCTGGGCATATACCCAAAAGATGCTCTACTATAACACAAGGACACATGCTCCTCTATGTTCATAGCAGTATTATTCATAACAGCCAGAAAGTGGTATCCCCTGATGTCCATCAACCGAAGAATGCATAAAGAAAATGTGGTGCATCTACATAATGGAATGCTATTCAGCTATTAAAAACAACAACAACAACAACAACAACAACAACAAACCAAAACACTGACACCAGGAAATTTGCAGGCAAATAGATGAAACCAGAATATACATTCTGAATGATGTAACCCAGATCAAAAAGTACGTGCATTATATGTACTCACTTGTGTGTACACATTAAGCAATAAGGTACAAGATATCCACACATACTCTACGAACTCAAAAGAAGCTAAAAAAGAAGTCCCCAGTGAGGATGCTTGAATGTCACTAGGAAGGAGGGGTAAAATAGTCATAGGAGGTAGATGGAGGTAGGGAACTGGGTAAGAGAGGGGATGAGCAGTCTGTAATCAGGTGTGGGAAGATACAAGAGAGAGAGCCAAAGTGCTAGGATAATGAATGGAACTCTGCAGCAGGCACAGGTTGGAGGAGCTTCTTGAGAACAGGACAGAGACCTGGGGTAGGGAAGGCTCCCAGGAGTGTATGGATGACTTTAGTTGACTTCTAGCAGTAGTGATAGGGAACCTGACATGTTACAACTTGTCTCAATTCAGCTGCTTCATCAACTATTTCCTTATCTGTTTCATTTTGTTGAGTCCAAAGTTCATGAGAATGCATATGCCAGTATTCAACACATTCAGCACTTTGAACTTCTTTATGAAGAACTACTCCAGCTGTGTTAGCAGTAGAAGTTAATGAGATGATGACCAGGACTACAGCAATTATCCATCAAACCATCCATTTAGTTCTTTATATTCGTTCAGCAAGCTTCTCTATTAGCATCATCACAGATGAATGTTGCCTTTATCTCAACAATCTCACTGGAATACAACGGCTGGTCTTGCTCTGAGAATATATAAACTTTCAAAAATAACATCTAACATACTAGCCTTGCACAGGTCTTCAGTAACAGATAACATAATTTCATGCAAGCCATAAAGTTGTGACTTTGATCTAAATTAAAGGAAAAATGACATCTGTAAGTATTAAAGTTCAAGTATCTCTCCTATACTTTTAAAACATAGCTGCCCTCATACCAGTCAACTCACAATCTGTAACTCCAGTCTCAGGGAGTCTGATACGCCCTTTTGGCTTTTACAAGCACCAAGCCTGCACATGGTACACAGGACCACATACAGACAAACCACCATTACATGTAATGGTTAAAAAATTGTGAAAGGAAATAGGGAGTAGGGGTAAGGAATGGAAACTGTACTCAGAATATATTGTATGAAAAAATTTTAAATAAAAAAATTACACAAAGGTTAAGAAAAGGTTCATGTGAAATTGCTCTCCTGCCTTCTTCTCACCCGATTGGCAGCTGGATGACTAATGTTTTCCAAGCTACTGAAGAAGCAGGGTAAATTTTCCACTTATAAGACAAGGTTTCCAGAAAGGAAAAAAGTAATTAACTTTTAGTTGTTAGAATTTAGATAGTCAGAATATCACTAATAGATACTTAATATCAGCTAAAGATCAAAGAAAAGGTATTCCCAGTAGGTCTGGGCCTGTAGTCCTAGCATTTATGAGGCAAAGGGATCAGAAGTTCACAAACATTTTCAGAGCATTTGATAGCAAGTGGCTACAAATACCCTATGACCTCTATAAGTGTGCTGTGGCATAAGTGAACCCCCCCACACAACAAATACATATAATAACTGCTTTTAAAATAGTGTTTTTTCCACCCCCTCCTCCACTCGAGACTATTGGCTGCATCTTCTTTTAGAAGCAAGGCAAGTGCTCTCTCTGATGCTCACTGATCCACAGTATAGTGTATTTTGATGAATTCTCCATTGGATTTTGAGTTAAGCATTCATTTTCTATGGATCATAAGACTAGATTTTGCTAATTCCACCTGGAAATAATAAGACCATTGCCATCTTTTTTAGTCAAATTTAAAGCAAGCTTGATTTTGATTGGGGACCAACCAAGACCTGGCCAACAACTCCCTCCTAAGTTAGGTTAAAGAGAATAATGCACATCCATTATAGAGACAATGGAGTAGTAAGGAAATACAGAAAAATCTTAACACCATGTGGATTTTCAGTTTTGTTTTTGTTTTTGATTTTCCAAAATTATTAGGGAGGGTGATTTGAGAGGATAGGGTCTTTTCAAAATCAAGTCAAGTTCATGACTTGGAGCAGATCAGGCCCCAGAAAACAGACTTAGCAACAGCAACAAAGAACTTACAGTAAATGGAAACTTATTTTTAACAATACAATATAATGTCTTCTACCTGCAAAATCGAGTTAGTCATGTCCCTTATTCCCCAAATTGACTTGTGTGTTTCTGTTTAATTTTTGATAAGAGACCGTCTTTAATATAATTGAGTAACAATGTTTCTAGATTTTGTTTGTTTTTGTGATGGATGGTCAATAGTAACATATGAGTATGTAACTGATAGGTGTCAAGGAGGTGCTCCAGGAAAGCTGAAGGAAATCCAGCCCTGTTTCACACCTGCTAGCTTACATAGGTTAGTGGGCTTTCAGGCTGCCCATTTCATCCCTTCTAACAGAACCCGGTGGTACTCACTGTGTGATCTACTGAAAGACTGAATTTAGAAATTTGGAAAAAGCATGTTAATGGAAATGCATTAATGTATAACCTTTACTTAAAGAAGGCATAGGAAGTCTCTATAACGAGCCAGGAATGTGGACTGGTCAGTTCCAGGAACAGGATAGCTGTCAGCCATTAAGAAGATAACATTGCCCAGAATAAGGAACAGGACAGTCATTAAGAAGATAGCTTTGACCAAACCACATTCCTCTAGAAAATGAGTGTGCAGAATGACTTCCTTGTGATCTGGCAGTGGGTTCCTTTAGAATTTTCTATTGTTCTCATGCTATGTGTCCTTGGTCACCCCATCACCCCCCCTTGGGTTGTGGTTTTTCCCTTTAAATACCCCGCACTTCTTGTGTTCGGGGTCGAACCCCTCTGGCCTGCCAGGCTATGAGTTCAACCCCAGGTCTGGCCTGAATAAACCTCATGTGATGGCAGCAAGGTCGGTCTCTCGTGAGTTATTGGGTGGTCCTGTTATCCTGAGACTTGAGTGAGGGTCTCCCCATTTCTGGGGGTCTTTCTTTACCTCTTTCTGTATTGTAGACCTATTTGTGGTCTTGATCTTGGCAGAGTGTAATCAATTGCTGTAACCTCCCCCTTCAGCTTTTGTTCTGCTGACAAAGCCAGCTCACCTAGGGTGGAGTTTCCTGAGATGAAGAGAGCTCCTTTATCCTGCCGCTTCTCTGCCCCTTCTGAAGTCTCTGCTAGGAGCCACCACCTGCTGAGTTGCTGAGTGCTCCCAACTGTCAGGCTTCCATTATCGACAAGATGCTAACGACTCGACTAATTCCTGGCATTGAGAAAGATGGTTTCATTTCTGATATAAAAAGCTGATGCTCTCTAGTAAAGGTGGACCTTGATTGGAATCTTTTTGACTAGGTCTGGTTCTTTCTCTCACCATCCGATTTCCCCTATTTTTCCCAGGCCCCTGCCTCTCTTTGAGGAACCCTGTTTGTGTAGCTGCTGGAAGCTACAAATTGAGGCTACCCTCTGGTCATAAGCTACTCAAACTATTACAGGGAGCCCTTCAATTGCTTTTGCAAGAATCTCTTCCCTTTCTTTGATAAGGAAGAGGGTACAGAGAATCTGCTGATTCTCCCACATGTTGCTCCCACATGAGGAAATTATTTTAAACATTAGAATCAATTAGAGAAATTAAGAAATCTGAATTAGTGCTGAAATGGGTGTTGCAGATATATATAGAGGAGAGAGTGACATTATCTTAGTTTGGGTTTTACTGATATGAAAATATACCATAACCAAGGGCAACTCTTATATGAACAACATTTAATTGAGTCTGGTTTACACTTTCAGAGGTTCAGTCTATTAAATTCATGGCACGAAGTGAAAGGCTGAATTTAGAAATTTGGAAAAAGCATGTTAATGAAGATGCATTAATGTATACTGTATAACCTTTACTTAAAGGGCATAGAAAGTCTCTGTAATGAGCCAGGAATGTGGAATGGTCAGTTTCAAGAACCTGTTGGCCACAAAGCCCCCACCCCTACTTAGGTCCAAGAACAAAAAGCAGGATATGAGCCATCTGGGTGGTTCTAGGGAATGGTTAGCCATAAAGTGAAAGCATTGACCAGACCATATTCTTGTGAATAATGAGTAGGGGTTGGGTCCTGTTAGAATTTTCCACTGATCTCTTGTTATGTGTCCTTGGTTACTCCCTCACCCCCCTAGTTTGTGGTTTTTCCCTTTTGTGTGTGTGTGTGTGTGTGTGTGTGTTTCTTTTTTTTTTTAACTTTTATTGCATTATCAGAAAAGTTACATGATTTCAATTTATCTGAATTTG
>NW_022196911.1:22649788-22704965 GCF_008632895.1 Mastomys coucha
TGTGTGCCTGGTCCCGCTAGTCCCAGTTACTCCCAGTGTTGGGACAGATGTTGGTTCCTGCTCACCTCAATCCTGGGTATGTCAGAGTGCCTGGGAGTGGAGCTTCCTCTGGGTGTTGTGGGACTGGTTGCGGAGCTTGTGCCCAAGGTCTGCTCTGGACCCCAACCCAGACAGACTGGAAGGAACCCAAGTCACTGGGCTGGCGCAGTTCCTGTGTGCTTGGTCAAGCTGGTCCCAGTCACTCCCAGTGTTGGGACAGCGTTTTTTCCCTTATATACCCGTCACTTCTTGTGCTTGGGGTTGAGCTCCTCTGTCCCTGGGTTACAAACTTGTCGGCAGTATACAGTATACTGGTTTCCCCTGAATAAACCTCATGTGGTTACATCAAGGTTGGTCTCTCGTGAGTTATTTGGTGGTTGTGTCATCCCGAGACTTGAGTGAGGGTCTCCCTAGCTCTAGGGGTCTTTCAGAAGCATAGCACTGTCCAGGCAGACATGGTACTGGTGAAAGACTGGAAGATTTAGAAATTTGGGAAAACATGCTAATGAAAAGGGAAATGTATTAGTAGAAATGTATGTATACTGTATAACCTTTACTTAAAGGACATATTAGGTCTCTGTGATGAGCCAAGAATGTAGACTACCCAGTTTCAGAAACCTGTTGACCACAAAGGCTCCCCCTAATTAGGTCCAAGAACAAAAGGCAGGATATGAGCCATCTGGGTAGTTCTAGGGAATGGTCAGCCATAAAGTGAATAACATTGACCAGACCACATTCTTGTGCATAATGAGTGTGTAGGATGTTTTACTTATGACCCTGATTCAAACAGGGGTTGGGTCCCTTTGGAATTTTCCACTGTTTTTATGTTATGTATCCTTGGTAACCCTCTTACCCCCCTCACCCCCCAGTTTGTGGTTTTTCCCTTTAAATATCCCTCACTTCTTGTGTTCTGGGTCAAACCCCTCTGGCCTGCCAGGCTATGAGTCCGACCCCAGATCTGGCTTACCCCTAATAAACCTCATGTGATTGCAGCCAAGTTCGGTCTCTCGTGAGTTATTGGGTAGTCTTGTTATTCTGAGACTTGAGTGAGGGTCTCCTGAGCTCTGGAGGTCTTTCACTGGTACTGAGAGTTCTACATCTTGATCTGAAGGAGGCCAGGAGGACTCTCTTCCAGGCAACAAGGAGGAGGGTCTCAAAGCCTACCCCCAGAGACACACTTCCTACAACAAGGCCCCACCTATTCCAACAAGGCCACACTTCCTAATAGTACCACTTCCTGGGCCAAGCATATTCATACTACCACAGACATACAGGTAATGATGAAAGGCTGGAGAATCTTAGAATGTATAATGTATAACTTTTACCTAAAAGTGGGCAAGGAAAACCTCTGCCACAAGCCAAAGAAAAGGTGGAGTAGCTAGTTCCAGGAACTTTGGTAATCCAGAGCCTCAGGGCTCTGGTTCCCGATACCTGCCCCTCCTGAATGATCCACTATGAGGGGGGAACTAAGAATGAAGGACTAGTGGTTTATGAGACTCTCCACCCTGTTGACCAGTAGATGAAGATTGCATTCCTAGAATGAATGTGTTCCCCTCCCTAACTGAATACCTTGGGTTGGGTCCCTCTGAAAGTTTCCACTGTTTATGTTGTTTCCTTGGTAACCCTCTCCCTGCCCCCAACTTGTGGGTTAAATACCCCACACTTCTTGTGTTCGGCGTCGAGCTCTGGCCAGCATGGTCACGAGATCGACCCCGGCGTCGAACTCTGGCCAGCAAGGTCATGAGATCAACCTGGTACCGGTATCCCCAATAAACCTCATGTGATTGCAGCAAGTTCAGTCTCTCGTGAGTCATTGGGTGGTCGCGTCATCCCGAGACTTGAGTAAGGATCTCCCCAGTTCTGGGGGTCTTTCAATGATTGTCAGAAAATGTCCATAAGGGAGCAAGGACAGAAGGACATGTCAACCCAGAACAAGGATCTGAGGAAAGCAGTGGGGGGCTTATCATACCAGATCCCCTGGTGGGTGTGGGGTTTTGAAAAGATAGTAGGCAGTAGGAAAGAGTTGGTAGGGGGTTAAGATAAGGGAAGGTAGAGAAGAGCTAGGTGGTAGAACAGGGATAAATGGAGACATGAGAACAGAGTGAGGTTGTGGTAATGGGGACTGGGCTGGAAAATATGGAGGTTGAGGTGAGGAGGGTAGTGTAGGGTAGGTTTATATGTTTATATGGAGGGAGGGATGATTAATCTGTCTGTGAGTCCTGCAGAAGTTTTCAGAGGAGGCTTCTGAGTCTCTGCTACAGACCTATGAAAAGCCCATCTGCTAACAATTGGCATGGCCACTTTACCTGTATTGGATTAGACAGACAGAAATCCTAAGACAGAGAGTGATTAAGGAGGGGTTGCAGGCTGAAGTTGCTTCAGGTTAACGCAAGATGTATCAAACCTTATCTGGGTGGCCAAGCTTACCAAGGGTGACATTTACTACTGCCCAGATTACATAATAATTAAAAATGCCCTGGGAGGGTCAGAAAAATCTAAATGTAGGCCATTCAATTTCACAGAATGTTCATAGATTGTGGTGATAGGATTTTCATAATCCTCCTTGACTAAAAGGGGGGTGAAGTTTGTCAAAACTTTTAGAATAGGTTAGAAAGCTGATAGGCTTGCTAGACTTATTATCCCTCCTATCTGTTCAGTGGCCCCAAGTCCAAGATAATCTAATTAACAAAGAAAGTACAAAAAAGCAAATAGCAAAAATAAAACAAACAAACAAAGATTAACCAAACAACCAACAAAAAAACCCCAAACAAACAATTAGGACACAGAGAGTAAAAAAGGCTAAAGACACAAGATACAAAGACAAGATAAATCAGACACAAAACCAGACCATCAGGTGGACAGTGTAAAATCTCTTTTGCACTGCATGGGAGAATATTTGGGATCCATTGAATTACAATGACCAGACAATGTCTTACTGTGGAAGCCTTCATAGAAGCTTGCTGCTTTTCTCATCACAGCAGTTTACTCTGATAGTTCCAGAAAATGAAAGTATACCTCAGAGTCTTGGAAATTCTGAAGGTGCACAGCTTCTGAAGCAGCACTTCATCCCTGAGGTCCCACAGTGAAGGACTATCTTTAGAATTTGAAAGGGGGTATGACTTTCTTGGCCCATTGGAAGATGTTAATGTCACTGGATGAGAATCAGACCACTACCACAATTTTGAGTCAAATTTGAAGCAAGCTTGATATTTATTGGGGTACACGCAGGAGCTAGTAAAAGACTTTCTCCTAATCCAGATTAAAAGAGCAATGGAGTCCATTTCTTCATCTCTTTTTCAGGAGAAGTAGAAGAGACAAAGGAACAGTAATGAAGTACTAAAAAAAAAATATATCTCAAAACACTATGTGCTCTCCATGTGCTCTCCAGGCGTGGTTGTTTGAATACACTTCTTTCGTGGGAAGCGGTACTTTTAGGAGGTGTGGCCTTGCTGAAGGAGGTGTGTCCCTGTGTAGGTGGGCTTGGAGGGCTCCTAATGCTCAAGCTCCACCCCATACAGAAGAGAAAGTCTTTTCCTGCCTGCCGTTGGATCAATACGTAGAACTCTTAGTTCCTTCCCCAGCACCATATCTACCTAAATGCTGCCATGCTTCCTACAATGATGATAGTGAATTGAATCTTTGAAACTATAAGCCAGCCTCAAATAAATGTTTTCATTTATAAGAGTTGCCTGGGTCATGATGTCTCTTCATAGCAATGGAAATCCTAAGACAAGAGAGTGATTAAGGAGGGTAAGGCAGTCTCAAAAAGAAGTCAGGCTTATGGGTTGTTGTGGTTAGACTTTGGGAAACAGACCTAGCAACAGCAATACAATTCTTACAGTAAATGGAAACATTTTTTAAAAAATGTATTCACTTTACATCTCAGTATCTCCCGTTCTCATTCCAGTACTCCCTCCCACAGATCCTCCCCTCATTGCCCCCTCCCATCTTCTCCACTGAGATGGGGTTGGCCCCTGTGGGTATCACAACCTCAACCTAGCACATAAAGTCACTGTAGGACTAGGGGCATCTTCTCTGACTGAGGCCACTGAGGCCAGGTGGCCCAGTTAGGAGAAACAGGATCCATAGACAGGATCCAGACTCAGGGACAGTGTCCACTCCAGTTCTTGGGGAAGTGGCATGAAGACAAAGGTGCACTTTTGCTACCTACGTGGAGCGGGGCTAGGTCCAGCCCATGCTCAATCTCTGGTTGGTGGTTCAGTCTCTGGGAGGTCCCAAGAGTCCAGTTTAGTTGATTCTGTTGGTCTTCTTGTGGAGTCTCTGCCATCATAAGGAACCTTAGCCATTTCTGCAACTTTTCCACAAGGTTCCTCAAGCTCCACATTATATATAGCTGTAGGTCTCTGCATCTGTTTAAGTAGAAATACTTTTGACAATATGGTGCCAGGCAGTGGTAGTGCACGCCTTTAATCTCAGCACTTGGGAGGCAGAGACAGGTGGATTTCTGAGTTCGAGGCCAGCCTGGTCTACAGAGTGAGTTCCAGGACAGCCAGGGCTACACAGAGAAACCCTGTCTCGAAAAACAAAACAAAACAAAACAAAAAAACCCCCGACAATATGGCATAACGGCTTCTGATTTCAAAATAGAGTCAAGAAGTTTCTTCAGTCTCCATGAGGTGGCATAGTAAATTAAGATCTTCATGACACGGGTGTCCTGACATAGTGAGAGGGCATTTGAAGCTTGTGTTTTTCTACAGGTCTGAGTGAGTGACTGGTCTCTTGGGAACCAAAACTGAGTGGTGACAAGTATAAATTGACATCAGTTCAGTTACCTAGAAAACTCACCAAGGGCTCTTCCTGGAATAGCAGAGCCAAAACCTCAACAGAAGCCAAGCTATCACCAGGGCTCCTGCCTAGGAAATGGTGAGTAGACTAAAAGCACAAAAAGTTGTCACCCAAAGAAATGGAGTTATAGGCAGGGTAGTTTAAAATCTATTATTAATTTTCTCAAAATAGGGTTTCTCTGTGTAGCCACAGCTATCCTGGAATTCTCTCAAGTCCATGGACTTGAACTGAGAGGCCTTGTTTTGGTAGAGGAGCAACAATAATTGGAAAGAGATAAGGAACAAAATCAAGATGGCTAACTGAAAATAAAGATGCACAGCCTGGTGTGGAGAGCTGGGGAGCAAGGCTGTCAAGGGCTGTCAATTTCCAAATTTCCAGCACAAAGCAGCACTCAGAATCTGTCCAATCAGAAAAGATGGACTAATGGGCCTGGTCATTCATACCTTTAATCCCAGCTCTTGGGAAGAATGCAGGGTCAGGCAGATTTCTGGAAGTTTAGGGAATCATTCAGGTTACATAGGGGCTTACAGGGAATCTGGAGCTTGAGGGACCATCTCAAAAATAGGAAAGAGAAAGTTGCAACCATAAAGACAACGCCTTCAGGAAGTGTGTCTGAAGAGTGAGTAGTAGGTGAGGGCTGTATACAGAGTGGAACTGAGAAACTGTGGCTGGAACTTCAGGGTGGGAAAGCTTCAAAGTAGGTAGAGAGTGCTCAACAATCAGAGGTGATTTAAGCTCAAGTAACAGTAAAGTGGAAACTGAAGAGTCCTTTGGAAAGTCGGTTGGATGGGGCACACACATGAAGGAATGTTTAGCTGATGTAGAAACATGTAAAAGACTAAGTCAGACTTGTGAGGAAATGTTTTGCTGAAGTAGACACAGTAGAGAGGATGTTCTGCTAAAGCAAGCACATGGAAGAGCACATGATGATTTGTACCAAAAAAATTATGGTGGTGTGCTGCAGTTTCTTGTTGCTTCCTCAGACTTGGGCTGATTGGCAGAGTGATGTCAGCTGAGGCAAGACACATGCTGAGGCAACACCAGTGGAGGACACATGATGTTTGGAGGGTATAAATAGGTCTAGATGGACAGTAATGGATGGGGCCATGCTTGCTTATAGAGGCTAGCTGTGCAATGTTTGTTGGTTTCGAGTCTTCACTGAGAGAAGCACAGCTGAGGCTGAGGCCTGCCTGTCTCTGCTAGGTAGGTGCCACTGCTTCTGATTTGTGTCTGCTATCATCACTCTACTGAACTACACTGTTGGTGTGTCTATAAAATGTTTGCAAGTGGATTGAGCTAACCATTGAACTGAACTGCCAATTTCCACATAACACAGACGGGAGTTTCTCTACAAAAGCTTTCTAAACAGGTCTCCTTCCTTGGTATTCTTTCACTTTCACTACCTATGGTGGGTGGGCTACAAGCAAGGTTAAAGTGTTTGAGAACCATCATTAAAAATAAAGCTTGAAAAGATTAAAGTTACAGAACAGAGGGTGTCAAGATGCAGGGGCCTATGTATTTTCCAGGTGAGATAAGACCTGGAGAAGCTGATGGAGACTATGAGTGGTGTGGGGCACTTTACCCTTGCTTGGGGAGGAAGGGAGCTGGGAAAGGGAGAAGAGATTTTGGGCAGCAGCCTGACAGTTCCAGAGTAAGATATTTCCCCAGCCACAATCCTTCAGGGTTAAGGGTCCTGAATTAAAACAGAAAATGTTTGCGGGTTCATTTTTAAAATGTCAACACTGAAGATTTTGTGTATACTGAGACTGGGGCAGGAATGTTGAAGTCAAGCTGTGAGTAATGGTGCTGGTTCTTAGGCTATGCTCTGTGCTTTGCTCTCCTGCCAAGATACAACCCTAAACCCTCTGCTGCATATAAAGCCAGGAATAATTGATAGGAAGGATTGATGAGCAGCCATTGGGGACTGTGGGGAAACTCCAATCTACTTTCCAATTCTACTTCTTTCTACTTTCTTCTCCCAGGCTTTCCAATGAAGGAAGTTTCCACAATGATTGCAAGTACCCACTGGCTCTCTGGAACTCAAATGCCCCTTGGTCTCTATATGCCTCCAGGCCCTCTAATGCCTCGTTGTCTCCAATTGCCTCAAAGCCCTTCATTACTTTCAGGTTTACAAGTGCCTCCAGGACTCCCAGTAAATGTAGGCTTTCAGGTTTTCCCTACTCTCTTAGATCCACTGTGTCTCCAAGTTCTGGCTCCCCAAGTCTTTCCCAGGCCATAAGCTCCCTTCAGGATTCTAGCAGGGAGAGGAGAAAGTGCACCAAGTACACAAACAGAAGAGTGATCTGGAAACCAAGGAGTTAAGAGTGTGCAAGTATACTACTTTCGAGTAATTGTGGAGCTGATGCAAAAGATTCAAATGATAGATTTCCAGATCTGGGTCTGTCCCCTTCTTGACTCCCTCACCCTTGCAGACAGAATAACCACTGCATTATCTCTATCAAAACTTTTAATTGAATCAGGATCATGGCCAGCATCACAGGACAACACCTCTGTCCTTTGTAAACTAAGTTCCCTAATGCTGCTCCAGAGTTAACACCCCACACATTTACCCTTACTATAAATTATGGGGATTTTTCCCACCTGTTTAATATGTGTTACCACTTTTGCTCAATAACTACAACTTGTATCCTTTTTATGATAATCTGTGAAGTGAGACATGATGTCCTACTGTCTGCCATTCAGGGTTCCTGCCCATCAGTGTGTAGCTCTCTTAACTGTTTGCAAATATCTTGTGTTTCATAGTCTTCCTGAAAAACAATCTTCTTCCTGGAATTTCATTGTTATACAACATTTGTCATGAACAAAATTCCCAACTAATGTGTACCAAGATTCACTTTTTGACTATTTAGTGTCTACAGTAATAATATTTAAAACTACTAAATCATATAAGTAAAACAACAGAACAAACTGACAGTATCAGTGGAAATTCACCTTGCTCTAGCCACTACAAAAGTGGGTATGCTGCTTCTTTAAAGATCAAAAACCAAAAAATTCACATAAGGTTCAGGTATATCACATGTGCTTTTATCTTAAATGATTAATAAGGTGGTACATTATTTTAATAATTAGTAATTACTCACTTATCAGTATGCATATAAATAGCAACAAAAAACAGAAAGCTGCATATGTGACGTGAACACTGACACATGGCTAGCATATTTTCATTCAAACATGGAAACACAAGAGTTTTCTCTTTCCTAACACTGGAAACAATTTTTTTTTCAGGAGGAATGTGCAATTCCTGCAGAACAAACAAAGTAATGGTGATAAGATGTGAAAATTTGAGAAAGCTCCAAGAGTTCAAAAACCTTCAAAATATTAAACCATGGTTCAAAATCTATTAAAGTTATTGCAATAAAATCTATTGCATAATGGGATGAGGACAGACAACAGGAAAATTAACGAGAAGACAAAATAGGCAGAGTTTAATACTCTGTAGAGATGCTAAGAAATTATCAAAATACTGCTGGTATTATATTAGCAAAGGGGAAACGTGACCACACACAACACACAGACACACACACAGAAGAACATACTGAAACCATCCAAGTTAGTAGATTAGGAAACAGTATTAGAAGCAAGTATATTCCAAATTTTACAGCACCCTAAAATAAGTGTAATGAAATTCATATAATATTTGTATGAACAAGAAATATATATATATATATGTACATGGAAATAAATTATATTTTCCCATAGCATTACTACTTATATTAAAATCAGTAATGTATATTAAGATAATCTTATAAAAGTTTAAAAAAAAGATAATCTTGAGATTATTTACAGTAGAATATTTCAGTATCATTTCTAGAGAAACAGAATATGGAAAACCCAGTCATTCCCAATCAACATTATAGTTCATATGTATTAGTATTTTACAGTGTGTGTGTGTGTGTGTGTGTGTGTGTGTGCAGTATATTTAAAGATGGTGCCTGCTGAACTCAGAAGGAGACATCTAATCTTCTGGAATTCAAATTATGGATGATTCTCTGCAAATACCAATGCTGGGAATGGAATCTACATCCTCTTTAATAATGATAAGTATTATTAATTGAGAAAATATCTCTTCAGCTCCCCTTCCATTTCCAATGCAAACTGAACCCCTCATCACTCCTATGTCAATTCCTCCAAAATATCTGGTTTATTTGTTACTGTTTGCTTTCTCAATACCCTCTTAGCCTCTTTGTTCTGCTTCACAGATCTGGTGTATCCCTCACAGATAATTGGTAGTAAAGTTGACAACCAAAAATAGCCACCATAAGCTACAATAAGAGTCCTGTTGTCTAGTTTACAAATGTTAATGTGCATCAAATGTTGGTACATCAGGGGTGATGATCCTAAGATAGAAGTCAGGGAGTTTACATAGTTTGAGAATGGTCATTAATCACCTGGGGACTCCAAACATTTATACAGACTCCTGTTGGAAAGTTTAGTTGCTCCCCTCCATCCAAAGAATTAATTCATTTTGTTCTACTTCATAAGAAGTATCATTTGCTATGGTTATGAATTTTAAGTAAATATTTGGTATGCAGGTGGTCTTTGTGATGATCTTTGTGAAAGCGTTGCTTGACCCCTATATATTGAGAACTGCTCCTACAGCTGTAAGAGTTATCCTTCAGTTTTGATTGTCAATGAGCAAGATTATGGAATGAGAGCACCATACATGGACAGCCAATGCTGCTTGCTGCCTCTTGTCTTACAAATCCACTCTCAGTTAATAAGGCACACATACAAGGAAAACTTACTTTCATAATACAAATGGAGAGTACTTTCCTTTTAGAATAGAAGATGGAATGAACTTAAATTGTATGTGTGTTGGACTAACAAAATTGAGTTATCCTGAATAAATGCATACAAAATAAAACAACTAAAAAACGAAATGAACAAACAAAACATATTTTAGGAGCTAGGCATGAATTGGTTCAATATAAATTTCAGCACTTGGTGGGCAGGAGGGTGTTTTTCAGAATTGAAGCCAACAAAGGTTATTTATTAAAGCCATGCACCTTAGTACTACTCTGTTGCTATGAAGAGACACCATGAGTAAAACAACTCTTATAAAAAGAAACACTTAATCATGGGCTTGCTTACAGCTTCAGGGGTTAGTTTATGAACAGAAGGTAGGATGTATGGTGGCATCTGGCTGAAAACTTAAAACACACTACTCCTAATCCTTCCTAAATAATTCCTTTTACTTGGGATCAAACATTCAAATATTTAAGCACATGGAGGTCTTTATCCTTTAAACTATGCAACATTCAACACTCTGAGACACATAGGCTTATATTCAAGTCAAATGAATAATGGATTCAGTGGAACTTCAAAAGTCCACATAGCCTTTCCTGTTAACACAATTAAAAAAAAAACACATTAATCCCAGCATTTGGGAGGCAGAGGCAGGTGGATTTCTGAGTTCGAGGCCAGCCTAGTCTACAGAGTGAGTTCCAGACGGCCAGGGCTACACAGAGAAACCCTGTCTCGAACCAAACAAACAACCCCACCCCCAAACAAACAACAATAACGAACATTTTTTAAGGCGATATTTTCCTTTCTTTTTTTTTTTTAGATTTATTTTTATTTATTTTATGTGAATGAGTACACTGTAGCTGTAAAGATGGCCGTGAGCTATCATGCGTGTGGCTGCTGGGAACTGAACTCATGACCTCTGCCGGCCCCCTTGCTCTGGTCCTGCTCCTTGGCCTGCTTGGGTGTAAATCACTATAGCTGTCTTCAGACACAACAGAAGAGGACATCAGATCTCATTACGGGTGGTGAGCCACCATGTGGTTGCTGGGATCCAAACTCAGGACCTTCAGAAGAGCAGTCAGTGCTCTTACCCGCTGAGCCATCTCGCCAGCCCAACAATGAACATTTTTATAAATATATTTTATACACATTCCAAGTGTTGTACCCCTTCCTGGTCCTCTCTCCATGAGTTCCTCACCACCCCCCTCCACTTTGCTTCTGAAAGGGGGCTCCCTCATCCCTCCCACCCCCTAGCAGCATCCACCTTCCCTGGAGCATCAAATCTATACAGGATTAAGTGTATCCTCTCCCACTGAGACCAGACACTGCAGTCCTCTGCTACATATGTAGCAGGGGCCATGGACCAGCCCATGTATGCTTTTTGGGTGGTGGCTTAGTTTCTGGAAGCTCTGAGTGGTCCAGGTTATTTGATACTGTTGTTCTTCCTACGGGGTTCCTATCCCCTCAGCTCCTTAAGTTCTTCCCCTAATTCTTCCATAGTGGTCCTGACCTTAGACCAATGGTTTGCTACATGTATCAGCATATGTCTCCACACCCTAAAGGGTAGTAGAGCTTCTCAGAGGATAGTTACGCAAGGCTCCTGTCTGCAAGTACATGACATCAGTAATAGTGTCAGGTTTAGTGTGTGTACATGGAATAGGTCCCAAGGTGGGTTGATCATTTGATGGCCTTTCCTTCAGTCTCTGCTCCTTGTTTGTGCCTGCATTTCCTTTAGACAGGAACAATTATGGGTCAAAAATTTTGAAGATGGGTGGGTATCATTTCTATCTACAGAAGGTCTTATGAATTTATGATAAGAATTATTGCCTTAAACTTACTATGAACTTATTAGAATGTAAAAGCTTTTAGAAAATCATAATCAATTATCCTGCTGTAATGATTTTACTTGACTTTTGTATGAGGTAATCTTTTAGAGACAGTATATATACTAAGAACAGAAATAAAAAGAGAGGGAAGAGCTTTTCTTTATCTAAGCAACAAAGTTTTTTGAGAGCATCTTTTTCTTCTCCATTTAGAGTATTTTTCTTGTATGTGTGACTTTCTTCCTTTTCTTTTGTTCTGGCTCACAAAGAGTTAAAGTCTGGGCCTCTCAAGTGAGTCAAGAAAGGTATACAAGTCAAAGAACAAAGAACCCAAGTAACCAACTTCTTAATTCCCTGCAGGCTAAAATAATAGTTAGTTGCCATAAGTCAGTAACTTTTGGCCACAGAAGAGAGTGTAACTCAAGATCCCTCTCTGCCTTGTCATTGTCCATACAAACTATACTAAAAAAGAATCAATCCTGCAGAAAATGTAAATAAAAGAACTGAGACACACACTACTAACTTACTGCAGTCACCATCCAAGTCAGTGTGTAACTTCAAAAATCAAACAGGCAAAAGTTCACATAAAATTAACTTCAACACATATATGCTTTTGGATAATATGACTAATTGTAGTAGATTTTTGAAATGAGTAGTTATTCACTGATCCCATGCACAGAAATAGCAACAAAACAAGAAAAATAAATGTACAACATGTCAACACTGAGAAACCCCTACCAAATTCTCATTAAAGTATAGGAGCACAATCAGTAAGAGTTTTCACTTCCCTAAAGTTTGTAATCAAATTGTTTCAAGAGGAATGGGCAATTACTGCAAAATGAACAAATCAATACTAGAAAGATATCAAAATTCTGGAAAGCTGCAAGAATTCAAAAACCTTCTTGAACCAAGATCCAAATTCTCTTACAATTATTGTGAAGGATACCATAGAGTAATGGTGTGAAGACAGAAGACAAGATATATCAATGGGAAGACAATATAGACAAAGTATAATACTGTGTAAACATACTAAGCAATTTTAACCAAAGTCCTGCTGGTATTATACTAGGAAATGAAAAAAAAGCTGATCACAAAAGAAATAGATATTAAAAGAACACAGAAACAATCAACATTAGATTAGGGGAAAAAGTTAGAGGCAGAAATATTTCTAGTTTTACAAGGATCCTAAAATGAAAGCAATGAACTTCATATGATATATACGAACACATGGGACATATGCATAGTCACATAATTTATATTTTCCCCTATTATGCTTAGATAAAATCAGTAAAATACACAATAGGTTAATCTTGACATTACAGTAGATTCTAGATTAATTTCTAGAGAAACAGAATATAGAAAGTCAAAATTTCATTTCCCATTTGCACATTTTTGTCTTTAAAATGTTCATTAGATTATTTACTTTAGCTTCTGTGTACCAATGTCTTGTAACATGTATGCATGTAGCTTACTTTTGGCTGGTATGTACTGAGGCCAGAAAGAAAGCACCTGATCTACTGTAATTAAAATTATGAAGTTTGTCAGCCACTGTGCTGGTGGTAGGAAGTGTACCCATGCCCTCTTTAAGAAAAGCAAGTGTTATCTGCTGCTGAGCCAACTCATTTCACCATTCTATTTCCAATATCATTTGAATCTTCCATTACTCTTACCTCAATTTTCTGCAGAATATCTGATATCATTTAAACTTTATCAGTTCTGTATATATTCCAGGTCTCTTTGTTCTGTTTCAGTCAGTCCAAGCTATGGGAAAGAGACTTTTCAAAACACCTAGGATTTCTAACACAGTACTGTGCTCTGTAAATAAAGCGAAGACTAAATAGAAGATATTTTACAAAAGACTCAACTATAATGCAATGTCACAGCAATAACTCCTTAAGGAAAGTTTTTAGGTAGCATAAGTTGATTTCCACCATTCCTACTCACAGATCAATGGAAACTCCAGCACTGGCATGGAGCAGAATAAATGGGATGACTATTTTACACTCCTGAGTTTCTTAATTTATCGCAAAACAAAAATAAAAGAATCCTTATAGCTGCCTAAAGGACCAACATGAAGAATAAAAAGTACCATACAATGTTTATTTCTACAATGAAGTTCTTTTTCTCTGTGAGATGTGTGACTCATTCCTAGAGAAATCACAAATTTGATGTTTTCACTAGAACCCCAAGGCTCAATACAGAGTGCAGTACACTATTTGCATTCACACAAATCAGGCTACTGCAATTCTTCAACATCCAATCTATGTACAAAGCACAGTAATCAGGGTCTAGGCATTACCATTTCTACTCAATGAAGTGCACAATGGTAAGGACTGCCATCAAATTCTGTACAGTGCTTTAATCCTAGCATCCAGGGGGCAGAGAGAGGTAGATACCATATAAGTCCAGGCTTGGACTACATTGGGAGTTCTGACACAGACAGGGCAGCACACTGAAATATATACCCAGCAAAAAGAAATAAGACCAAGGTAATCTAACAATTCATCAATGTGGATAGTGCTTGGATGAACCCAGGAGATATAAGAAAATTAGAGTAAATTTTTCTAACACAATTGACTAATCAGAATTGCTTAAAAGATGGTTTTGAATTTTGTCCTAATGTATACTGAATTTTTCATCAATAAATTTAGTATAGCCTGATATTCTCACAGCATACATAGTGCAGTTATTTTTTTTTTTACAACACAAGGGGTAACATCAACAATTTAGCATATGATTACACATCTCTGAATACACTATTTAAATTATACTAAATATACATCTCAGATGGAAAAACTAATGAGTAATAATTCATTTAGTAAATGTATCCTATTTTGGTGGCACTTTGTCAAATCCTCTTTTAAAAAGTATAATTTGTCTGGATTTCATTGTTTGACTTAAACAGACAATGCTGTTACTTTCAGGGATTTTTTTTGAAGCTATTTTGAGGTATGGATTTACTGCCTTAATCACAATCCCCTCAGAATGGATCATTTCAGTCTGCAGAAAACTGGTACACAACACCATATTCTTCTGGCTTCTCCATTTTGTCCTCATTATGAATTATTTGAGGATGAAGAAGTTTAATAAAGTTTGAGCAAAGTTGAAAGACTGACTAAAAGTCAAACAAAGTATGAAGTTTAACAAGTTAAAAGGTTAAATAAAAAATTTCCTACATTGTCACATTTGTCAGTTTTTCCCTCAGCATAAACTCTTGGTATTTTCTAAGACTTGAACATTACTCAAGGTTTTTACAAATTTCTTATGTTCATAATAATTCTCTAGTGTGGAGGCTCAAATGTCATGAAGGATTATGCTTTCATAAAGGACATGAATTCTTAAGTATACTTTCTCCCATTATGAATTTTCAGATTTTTTTTAAGACATGAGATATGGGTAAAAATTTCTCATACACTCCACCTATAAAGTTTCTCTCCTGTACGGATTCTCTGATGTATTCTAAGAGATGTGCCAATAGCTAAGGATTTGTGTATTCACCAAATTTGTAAAATTTCTCTCCTGTTTTTTTTTCTCTTACAAGGTCTAAGATAGTTTGTCTTGGTAAAGGATTTGTCACATTCACTGCATTTATAAAGTTTCTTTCTTGAATGAAGTCTCTGATGAATCTAAGACAGCTTTTCTAGGTAAAAGATTTATCACTATAATTTGTGTATTTCCTGTATGAAGTTTCTGGTAAGTTCTAAGACAGTTTTTCCTGTGAAGGGATTTGTTACATTCCCTACATTTAAGGTTTTTCTCCTACATGAATTCACTGAAAAGTTGCACAAGTTAAGGATTCAGGGTAAAGGATTTTTCGCATTTACTACCTTTGTAAGGTTTTTCTCCTTTATGGATTCTTTGATGAATTCTAAGATAGCCTTTCTGGGTAAAGGATTTGTCACATTCACTACATTTATAAGGTTTCTCACCTCTATGAATTCTCTGATGTATTCTAAGATAAGAGCCACTTGTAAAGGATCTGTCACAATTACTACATTTGTAAGGTTTCTCTCCTGTATGACTTCTCTGGTGAATTCTAAGACTGCATTTCTGAGTAAAGCATTTATCACATTCACCACATTTGTATGGTCTGTCTCCTGTATGAATTCTTTGGTGCATTTTAAGATATGAGCCACTAGTGAAGGATTTGTCACACTCATTACATTTGTAAGGTTTCTCTCCTGAATGAATTCTCTGATGTATTCTAACATATGAGCTGCTAGTAAAGGATTTGTCACATTCATTGCATTTGTAAAGTTTCTTTCTTGAATGAAGTTTCTGATGAATCCTAAGAGAGCCATTCTGGGTAAAGGAATTTTCAAATTCCATATAACTGTAAGGCTTTTCTCCTGCATGAATTCTCTCATGAGTTCTAAGATGGTTTCTTCGATTAAAGGATTTGTCACATGCATTACATTTGTAAGTCTTGTCTCCTGTATGAATTTTCTGATGAATTCTTAGATTGACTTTCTGGGTAAAGGATTCATCACATTCACTACATTTGTAAATTCTCTCTCCTGTATGAAATTTCTGATGAGTTCTAAGATCGTCTTTCCGGTTAAAGGATTTGTCACATTCACTACATTTATAAGGTTCTTCTCCTGTATGAATTATCTGATGAATTACAAGACAGTCTTTCTTGGTAAAAGATTTATCACATTTACCACATTTGTAAGGTTTCTCTCCTGTATGAATTCGCAGATGAATTTTAACACTGCCTTTCTGGGTAAAGCATTTGTCACATTCACTACATTTATAAGGTTTCTCTCCTGTATGAATTCTCTGATGAATTCTAAGATGGTCTTTCCGGTTAAAGGATTTGTCACACTCACTACATTTGTAAGGTTTCTTTCCTGAATGAATTCTCTGATGACTTCTAAGATATGAGACACCAGCAAAGGCTTTGCCACATTCACCACATTTGTAAGGTTTTTCTCCTGAATGAGTTCTCTGATGAGTTCTAAGAAGGCATTTCTGGGTAAAGCATTTGCTGCATTCACTGCATTTATAAGTATTCTCTCCTGTATGAATTTTCCGATGCATTCTAAGATTGCTCTTCTGTGTAAAAGACTTGTCACAGTCACTACATTTGTAAGGTTTCTCTCCGGTATGAATTCTCTGATGTATTTTAAGTCCTGAGGATGTGGAAAGGGATTTGCCACATTCTTTACATCTGTAACATTTCTTTCTTATATCAGTACTGGGATGGTATTCACGGTAGGGAAATGTACAGAATGACCTAGTACCTTGGTTACATTCAAAAAGCCTCATTTCTTCATGAACTTTCTGATGTTTTCTAAGACCTGAGCAGCGGATAAAGGATTTGCCACAAAAACTACACTTGTAAGTATTCTTTCCAGTGTGGATTCTATAATGTCTTTCAAAGTCAGATACATGATAAAAGCACTTACCACATTCTGTACATTTGTAGGGATATCCTCCATAATGGATTGTGTAATGTAGTTTGAGGTGTGACAAATACAAAAATGATTTACTACATTTTGTACATTTATAGTACTTCTCTCTAGTATGAGCTCTCTGATGCCTACTCAGGCTTGAGTACATCATGAAGAATTTTCCAGACTTCCTGCACTTGTGTGGTTTCATTCCACTATTGTTTCCTTTTTGCATGAGTTTATATTTAGAGAGGAAAATTTTATCATACTGTGTTTTGTTGTGTTCTTTCATTTCTAGGTACACTGTTTGATGTTGACTAGTGATGGAATACATATTTAAGCTGTTCACACAGTCTTTATATTTGCATGGTTTTCTGGCATTCTCAGTTTTGTGTCTGTTTGATGATTCAATGGAGGCAGTTCTGTTGTTAGCTTGATAAGGTGTACTTTTGGAGGATTCCTGAATCATCTTGCCACGTTCATTCCATTTGTTAGACTTCTCTTGAATATTCACATGCTTTGGGGCACTATACTTTGTGCCTTCATCATGTTTGACACATACACCATTATTCTCTGAAAAAAAGTGCAATTAGGGATGACAGTGATTAATGCATGAGTAAGAGACTCAGTAATGGATATTTCTTATATTTTTAAGAAAGCTAAATTAGTAATTCTCAAGGATAAAGCTCTCAATAGAGTTCTTTTGTGTTTCAAAATCATTAACTGGATGCCCAGAAGAAATTCAAATCTGATCTATATCAAATGAATGGAGATGATAATTCTTATTTAAACACTATACTTTACTGAAGATATGACAAATAAGTGATCATGTATTGAAGAACTTTGAGAAAGGAGCTTTTAGAAGGATCATATAAGCAATGCTTCTCTACTTTCTTGTTTATGTTTTAAGACAGTATAGCTTTGGTCACTTAGGAATTCATTATATAACTCACATTGTCATGGTACTCACCCTATATTCTTGCTTCTGGATCTGAAGTATTGGGATAAAGCCCATACTGTACCAGTAAAAAACATAGTTCATATGGAAAAAGTAAATACATTAGCAAAAACTAAATTCTCCCAATCAACACTTCTTTCTCTACTTAAAAATCTCATTTCCAAAAACCATAAATAAGAATCTTAGAGACTAGCAGCCATCAGGGACCAGCAGCAGTGAGTCCTGTCCTGTCCATTCCCTGCCTTCTAGTCCCTGGGCCACAGCTCTGCCCATATCTCTGTTTCCTGTAACCTGGGAAAACCAGGTGAGATCCCCATGTTCCAAGTCCTCTGGCAAGCCAAGCAGTGGTGAGAGCCTCCCCACCTCCACTGTATTCTATCCTCAAGTCCACACCTCTATCTGCAGCTCCAGAGGCCTGCAACCATCATGGACCACCATTTCTGTCTGCATCCCTGAAGGCCTGCTACCATCTGGGACAATCAGGTCTACCTGCAACCTAAGAAGGCCAGCTGTTATCTGGAACTACCACCTCTGTCTTCATCCCCAAAGGTGTGTTGCCACCTGGGTTTAAGAGTTCTATCTGTAGTCACAGATTCTGCTGCAACCAGGGCCTACTAGGCCTGTCAACACCAGGAACAATATGATGGTGAAAAGCTAGTATAAGGACATAATCAACAAAAATTGGGGCTATACGGTACCACCAGAACCCAGCTATGCTACTAGAGCAAGCCCTGGATATCCTTCCACACCTAAAGTGCAAGAAATGGTCTTAAATCTAATCTTATAAAGATAATAGAGGACTTTAAAGAGGAAATAAATAAATACCTCCAAGAATTTCAGAAAAATATAATCAAACAGGTAGAGGTATTCAGAGAAGAAATGAATAAATACAAAGAAATATAGAAAAATACAATAAAAAAAGGTGAAAGAAATGAATAAAACTGTTTAAGAGCTGACAACAAAAAGGCAATAAAGAAAACACCATATGAGGGAATCTAGGAGATGGAAAACCTAGGAAAGAGAACAGGGACTAAAGACACAGCATATAAGAAATTGAAGAGAGAATCTCAGGTGTAGAAGATATAATAGAAGAAATTGATACGTCAGTCAAAGAGAACCATAAATATAAAAGTAACATAACACAAAACATTCATGAAATTGGGGACACTATGAAAAGACCAAACCTAAAAATATAAGGAATAGAAGAAAAAGAGAATTGAAACAGTATCTTCCTAATAATCCAGCCCTATAGAGGATACTAAAAGGAAAACTCCAACATACAGAGGATAATTATACCCCAGAAAAGAAATAACTGTCTACCAGCAAAACTAAAAGAAGAGAAACACACACACACACACACACACACATTCACAAACTACTACCATCTACATCAAAATAACAGAAACGTCACTAAGATGACATCTCAATATTGAACATCTATGACCCAAATCCAAGGGCACCCATATTCATAAAAGAGACATTACTAAAGCTTAAATTGCACCACGAACCCCACAGATTAATACTGGGAGATTTCAATGCCCCCAGTCTCACCAATGGAAAGGTCATTGAAACAGAAACTAAACAGAAAAATAATGAATCAAACAGATGTTATGAATGAAATTGACCTAATACAGATATAGAACATTTCACCCAAAGAAAAAAGAATATACTTTCTCTGTACCTCACGGAACCTTCTCCAAAACTGATCATATACTCAGCCATAACAGATAAAAGAAAATTGACAGAACCCCTGCATCTTATTGGAATACCATGGATTAAAACTGGATTTCAACAACAACAGAAAAGCTACAAACTCAAGAAAACTGAACAGCTCTTTACTCAATGATCATTAATTCAGAAAGAAATAAAAGAAGAAATTAAAGACTTTCTAGATTTTAATGAAAATAAAAGCATAACATATGCAGACATATGGGATACAATGAATGCAGTGCTAACAAGAAAATTCATAGCACCTTCAGTAAAAATATCAGAGATCTAGTATTAGCAATTTAAAAGCACATCTAAAACATCTAGAACTAAAAGAACCAAATATATCCAAGAAGAGTAGATGGTAGTAAACAATCAAACTCAGGGCTGAAACCATTAAACTAGAAACAAAGAGAACAATAGAAAGTATTAATGAAACCAAGAGCTGATTCTTTGAGAAAATCAAGACAATGGATGAACCCTTAGCTAAATGAAATAAAGGACAGACAGAATATCCAAATTAACAAAATCAGATATAAAAATGAGGACCTAACAACAAATACTGAGGAAATCCAAAGAATCATTAGGTCTTACTTTAAAAGCCTGTACTCCACAAAATTGCAAAAACTGAAAGGAAATGGATTATTTTCTAGATAGATTTCATTTACTAAAGTTAAACCAAGTAAAAATTTTAAGCAATCATATAACCCATAAGGAAATAAAAACAGTTATTATCAGTCTCCCACCCAAAAAAGACTAAGGTAAGGCCTGATGGTTATAGCTCAGAATTCTACCAGACATTTTTTTTTAAATAAAATTTTATTGGTTATTTTACTTATTTACATTTTAAATGTTATCCTCCTTCCTGGTTTCCCCTCCACAACCCCCCTATCCTATTCCCCTCCCTCTATTTCTATGAGGGTGCTCCCCCTCCCACCTACCCACTCCTGCCTTACCAACCTAGCATTCCCCTATGCTGGAGCATCAAGCCTTCAGTGCCTCTTTTCCCATTGATGCCAGCTGGAGCCATGGATCCCTCCATGTGTACTTTTTGGTTGGTGGTTTAGTCCCTGGGAGCTCTGGGGGGTGGGGGTCTGGTTGGTTGATATTGTTCTTCCTATGGGGTTGCAAACTCCCTTCAGTTCCTTCAGTACTTCCCCTAATTCCTCCACTGGGGTCTCTGTGCTCATTTAGATGATTGGCTACAAGGATCCTCATCTGTATTGGTCAGGCTCTGGCAGAGCCTCTCAGGAGACAACTATAGGAGGCTCCTGTCAGCAAGCACTTGACAAAGACCTCAGAAGATGGAAAGATCTCCCATGCTCATGGATCCATGGACTGGCAGGATTAACATAGTAAAAATGGCCATCTCATCAAAAGCTATATTCAGATTTCAATGCAATCCCCATCAGAATTCCAATTTAATTCTACATAGAGATAGAAAGAACAATTTTCTAATTCATTTGGAACAACAGCAACAACAACAACAAACAAAACCAGGATAGCAAAAAACCAGAAGTAAGAGAACTTCTGGGGGAATCAGCATACTGATCTCAAGCTCTACTACAGAGCGATAGTGACAAAAACCACATGGTATTGATACAGAAACAGACAGGTAGATCAATGGAATAGAATTGAAGACCCAGAATTAAACCCACATACTTATGGTCACCTGATCTTTGACAAAGAAGACAAAACCATCCAGTTATTTGAAAATTTTTTTATGAAAGACAGCATATTCAACAAATAGTGCTAGCTTAAGTGGAGGTCTACCAGACTTTTAAAGAAGCCTCCAATACTCCTCAAATTATTCTACAAAAAAGAAACTGAAACAACATTGTCAAACTGATTCTATGAGGCCACAGTCACAATGATACCTAAACCACACAAAGACCCAAAACAGAGAGTTTCAGACTTATTTTCCTTATGAACATTGATGTAAAAATACTCAATAAAATACTTGCAAAGCAAACCTAAGAGCACATTAAAAACATCATCCACTATGATCAAGTAGGCTTCATCTCGGGGATACAGGGGTGGTTCAATATATGTAAATCCATCAACATGAGAAAAAAAATCACATGATCATGATTAGATGCTGAAAGAGCCTTTGACAAAATCCATCACCCCTCATGTTAAAAGGCTTGGAGAGATAAGGGATACAAGGCAGATACAAAAACACAATAAATGCAAACCAATAGCAAATATCAAATTAAATGGATGGAAACTTAAAGCAATCCCACTAATCCCAGGGACAAGACAAGGCTGTCCATTCTTTCCCTATCTATTCAATATGTACTTGAAATTCTAATTAGAGTAGTAAGACAACTAAAGAAGACTGAGGAAATACTTATTGGAAAAGAAGTCTAAGTATTGCTATTTGCAGATGATATGATAGCATACTCACGGTTTCTAAAATACTCTTCCAGTTAACTCCTTCAGCTTATAAACACCTTCAGTAAAGTGGATGCATACAAAACTAACTCAAAGAAATTAATAGCCCTCCTTATATAGACTATAAGTAGACTGAGAAAGCAATCAGGGAAACAATACCCTTTAAAATAGTCACAAATAATATAAAATATCTTGGTGTAACTCTAACCAAGTAGGTAAAAGACATGTATGTCAAGAACTTCAAGTCTCTGAAGAAAAATACTAAGGAAGATAACAGAAAATCTAAGATCTCCAATACTGATGGATTGGTAGGATTAACATAGTAAAAATAGTTATCTTACAAAGGGCAATGTACAGATTCAATGCAATTCCCATCAAAATTCCAATACAATTCTTTATAGACCTGGAAAAATCAACTCTTAAATTCATATGGAATGGAATTCACATCACAATTACAACACAATTCTAAGAATTTGAAAAAAAAATTCCAAACTTCATACAGAAAAACAAAAAATCCAGGATCGAAAAAAAAAAAAAAAAAAAAAAATCCAAAAAAAACCTGTACAACAAAAGAACATCTAGAGGTATCACCATCTAGTTTCAAGCTGTGCCACAGAGTAATAATAAGTGCATAGTATTAGTATAGAAAAAAATAGGCTGATCAACAGAGTCGAATTGAAGATCCAGAAATAAGCCCATACATCTACAGATGCTTGGTTCTTTGTTTGTTTGTTTGTTTTGTTTTTTTTAACAAGGAAGCCAAACCCATACAATGGGGGTGGGGTGGGGGGAAAGCGTCTTCAACAAACGGAGCTGATCTAAGTGGATGTCTCTATATAGAAAAATGCAAGTAGACACAAATTTATTACCCTGCACAACACTCAAGCCCAAGTGGATCAACAACCTCAACATAAAATCGTATACACTAAATCTAATAGAAAAGGAAGTGAAGAATAGCCTTGAACTCATTTGTACAGAAGACAACTCCCTGAAGAGAACACCCATAAACCAGGCACTAAGATCAACAATTAATAAACGGGACCTCATGAAACAGAGAAGCTTCTGCAAGGCAAAGTATTCTGTCAAAAGGACAAAACGTCATCCTTAAGAATGGGAAAAGATCTTTAACCAACCTGACACCTGACAGATGGCTAATATCCAGGCAGGACTCACTCTTTCTTTCTTTCTTCCTTTCTTTCTTTCTTCCTTTCTTTCTTTCTTTCTTTCTTTCTTTCTTTCTTTCTTTCTTTTTTTTTTTTTTTTGGTTTTCTACACAGGGTTTCTCTGTGTAGCCCTGCCTGTCCTGGAACTCACTCTGCAGACCAGGCTGGCCTCGAACTCAGAAATCCACCTGCCTCTGCCTCCCAAGTGCTGGGATTGAAGGCGTGCGCCACCATTGCTCAGCTCCAGGCAGGACTCTTAGTGGAAGGATAAAAACACTAACATACCCACAAAACCTTTGACCCAAAATCTGTCCTGCCTGCAAGAAGTGTAGGGGCAAAGATGGAGCAGAGTCTGAGAGAATGGCCAACCAGTAACTGACCCTAGGTGAAATCCATCCTACAGGCAAGAAGTAATCCCTAACACTATTAACAACTCTCTGTTATGCTTACAGACACAAGTCTACCATAACTGTCCTCTGAGAGGCTACCACCTAGCAACTGATAGAAACCAAGGCAAAGAACCATAGCCAAACATTAGACGGAGCTGAGGGAGTATCGTGGAAAGTTGGGGAAAGGATTGAGGGACCGAGAGGAGATAGGGATTCCATGAATATATCAACAGAATCAACTACCCTGGAATCTTGGGGGCTCCCAGAGATGGAAAACCACCATTCAATGAGCAGATGTGGGCTGGACAGTGCTCCCTCCATAGGTAGCAGACATGAAGCCTGGTCTCCATGTCAGGGTACCCCAACAACTGGAAAGGGGGCTGACCCTGACTTTGTTATCTGCATGTGGATCCTATTTCCCCTAACTGTGCTGCTGTTCAGTAGTTATTTGATGTGTCAGGGTGGGTTGGTAACCAGTGGGGCAACTCCTCCTTTTCAGAGGATAGAGTACTGTATGAAGGAGGCAGTGAGAGAAGGGAAGTCTGTGATCGGGATGTAAAGTGAATAAAAAACTTAAAACACAAATTAAAAAAAAATCCTTAAATAAATGAAAACTTTAATGCAATAGTATATTATTAAAATTAAAATATTTCATTATTATATATATAGTAATATATTTCCATGCACTGAACATTCAATTTCCTTTGAACTTTGAAGTTTTGATTAAAAACTAGAAAACAGATTACACAGAACATAGTACTAGTTACCCTTCTAGAGAATGGAGAGAAATGTAGAGGAAACACCATGAAAAAGTTATGTTGGTAAGTAGAATTTTTCTTATTCTGGAAGTCTCTAGACATTTAATAGAGTTTACATTTTCACAAAGTAGGTAAATTTGAAGGTGCAATTGGAATTCTACAGGGAGAGTATTCTTACCCACAAAGAGTAGATTGTTGTAATTCTCCAACATCACATCCATGTACAATGCCCTCTGAGCACAGTCAAGACACTCCCATTCCTGTTGTGAGAAGTCCACAGCCACATCCTTGAATGTTAACAGATCCTATAATAAAAAAATTACCTATTTACCATGTGGTGCTAGACAAAAAATACTTTTCTAGGTAAAAAAGATCTAAAGAGCAAGATATTTTGTGATATTGATGAGTCCTGGCAAACATTTAAGAATAAAAGTTTTCTAGAAATCCTGCAGACTTGTGTCAGAAGTTAAGCATTGCTACTCTTCTATAGACAATACATGGAATGACTTATTATTGTCCACATTCACAAGGTCTTTCTACTTCATAAATTTTCTGATGATTCCTAAGACCTGAGTAGCAGATAAAGATTTTTGCCACAATCACTGTATTTGAAAAATTCATGTCCAGTTTGAACTGTAGATCAGTTCTAAGCATCCTCATGGGACTAAACAACAGGTTTTAAATCCAGTTCCATGTGATCAAGTCCTCTCTTCTGAACTCTACAGGCTGGAGGACATCATAGCATAGATGCACATACTTGGACAAATATACTGAAATACATGAAATTGAATTACAATTTATTTGTAATAAAAGATAGTTTTTAAAATATTCATAGTCTGCCAGGTGGTGGTGGTACATGCCTTTAATCCCAGCATGTGGGAGGCAGAGGCAGGAGGATTTCTGAGTTCGAGGCCAGCCTGGTCTACAGAGTGAGTTCCAGAACAGCCAAGGCTATACAGAGAAACCCTGTATCGAAAAAACAAAAAACAAAGACAAAAAAATACTCATAGTCTTTATTGTATTTTTCTATCTCATTGAAAACAGGAGGACATGACAGTCTTAAAATCAGTAAATGTTTAGGGAATATAACACACACATTTGAGGTCTATATGTAGTAATGTACCTTTATGAAATATATGCTGACATCAAACAGCATTATAATGTCAGATACCAATGTCATAAATGGCAAAGTTATGGTGAGCAAAAATATATTACCAAATTCTACCAGTGTCAACTTTGGCCAAGTATGGACACTAGAATACTGTTTGCAGCTGGGTCTCACCTGATTCTATTCTAAAATGCTCTGTTGACATCTTGAGGCCTAGGTACAATGCTGCAACCTTTCTAGAACAAAAAGACTGAATATGGAATGCAGAATGTTTGGTGAATTAAAAGTCAGGGTTTTCTTTTTAAACAGTAAAGAATGTAAGATCAGTACACATATCCAATATTCCAAACAACATACAGAATCAACTACTTTGAGAATTTATTTTATGAGAACACATCACAACCACAAAGTAAAGAGAAAAATCTGCATTAGGCAGCATTAAAATCATTCACATTTTTCTAAACGATGACATAAAAAATACAGATATTTATAATTTCATAAGTTCCATATGATCTTTCACTACAGAATTATTAGCTATGTATCTGTAAATAAATGGTATATGTGACAATAAATGCAGGTAAGTTATTTTTGATCAAATCAAGTTTTAAATTGAGAGAATCTTATATAATTTTTAATACTTTTTTTTGCTCATGAGATTGACTGAATTGAAATTTGAATCTTCCAATACAACTTTATTTTATTTTCTTCAATATTTAAGCTTATATGTTGAACAGGATTATAACTTACATAGATAAATATCAACTATAATTTTTCCTTTGCTTTTCAAAAACTAGAACACACAAAGTTATATAGTGCCTCTGTGACAAATGTGCATCAGAATGTAAACCTATGGCCTGGAGAAATGACTTAGAGACAAAGGCACTTGCTGTTTCTCGACAGAAACCCGATTCAATTCTTTCTACACACATGACATGTCAGTACAATGCTTGACTTCAGTCCCATGGGTTTGGTGCTGAATACAGGGATCTAGGGATATAATACATCATGCAGTTACATAAAAATTGCAGATGAACATTCTTATACTTAAATAAAATATTATTGTAAAGAAAAACAGAAACCTCATTACATTGCTTAGAATTTTCCCCTACATAATATATAGATTCTAAAAGGGGAAAAACGCAGGTAGAGGGAGTATTCTTCCTCTTAAAGAAATTAAGGGAATAAATTAAGGAAAACATTTGTGTATGCTTGAAAATTGATGGCTTATGCATAGCACCGAGTCAATACTCTCTAGAAAAATTTTACTAATATAGTCCACATGATGTAATATAAAACTGGAGGCAGTAGTGCTTATGCCAAATCTGAAAACTGAAACAAAGGTTAATAGAGAAAATAATCATCTGTCTATAAAAACTTACCATTGAGCAATGAGCAGAACCTCTCTTGAAATAAATAGATTTCTAGGGTCCACCCACCCATGATCACCATGTAACATAAATTGCCAAAGAAAGACACCATAATACTGCAACCTTCATCACGTCAAAGACAAATCAATGTTATGGAAGAGCAATCAAAATATTCCTTCCATCATCTGTGCCTTTAGGGAGCTGAAATGTTTACTATTAGGATTAAAGACAGAGAGTCATACTTATTATTTTACTCTTCCATGTATTGTTTAATGATGTCCATAAATTTGCACATCATTCATAAACCTGTTTCTGGAAACATAACCATTCCTGAAAAGAAATTTATGTGGCACAGAGACATTCCTCCCTCAATATACAAGGATACAAGTGTATCCTATATAGAAATGCCCATCAATATATTCTTTGAGCATCATTTAGAATAGACAATTATCAGAATTCCAGGTGTCAATTCCATGGAAATTTATGTCCTCATGGTATAAAATCCAGTTTAAATATAATGGAAAAAAGCTGTGCTATATAAGTGAAAGAAAGACATAATTTTGACTATCAGGAAAAAAGGAAAATAAATCATAGAAAATACATTTTAGATAACATTACTAGATGTAGAGAAATAAAGTATTGAATGAGTTCAATAATAAAAATGATTTTCAAAGAAAGGTGAATAGAACACTGACCTGGGGAGCAGCTACCAAAGAAGCATTCATTCTTCTTATTCCTCTTTTCCAAGTTTCTGTCTCAGCAACAAACATAAGAACTCTTCTTAAAATTTCATATCAAGGTGTCAAAAATACAAAGCTAAAATTAATGCAACTCTGCTATGAACAACACCAAGCATAGATGCAAGAACCAAAATGGTAACAGAAAGCTTGACTACAACTTGAGGTTTTTTTCTAACCTCAGCTGCCACCAGGCTAATACAGAACATGCATATACATATATGTGTGTGTGTGTGTGTGTGTGTGTGTGTGTGTGTGTGTGTTCTGGTGCAAAACAGTAATACTCAGAGTTATTACTAGGAACTTATCTTCCAGGGACTGGAGTCATAGCCAAATGGCTGGTGGGTACCTAAAATAAAATGGAATCTCATTAGCCATCATACTAGAAAACAGTATCTGATTTTTCAGTCACATTTCATTTCATTCTACCTTGTAGATATACTACATTTCTTTTCCATACGTACCCTATTGTATTGGATTAGTGATAGATCCTTTGCCAAATACCATGGTTTTTTTTCCCCTCAAAATAATTGTTATAAGATCTAATTACAGCAATTTTCATCATTATCTACAAAAGCTTTACATTCAAACTGAGGTAAAATGTGTCTTTTTAACTTATTCATCTAATCCATGTGGATCTGTTTTCTAAGTCACATGCACATCATTGTGTGAGAATGTCGATCACCTAAAATCCACATCAATGCATTGAGAGATAGAATATTACAATTCAGGCCGCACATGTCTTTAAATGGAATGTTCATGTGCTTAATGTTCTAAGCCAGTGGTTCTCCATCTTTCTAATGTTGTGACTTTTTAACACAGTTATAGGTACTCATAAATGTATATATCTGCATGAGAGCAGATCTACCTGGAGATTGATAAAAGAGTGGAGGATCAGTTCCTGAAGCCATAAGAATATTTGTTTTATGATGGCTTTAGATCAGGGTCAATTTACCTTCCACGGGTTGAAAACAACTAGTCTATGCAAGGCCAAGGCAGAATCATGAAGGAGGCATGGAAGAAACTACCTCATAGCTGTTAGGAGAAAGAGAATGTATAGAAAAATAATGTGAATCATTTCACGGAATGCTCTGATCAATTTTGGAAACATATTCCTGAACATGCATATAGCTGTGTCTGAGTATTGTTCTGGGCAGTTCTTAGGTTACAAATCAGTAATAAACATGACTCCAGTGAAACCCTTCAGTTCCTGGCTGTTATGGTCTTCCTCTATGATAATAGCCCTTATAGTTCCACAAGAAAGTAATAGTGTGTAACACGGGTCTTACAAAGACAACAGACTCTACTTCTGAAAAGTACAATATGAGAAAATAGAGAAATCTTCAGTATGGAGGAAGGAAAAGACATCACTCAAGAGCCCCACTAATCCTATCCAGCAGGATCCAGAGTGCACAGGAATGGAGAATTCATTGTTTTGAAGCCAACAACAGGTGAAGGAGCTAATGATCAGCAATAGAAATAGGATCTGTCCTTTCTAAAGGGCGTTCCATGATAGGTCAGTGGAAGTCACAGGAACAACACATAACTCGACAGCAGTGTAGAGATAAAAATGAAATTGCAGCAAATTTAAAAGCTCCCAGGGAATATAGGACATGCAGCCACCTTTCATCAGAGAATATGTATGACCTTCAAGACCTTTAAAACTCAACTGTAGACCACAGCACTGGAGTGTGACAATGATTATGTCACTCAGTGTGTTTGGTTTCAATGCATTTGACATATGAACATCAAAGAAGAGTTTGCTGGGCGTGAATGAGGAGAAAATTAGCATGCAGCAATTGATTGAATTTATCTTACCACTGCATATGCCCAATCCTGTTTGCTGATCATGAACTATTTAGAATGGGAACATGTCCTTTCTACATCAGGCCTGACTGATCAGTGGTTTGAGATCTGCAGGCCTGTGGTTATACCTTAGAATAAGAAAAGCATTCCATTTGATACCATTCACTTTCCTTCCATAGCAGACTTCTTTGCTGGTGGGATGATGGATAACAGCACTTTCCTGTATTACACAATCTTCCACAATTGGGGTGGATCCTCATAAAAATTATTGGTATGTATCTAACTACATATCAATATGATGAAACGTCTTTTGCCACATTACATGGGGCACAAGAAGTTCTCCAGCTCTGGGCTCTGTGAATACAAACAGCTTTATCACATAGAGGGATCACCTAACTGTTCCAATGTTGCCATGGGGTGTCAGGATATTCAGGCTCCATATCACACCAGAAGTGGCACATCTATATTCTCTCCTGTACTGTGATTCGCTCCTTAAGCAATACCTTTAGATTATTTCTAGTGTCTTGTTTTAAAAATAAGGTTTATTTCTTTAAATTTAATCGGCAGGGGTATTTTTGCCTGCTATGTACTTCATGCACTCAAAGACTACAGCAGCCTCACGAGAGCCACGGATGCTCTGGAACCTGAGCTCTGCAAGGATGCAAATTCCCTGGGCAGTTACAGAAAATTGAACCTGGAAACTGTAACAGCAACAAATGCCTTTAACTGCCGAGACACATCTCCTGCCCTTTAATTGTTCCTTAATTAGTTACTTTGGAGATATAAATCGATGATCAGTGAGACAGAATTCAAGGAGCACCAAGGATACTTTCTTGGAGTGTCAAGATGAGGGCCAGCTCAGGAAAGACGATCATAAAGAAATGGGGTGACAAAGACACAGTGAAAAGGTTGGCAGCAAGAGGTACTGTACTGGTTGTGAAAGACGTTCCCCAATAATTATGTGCCTGAGGACTTACAAGGTTGAACACAAGTCAATCTGAAATAGGATGTACAAAGATATTAGTAACACCATGGAGAAATTAATAAAATTAGAGACTCAAATTCAATGATTCAACATAACAGAACTGTTTCTGTGCAAAGACTAAAGTACTGGCCAAGCATTGCTCACTTAATTGAAACTAAAAGATTGAACCTATATGTATTAGAACTAGAGACAAAAGGGGGACACCGCAATGTATGACAATGATGGAGCAAGGAGCAGAGCAGATCTAGATTCAGATTCTGTGTGCTACAGTCCCAATCTGCCAGGCAAGGCATACCCAACAGTGTCATAGTGGAAAGACTATTTTGTGGGTGACAGAAGTCACTCTGGTTCAGTCTGAGGGGCTTAAATCTGAAGCTCCAAAGGGGGAAAATACACTGGTTATACTGGAAACCTGGCCAAAACTAACAATAAAGAAAGTCACAAGTCCTAGAAGGGAATCCTCTACTGACATTTGCTCCAGTCAAAGGCTCAGTTAACACCTGTAGCCTGGTGCTGCTTTCAGTCTGGGTCAAAACAACATGGTTTTCAACAGGCAACAGTTATTTTGGAGACTGAAAATTATCAAATGCTGAGCACAACTGACTGTTCACTGTACACACTATAAAGGGAAATCCATATTACCACATGCAATAGTATTCTCAGGGAAAATTTCCAAAATCATTAATAAAATAAGACTGGCAAAACCAATTTCATGTTCTTTCCACTATCACTTGAGACCCACCCCACGCTCTCTAACATCTTTTGCAACAGCATCCTCTCTCTTTACTACCCAGGGCTCTTAGGTGATTCACTGGTAAGCAGATCTGGCTGAGCAGGGGGAAACCTGCATATGGAAAGGAGATTCTTCAGAAATCACCAGGAACTTTTCATGGAATAAAATGAAAGACGCTAAAACCTGCCAAAAGGATAAACATGAAGGAAAGAGGAAATATGTGTGTGACACTGGGGGTCGGCTCTGAGAAAAAATAGTCCCAGTCCACTTAGTTTTTCTTTCCCTCTTTACTTAACTGTGGCTGAGGATGTGGTCTCTCAGCTTTCGATCTTACCAACATGGCTACTTGTTGTCAGGCCCCCCTGCCATGATAGACTCTTACTTATCCTTTGGAAGCATTCCCCAAAGTAACCCCTTTCTTCTACAAGTTGCCTTGGTCATGTTGCTTTATGAAAACCGCACTTATTGTAAACCATTTTCTGATTGGCTTCAAGGTTCCATTTCAGAAAGAGAACTCATGTCATGTTCTGAAACCTAATCAAGAACAGTTAGCATGATAGGTTATGAGCAGTAAGAGGCCTATGGGCCAGTGGACCTTGCCAGGAAACTTGGTCAGATAGAGTGGGCCTGAGTCACTGGAAACTAGGGTGACACAACCTGCTTCCTGCCAGGAAACTATGAGGAAACAACAGGAGAGGTGCTGAATAGTTCAGTGGTTAAGAGCACTGACTGCTCTTCCAGAAGTCCTGACTTCCAGAAGTCCTGAATTCAATTCCTAGCAACCACATTGTGGCTCACAACCACTTGTAGTAGGATCCCATGTCCTCTTGATGGTATGTCTAAAAACAGCTTATACATAAGATAAATACATAAGCTTATACATAAAATAAATAATCTTAAAAAAAAAAAACAAAAACAACAGGAGAAATCAATGGGGAGACCATATAGACACTTTAATATTCTGCAGAGATACTAAACAATTCTTTCAAAGTCTACTGTCATATATATCTATCAGGAAATGGGAAAACTAACCACAAAAGGATATAAAGGGACAACCAAAGCTTTCAAAGTTAAAAAATCACGAAACAAACTTTAACCAATACTTTTCCTAATTTCACAGTATGCTTAAATGCAGTAATGAAATTTATGTAATATTGATATAAACCCCCAAAATGGCACAAATAGAATAAGGATGTCTTCATACACATGCACAAATAAATTATATTTTGTTCTAGCATTATCACATAGGAACTTTGTAATGTGTACAACAGGCAAATCATGAGGTGATTTACCATAGAATATTCCAGAACCATTTCTATAGAAACAGAACATGGAAAAAAAAATCTCATGTCTCATTTATTCTTATTGCTTTTAAAATCTTCAGTATGTTTTTATTTTAGGTTATCGGTAGTAGTGCTTTGCACCACATATATATGTGCATGGTTCCTGCTGAGGTCCAAAGAAGGCTTCAGATCTCCTGGAACTAAAGGCACACATGCTGGGGATGCTGAGAACTGTACACGAGTCTCTTTAAGACAAGCAAGTACTATTTGCTACTGGGGCATCTCTACAATGTTCCTCCCATTCCATTTCCACTGTCCCTGGAACACCTCACTAATCTTAATAACTCCAAAATATACATGGTCCTTTTGCTACAGTTTTTCTTTATACCTTACAGGATTCTTTGTTTTGGTTCTCAGGGGAGCAGGTTTGGCTTATCAGTTAGACTTCCATACAAGAAAAACATTCTTCAGAATCAATTTGGATTTCTAACACATTATAGTGGCAGTAGAGAAAATAGATCTACAAATGACTCCCAAACTCTGTATAGTGGAAGAATATTGAAAATGCTCTGTAAGCATTTGCAGTTAGCATTGACTTGAGTTCTACCACTTCCAATCATAGATCAATCAAACTTAGCAAGCTGAAATGGAACTGAATGATGGGGATGTTGATATTTAACACTCCTGAATTTCTTAATCTTTCATGGAACAAAAGTGAAAGAAACCTTATACCTCCCAAAAGGACCAACATGAAGAACACAAATGATCATGCAATGCTCTCTTTTTCCTCTGAGGACTTCATTTTATCCAGTGACAGGTAAGACTCATTCACACTGAACTCAGAAACTTGTAGAGTAGTATTCCTTGGAATCCGGAGGAGGAGATAAACACACTGTAAATGATCCTCACACAGAAACCAGCCTGCTGCAATTATGCAACATTCAATCTCTATACAAAGTCTGCTGAGCAGACTCTTTGCTTTGCCCTTCTTCTTGAGAAAAGTACACAGCCAAAAAACTATCATTAAGTACTGTGAGTTTACGTGCCAGCTCTGTAGGTTTGCTCCTGAAATCTTGGCATTCAGGTGGCAGGGGCAGGCAGGTCTCCTGCGTCTTAGTTAGGAGAATCACTACTCTGGTGAAACACCATGACTAAGTAGCAAGCTGGGGAGGAAGACATTTATTTGGCTTATACTTACACAACACTTTTCATCACTGAAGGAAGTCAGAACAGGAACACTAACAGGGCAAGATCCTGGGCAGGAGCTGATGCATAGGCCATGGAAAGGTGCTGGTGACTGGCTTGCTTCCAAAGGCTTGTTCAGGCTGCTTTCTTATACAACCCAGGACCACCAGACCAAGGATGGCACCATTCACATGGGCTGGGCCCTTCTCCATCAATCTCAAATTAAGAAAACGCCTTATAGCTAGATATTATGGAGGCATTATCTCAGTTGAACTTCAAACCCTTCAGATAACTCTAGTTTGTATGTCAAGTTAACATAATACTAGCCAGCACATCAGCTGAGCTGTCTCCATTGCTCACACCACTGGTCTCCAGCACTGGTGCATCTAGTGTGGTTACACAGTGTTACTGCCCCTTTCCTTAGGGAGAAAATAAGAGAGTTGGAGAGAACATGCAGAATATAACACTGGCCCCACTTCCAGAGAACACAGACAAACGTAAAGGAAGCACTCCGATAGGGTTATGGTGATAACCAGAATTTCCCTCATTTCTAGGAGTCTCTAAGACAGTACAGAGACTTCACACACATACACAAAGCAGATAAATACAAAGGATGTATCAGACATTCTATAAGAAGGGCATCCATACCGATAAAGAACAGATTCTTTATTGATTCTTCTGTAATTCTCCAACACTACATTTTTGCACAATGGCCTCTGAGCACAGTCTAAGCATTCCCACTCGTACTGTAAGCATTCCACAGCCACATCCCTGAATATCAACAGACACTGTCATGGATAATCACTCATTTATTATGTGCTGCTGGGATTGCCCCTATCACCACAGTTTTAAATTTACTCTTCCAGTTCAGATTCTGTAATGTCTATTAAGGTGCAGTTTGGTTCCTAGCATCCTCATGGCACTACACATCAGATTTTCTTTCTTATTATTTTAAGACAGAAGTTCATTTTGTAGCCCTGAGTGTCCTGGAACTCTCTTTATAGACCAAGCTGGCATGGAGCTCACAGAGATCCAAATGCCTCTGCCTCCTCAGTGCTGGGATTAAAGGCATGTGTGCCTCCATTCCTAGCTAGACAACAGATTTGAAGTCTAGTTCCACAGGATACAGTCCTCTACTCTGAACTCTACAGGCATGAGGCCTACATAGCACACATGCATATATTTAGGCAAATATACTAATACACATAAATAAAAGACAAAATGTAAATAAAATTTACATTTATTTTTAATAAAATTTATTTTCTAAAAATAGTTACAACATATATTGCTATCCTCTTTTCTCTCTAAAAGCAGGATGACATGATGATGTCATAACCAGTAAAGGTTCAGGGAATATAAGGTAAACACTTGAGTTCTAGATGCCAGAATGTACATCTAAGAACTCTGTGTTGATCTCAAATAGGATCCCAGTGTCACATCTCAGATGATAAATTATGATGATTAAACCTGTGGTTCCAAATTCTATAGCTATCAACCTTGTTCAAATGTCTGCAGTTAGGACTCACCTGCCTAACTATTCTAACATGCTCAGTTGAGATCCTGAGGCCTAGATACAACGCTGTACCTTTTCTAGAAAGAAGAAGGTGGAGTCTAAAATGAAGAATGCATGGATGAATTACAAGCCAGAGTTTTTTTTTTTTCTTGAAACAATAAGGAGTGTAACATCAGTGCATAAATAGAACATTACAAACAACATATACAATCAAATATATTATGCTGTTATTTTATAACAATATCTAACATCCATGAAGTAAACAGAAAAGTTGGCATTATGTAGCATTAATATTATATAAGTTTTCTAAAAGATGACACAGCCAATATAGATAGATAATAATTTCAGTAATTCCACGAGGTTTCACTACAAAATAGTTAGAAATATATATCTAAATAAATGCATATATGACAATGCACTCAGTTGAAGAAGAGTTTCTGTGATTGAAACAAATGTACTAAGTTGTATAAGAATTATACTAACTCTTCATTAATTTTGAATATATTATTGTTCAATTGGAAATCTGAATATTTTGATTTCAGCTCTATTTTTTTTCTTCACTATTTGAGCTCAATCATCTAACACAATTTTAAGTCGCACAGGTAAGTATCATTTATGATTCCTCCTTCATTTCTCAAAAAATAGAATTCAGTGTTAAATTCTGGCTCCATCATGAAAGTGCACCAGAAATTTAAATGTAGGGGCTGGAATAATATCTCTAGGGCAAAAGGATACTCACTGTTTCTGAATAGAAATAGTCTAATTCTCTCTACATACAAGGCAATTCATGAGTTTGTGTGTCTCCTGTGCTACGGGTTTAATGAATATAACAGGGCTCAATGGGTTTCATACATGAATACAGTGTATATAAAAAATGCAGATGCATACTCCCATACTTAAATAATATTTTAAAGAAATAAATGGAAGTCTGACTAATATAACCTCTCTTGAAAATCTCTACCTATATAAAACATAGCTAAAAGGAAAGGAAAAACATGGAGTGGGGGAGCCTTTCTCCTCCAAAAGATAAGAAGAGAACAAAGTCATTAGAAGAGACATTAATTAATGCTTTCAAATAGATGGCTTGTGCACTATATCAAGCAGTAACTCTAGAAAATTTTTACTGATATAATCCACATGACACAATATATGTGGGGATGTCAGTGTTACCTTATGCAGGGCATAGAAAGTCATATACGAATGAATCAGAATTGAAGAAGAAATGATGAGTTCCTAGAAACAAGTGAATAAATCAACCTCCTACATTATAAAACTTGAACACACATCAAGCAGGTGCTGATACCGAAGCAGGGAGTTTTCTCTAAAAGCATCTGAGGACTGGACAGATTAGTATGGAATTCTCCTTTCCTTAAACAAACCTTAGGAGATCTGCCTAAAGGAGATTATTACTTAAAACACAAAGAAGAGGAACACTAGAAAGTCATTATGCAGAGCTGCCTTTACTTCAATGCCCAAAGAAGAGGAGCTCAAAGCATTGGATGCCAAGAAAAATCACAGACCAGTTTTCAGGGTCTACACAGACACAGCGTCTATATTACACAGAAATGGAAGCAAAGGTGAGTTCACTCCAAGAATGTAAGACTATTTTTAACACCCATGAACTAATCAACATCAGACACTAAAGATGTAGAGTCAGTAAGAGAAGAAAAATGACTATGTCAATAGATACATGAAAGCTCTGAGATAAACTATGACATTTGCTGAATATAAAAGCCCTCAAGAATGTGAGAACAGATGAAACATACATCAGGAACAGAAGCACAGCTAATGCAAACAGTACAAAAACAAAGGACAAGTGGAATTACTGTGCTCTAATCAGAACTAACTCAGAGTCTATCAGTAAACACAATTCAAGGACAGAGACATGCTTAAAGAGGACAATATAGAATAGGCAGAAAAAAGCTTGGTGGTTGCATTCATGGTGTCAAAAACTGCTCTGCAGACTGGGGTTGGGGATAGAGGCATCAAAGTCCATACCCAGCTATAGATCCTGTGTGCTACAATCTCAGTCTGCCATGCAAGGCCACGTCCACTGGTGCCATAGTGCCAAGGCAATTTGTGGGTAACAGAAGGCTTTCTGGTTCAATCTGAGGCCAGCTGCACATGGGGGTGGGGCGGGGTGTATGTGTGGGAAATATATGGGTTTTAGTGGAAACCCCAGGTCCTAGAAGGAAATTCACTTCTGATATTTGCTACATGTTCAAATGGCTTGGTTCACATAGATAGTTTGGTGCTAACTTCCAGTCTATGTCAAAGAAACTTTGCTTTCAATGGGCAACAGTTATTTCAGAGAACCCAAACTAATCAAATACTGAAAAAAAAAAAACTGTTTACTGTACAACCTATAAGGAGAAATCCTTTTTTCAACATCTAATATTACTCAGTGAAAATTTCCAGAATGATTAATGAAATAGAATCTGGTAAAACCAACATCATGTTCTCTTTTTACTGTCACGTGAGCCTCACCTCACCCCTTGTTCAATTCCTCTAACATACCTGGATTCTTTACTATCACCTCCTCTCTCTTCACCATCCAGGGTGAGCAGATCTGGCTGAGCAATGGGGGACCTGAATATGGAGAAAAGATTCTTCAGAAACCACCTGGAACCTTCCATGGCATAAAAATGAAAGATGCTGACACCTCCCAAGAAGATAAACACGAAGGAAAGAGAAAATAACATGAAAAATGTGTCTTTCCTCTGAGGATTTTACTCTATTCTATGAGATACGAGACTCATTCACACACAGTTCACACACATGCAGAGTCCTTTTCCTAAGAACCCTCGAGGAAGAGCAAGGAAGACTCCAGAAAACTACTGTGACTCACAGAATCCAAACTGATGCACTTTTCCAAAGGGAGGTCTCTGAAAAAAAGCCCTGACTGCAGGTCTGGGCAAGAAAGTCCACAGTCACAGAATTCAATGTCAACCAACCATGAATAACAGTTTGGCCACATGGGATTTTCTTGAACTAAGGAGACACGTTTCTGATGCAAGTGAGCAATCATCATTATTCAAAAAGTGCTTTCTAATTTTATTTAATCTGTAGTGAGTTTTCTATCTATAAAAATAAGGTAGCCTGACATCACCCTTCCACAGCATGCATACTGGTCTGGCCTTGTTAGATACCAAAGAAACTTAGGAAAAAATGGCTAACTGAGGTGCCTATTGACATATCTTTGGATAAGTGTTTCCTTGGCACCTGGTTCTTCTCTTGGGAGCCTCTTATCCCCTAACACCCCCTCCGCCTCCCCCAACTCATGGCCAGGTTAAGTCTGAACCCTTCCAGATGCCTCTCGCTGTTTTTCTCTCTCATACTGTAAAGCCCCAAATTAACATTGTAAGCACTACCTGCCCAAGAACCAAATATATAGGTTTGTCTTTATAAATGCCTGTAGCATGGGGCCATAGCTTGGTCAGTATTTAATATTTAACAATGCTTGCCCAAATGATGGTATTGATTTTTCTCAGGCAAATCTCAGGATTAACATAACCTACAATAATCTTCCCTTCAACCTTACCTCAGAGCAGTCATGTCCTCAGTTTTCATTCAGACCTAAGGTGTAACAGTTTAACTCAACATATAAAGATACATTTCTGACTGCTGCATTTACATCAATGAATGCATACATCTAAGATGGAAAATAAATGGGGAGTAAAGCTTTGCTCAGTAAAATTTAAAGTTCACAGTTGTAACTGTGGTGCTTAATTATATTGCTTAGTTATAACTATGGTGCTTAATGTATATTTTCAATCACATCTGAACTCGTTCTTCATATGACTAAAATCTGCAAAACTCTCCGAGGATGCCTATTCTCCGAGCCAAAGGCCACTCTCTTGAATAGGAAATGGTGGAGCAGGGGAGTTAAGAAAGCATGAATGAATTTGAATTCGAGGAGCTTTGCGACTGCTGGAGCAAAGAGAACTCTGCGAGCAAACTGCAGATTCTGCAAATGCTCTACGAGATTATTTTAGGAAAATATTCTGGCAACCGTAAGATAAATGAAAACGTCACAATAAACCCCAGTTCATAGGTTCTCAAACTTCCCAACAAGGCTAAGATAGCCAAGGCAGAATTACGAGAGCGGCGTCCTTAAAAGCGGCCGAGGAAAATACACCCCGGCTCCTCCGCTCCCACCCGTTTCCCAGCCCCCACAGCCCCTCTGACCTGGGAGGTTCCCGCTGCTGAGCTGCTGGCTCGTTCCAAAATGCCCCCAGAGGCACCTGAAACTTAGGGGAGTTTTCAGGTACCCCAATACACCGCCAGGGTCTCCACCCCCACTTCTAAACCTTGTGGTTCCCTGAGTCCTTTCAGGGAAAGGTGGAATTTCCTGTCACTCGCGCTTGTTTTCTGAGAAGCTCCTTCTGTACCCGCCCAATATAGCCCACTTCCGGTTATGCGATTCCGTTAAACCTGCTTACTATAGGCCTTTTTATTTAATTAGCTTCCAATACTTGCCAACTGTTCCCCCGTACCCCACCCCTAAAGTCCAGGCAGGGGTGTCCACCCATCAGGAACAGCTCCTCCCACTCAGTCTTGAGTGGCAGGCAGGTCCACACAGCTCCAGCTGCCAGGTTGACCTGGACTTGATCTCTGCTCTGAACAGCCTCCCCTATACTTGCTGCCAGGCTAGACCAGAATTGGATCAAATAGGATGATACACCTGGTATCTGACCTCCAACCTGGGTTCTGATCCCATCAGATACGTTATTCCGTCTAACTTCTCCTCCTTGGACCACCCCCAGTCACCCAGTAAATTCTGATGCTCACTCAGATCCTATTCCCAAAACAAACTAAAACAAAGATTGAATGCTGTTGCCTCTAAGCACTAATCACATCTGTATCCCCTAAAGAAAGGAGCTTGAATATCCAATATACAGAACTGAAAACCAGAGTCATGTTCAAGGAGGTCAAAGCTTATAAAGTATGTTAATAAACTCAAAACAGGAACAAAGTGATTCGTGGGCAACAAAACAATAGCAAATGACTGAAGGAAGTAGGGACAATGTAGAATATGTAAACTGAATTCAATAAGTAGTGCACACTGTAATTCCCTACTCCCTACAATTATGGTCCATACTTCCAACTAATCTCTCCTCTCCCTTTCTCTCTCTTGCTCATATTCATTTCGATTCATTTTGTTTTGTGACCCATAATGATTAACCAGGATCATCTGTGAGACTGTGGGTTTGGAACTATGGGTTGGAACCTGCTGGTCTCAGCAGATGAGACACAACTAAGCACAGTGATTCCCCTTCTCCTAAAATCGACCTATTGCCAAAGTCAGGGTGGGGCCCTGTGACCCTCTCCTCTTCTGAGACTGACTGTAGCTAGGGTTAGTCTTGAGTGAGGTCAGTGTAAGTACAGTTGCTCTGAGTTACTGATTACAATAGTTGTATGGAATCTGGAGAATGGCATGTCATGCCCATCTCACCTGTTCTCCCTACTTCTTTTTCCTTCCTCTTGCTTAATATTCCCAGAGCTATAGATGGCATAGTGTAACTGACTTGTTTATGATTGTGCCCATATACATTGCTTATTTCCTGCATCTTTGACAGCCTCACCTTTCTGCATTACCACTGAATTTTCACAAGGAATTTTTGTCCTTTAAATAAATAAATAAAAAGCATGTTTAGCATCTTCCCAGGAGAGTAATTTTTTTAAAAAAATTAACCAAAGGACATTTTGTTTATAGATATTTTCCTGATTGTTCTCTATAATTCTCTGTGTAGGCCTATACATGCCTGCATAGGCTGGGAAAAAGATACCCTCGTCTCTTTACAGAATCTAGCTAAGAAATAGAATTTTCATGATTAAAATGAGGACCATATTTGTTTGATGTGTTCTGAGGTTCAAGCTGTGCTGTCATGATCATAACAGGTTAAAAGGCATCCCAGCTCTGCAAGGAAGTGGGAGCTCAGAAACCCAAACCTAGAGCTAAAGGTCTGTCCTGAAAGCTCAGGGTTCTGAGCCCATGGGCACCTTTCAAATGACAAAGCTAATTGTTTCACACTGTGGTGAGTTTTATTGTTTCCCAGTTTAGGCTTATGCAAAACAAACAAGCAAACAAAAAATGTCACTAGCTCCTGCAAATGTGAATGGATTAAATACAATGATCCTGCAAATGAGAATTGATTAAACACATTAGTGATTAATAAAGCATCTGAGTTGAGTTAAGGAAAGAAATGAAAGCCTTTTCTTTAGGAGTTATTTGACTAATAATGAGTCCACATTTGAATTCTCTACTTCATGATCCCTGTGCCTTCCATCCTCTTGTCGATTGTATGAGTTTGAACCTTTATCTTCCTGAAGGCTGTCTTGTGAATGTATCCCTCTGTGTTTGTCTTCTGTCTCTGTGTATGTATCTTTTTGTTGTCTCTATGTCTGTCCCTACCAAAGAGTTTTGCTGTCTTTATTGAACAGCAATGAAAGCATCACATGGGGAAGGAATGGGACACTTTGCAGAAATCTTTAAGGGAGTGTTACAGGGATTAAGTCACAGGCTCCAACTGAACTCAGTTGATCAAGATAAGAAACAGTATTACAAGCATCACTGTTTATCAACCAGTATCCATAAAGGCATGTTCGTTTTAGAAGTTTGCTTTCAGCCTCTGTATTTGATGTTTTCAGCAAGTGATATACATGCTCATAGAATATAAGATATATTTTCATAATATTGCATTGCCACACTTACGATTCTGCCAATAGGTAAGAAAAGAAAACTACAGAGCAATACTCCTCGAAGTCCTGTTGTCTGTACTTTTTTGTAAGATGTTTGTAAGAAAAAAATAAAATTTGAAAAGTGCTATTTTATAAAGATATGAAGATGATCTTGATGAATTCTCCAAATACTGGATTGAATCCCATTTGGACATCTCTTGTCCAGAAAAGAAATTTCATGTACAGGGACTGGGTTATATCCAATTGACTTGTTGGCAAGAGGAGATCAATGGAAATACTCAAACAATCCAGGCTGTTGCCACCAAATATGTTGCTCTCTACAAAATGATGGCAAGGCCTCATTGATGAAGACAAGACTCACACAATTCACTGAATATGGAGAGGTCAAGCTGATGCCTACACAGAACCTTCACTCATATGTTCTAATATCCTTGATTTGGGAAGGCAGTTTTCAGGCTACATACATAACAAGAAATGTGAACACCAATGCAACCAAAAAAGCCTTTGATCTATCATCTGTCCTTACTGCAAAATATGCTAGGGCAATGGTGGCACAAAGCTTTTGGGAGTAAATAATCAATGTCTAATTTGGCCTGAATCAAACACTAAAGACACATTAGATAAATAAGATGTATCTGTATGGACATGTGCTCATGTATGCCAAAAGGGAATTGAAGCCCATTATTTGGAATGACTGCTTGATGTCTGGCTTCAAATACACAGGGATACACCTGCCTCAGTGTTCTGAGTGATGAGGTTATGTATGCACCTTGACACCAGCCTCACTTGCCTATACAACCATGCAATGTAATCACACTTTGCACCTCTAAACAACATAATGTATATTACAGAAAACACCTTTTGACTGAATTTCTAATTACATAACATAACACTAGAATCCTAAGAACTAGAAATATCCAAAAACATTTCTTATCTGTTGGGGACAAGGGGTTCTTGTAGTCACAGATAAGCTCTAGGGAAACCAAGAATGTTAACCACTCAGGGTTTTCTCTTCAATGGAAGAGATGCTTTCTGGCCAAAACGGAAAAAAAAATGGATGAAGTTAGCTGCTTAGTGACCTGTGTGCTATATGTAGGGCCAGGCCACAACGGAATATCCTAAAATATTATGCTTAGCCCTAACTCTACCTTGTAAAGGCATTGTTTCTCAGTCAATAGAACCCAACCTTAGGGGAGATGTCACATGTATTTGTAGCATGGTGACTTCTACACTGTTTGTCCTCCTCTGGGCCCTTTAGCTCTAGAACCCACATTTATGGAAGAGTCACATGTACTTTGCAAGAATTTCAGTGTAGTCACACCTTAAGCTTTATTGTGCACAGAAGATTGTGATAATTGTTACCAGGAAAAATTTTTACCAAAATTATACTACACTTAAATATGCCTAAAATAAACTACCCTGGGGTATGAATCTAGAAGTTTGAACCAACACTGACTACCATGTCTGCAAAGTTTACTTCTGGGTTTTGCAAAATGCCAGCTCATGAGCTCATCCAAGCTTCAGTCTTAAAATCCCACCAATCACTGTTCTGAGAAATTTCCACCCCGGAAAATCCTACCCTCATCAAGAAACCCCATCTAAAGCCTGTCTTCCATTCAGTTCTCTTCTGCTTCTCACCTGAGCAGATGCAGCCACCTTCCTGTTCTTTTAGCAATACATCTCTTATGTGTGGTTTGTCGTTCCTTATAACATTGTGGTGTATCTTGGCACCTGACTGCCAAGATACCTTTCCCTTCAGAGCTGTAACATCTACATTGGTTATATCTTTTCTCTCAGAGCATTGAGAATACCTTTTTCTTCAGAGCTGCAATATTTTCTTTAGGTATAACCCACAACCTAAACCCTGTCAGCACTGTGTAATACTTACAGAGTGCTGTTGAACTAGATTTCTTTCTTGTCTCACTTGATTGCTACTCAACCAGGCACAGTTGTTTGCAGAGACCCACACACATACCATCTAAACCTCAAATATAGTCTTTCCTTCTAAACAACACACTCAGATTTAAACACAATCTTTCTTCTACTTTGATATTGTAGCTTCATGATTTCTTTATTCATAATGGAACCATCTAGAATATCCTTTATTACCATCCAGAAAAAACTTTTACAAAAAATTGCAGTAAAACACACCAGGAACTTGAGACTAGAACTTTGTGGGACCCAAACACTAACTCCTGCACATCCAACATTAAGGAGTATTAAAAACTTGAGCTGTCAGAGTAACCTTGTGGCCAACATTCTTTTTTGAGAACAACTGTCAGCAGTTCTCAGAATCTAATGTGTAGAGTAAGCACATTGGTAACATAGCTATGTGGCTATGTTTAGTAAATGATTGAAAGAGAGGAACAGAGGTAAATGGATTATACATGTCAGATAATAAAATATTTAGACATAAAGGCAGCAGACCCATACCTCTTCAATAGCAGCAAAAATCTGGGGAAGACAGAACGGAGACAGGCTGTGCTACACCAGAGCCATGAAATTAAAGGGTACATTTTGACTATCAGAAAAAGGGAGTTATGGCCAAGAAATATTTTAGATAACAGTTTATTCTTTTATATATTTAATTAGCTAGTTAGGTTTTTAGACACAGGGTTTCTCAGTGTATCCCTGGCTGTTCTAGAACTCACTCTGAAAGATGAGGCCAGCCTTGAATTAAGAGATCTAACTGTCCCTGCCTCAGTATTCTTAGGATTACAGGTGTGCACCATGACTGCCTGGCTTAAGATTTATTTTTATGTGTATGACTGTTTTGCCTGCACATATCCATGTTTACAAAATGTACACATAGTAGTATGCAAAGTCAGAAGAGGTTATTAAGCCCCTTAGAACTAGAATCATAGATGGCTGTTAGATACCATGTGGGTGCTATAAACTGAATTCCAGTCCTCTGCAAGAACATCAAGTGCTCTTTATTGCTGTGCCATCTCCCCAGCCCATAGGTAAAAATTTGAAAAACTGAGAATTAACAGATTGCATATTCTAAATATGTGACATTCCCAGAAAAAAATAGATATTACATTGATCTTGAATGTATTTACGAGAAAAGCATCCATTTCTTTTGAATTATTTGGCCTTCCTCCTTCAGATTATAAGGACGCATAAGGCTGAGTATAAAGGAAGGTTTTAAAATCTATATCATTGAGTATAAACAGCAATAAAGAAGACAGGTGGCCAAAGTAATGGAAGGTAACAGACAATCAAACACAAGACTATCAAAACACAAAATGAAGAATACTGACCAATGATAAAATATACCATTTGCTAGAAGGCTATGTTATCCACATGAATGTATTTTATACAACTTTCCAAACATGTGACACAATCATTGATAGAATGGTAGGAAGAAAATAGACAGTAATGCTGAGGAATTTCAACATCCAACATTTTATGATAGATAATGAAACCAAACACAATATTTTTTACTTCTTGACATATTCTGGACATTAGCTCACTGCCATATAAAGAACAACCAATGAAGGTGTTCCTTCTCTAGGTTCCCTTTTCATTCTAAAGATTTCCATTTCTTTGAAGGTTTATTTTATTTTTACCACTTCACACTTCAACAATTCTGTATAGGTCTTTGAGACAATGCAAACTGTTTACTTTTTCTAGTGAATTGTTTATGTTAAAAGATGTTTTCAAATTTATTTTGAAATAAATAAATTTCTATTTTATGTTATTGTAGTTTTACCTCTATGTAGATATGTGTATGAGACATGTGAGTGAATGTTAACCACAGAGGTCACAAAAAGTTATTTGAAGCCCTGGATCTGGAGTTACTGATGATTGTCAGCCGTAATGGGTGCTGAGAAACAAGCCTGTGTCTTCTGGAAGAGGAAAAATTTCTCTTAACTACTGTGTTATCTTTCCAGCCTATGACTCCAAATTTGGGTTTCCTTCTCCCGAATCTGATTCCTCCTGATGACTTCTGCACCTGCTCCCTTTTAACATCCATCTGATCCAGCTCCCTTTTAACATCCATCTCACATAGGCTTTGTGGCTTTACAGCACCTGGACTTTCTTTTCCAGCCTCTCCATAATTATACTATCCCAGTTAGTGATTAATAAATTGTATTCCTCACATGTGATCTCGGTATCATGCTTTTCTAATTGTTTTAGAGATTTCAGAGAAGCAAGTTGTTAGGATTTTGATTTTTGTGTTTATACATTCTGCCAGCAGAAGTATGTGAATTTTTCTGTCCCTTTCACTTGCTAATATCCTCAGACTGTACTAATGTTGCATGTTATAAATCTAATGTCAATTGATGATGTAGGAAAATTATCTAATTTCCTTTGTTGCAGATATGTCCTTCTATTATAACTCTCAACGTTTTCTATTGGAGAACACACAAACATCTTTCCATAAAAATCATCTCAGAAATGGGTTAAAGAAGTAACATTGAGAATTTCCATTTAAAGAAACATGGGGAACACACAGGTGTGTGTGCAGAAGTCATAGAAGTCATATAATGTAGAGCTAGAAATCAGCAATAGAAAAAACTGCCATGATCCAGAACATTTGATATCTAGAAAAAATATTGTCTTTCTGTCTATTACTTTTAATGAATATAAATGTGTTGGTAAGAAAATAATTCCCAGGGGTGGCAAAGATGGATCACTGTTTAAAAGTACTTGCTGGTTTTATAGAAGGTATCAGATCGGTTTCCAATAGCCACTTAGTGGATCACAAGGTTTTGTAGGCACATATATAGTTTAAATATATACATGTCAGCAAAGCATTCAACTACATAACTTAAAATAGATAGTTAAAGTCTTCATTAAGTTTTTTAAAAAAAGGCTTTATCTTAAAAGAAATTTGAATATTCTGAGCAATGATGTTCATTGTAGAACACTTAATGAAATATCATGATTTTAGAGTTGGACTAAACTTTTCTTCTAATTTTCTGGAAAAAAATGGAGAAACATTCTAAATATCAACAGTCAGACTGCTCTTTTCCCAAGTTCTTTATTGCCTCATCATCTATTTGTCCCACCTTCTGCATGAGATGCAGTTCAGTTAAGAATGAAAAAGTTGTTATCAGTTCTTGTGAGGCTACGGAGATCAGAGTGAAGCTTCTTCTGAACAGAGTGACCTCCGTATGTATGGTGTTAGTTAAACACAAAAGGCCTCCAATACTAGGGTTATCCAAAAGATTTCTTAGTTTACTTGTCTTAGAACACTTCAGAAGATGTCAGTTACTGGATCTGTTCCATCATGCATCAGTATTGGTCTTATTAGTGTTTACTTCAGAGAACCATTATGTATGATATATATGAGAAGTTTGTACTAAGAACCAATAGGGTTGCATACATATTTAATTCTGAGTACTCAAGAAGCAGCTGAGGCTTGGCACTGTGAGAGGCCATGGAAGGCCATTAGTGAAGGTGCAGCCTCAGTTGATGGCCCAGGATGGAAGGGGTCATGCAAAGGATTTGAGGCTTGACATCATGAAGAGAGCCTATGAGAGGCTATTGGTGAAGCCTAGTTGCAGTGGAAGACCCCAGTATACTGGGGATGTCAGTACTCTGGAATGATCGCCAAGGATAGCAGCAGCAGTCGAGTGGATCAACCTGAGCATCGAGTGCTATAAAACACAAAGCTGGAGAAGTGATGCCAGCCTTTGGAGGAGCCCAGAAGATCATGTGTGGATCCCAAATATTCCAACAAGAAGCAATAATATTAAAGTTGCCTTGGAGACCCCAAGATGTTTGAGATGCCAGAGCTATGGTGTATCTGTTGAGGAATGCTGCTAACAGGAAGTTGAACCAGACTAGGAAAAGAAGTTTGTTGCTGTCAACAAAGATGAAAAAGAAGTTGGACATCTAAAGACTGCTTTGACATCAGCCACGGAGATGCAGAGTTTGGAGTTTGCCCAACTGGTTTCCTGTCTTGCTTTGGGAATTGCAGTTTAGTGATTGGGTGAATCTCAGAAGAGACTTTGAACTTTGGACTTTTAACATTGTTGAGTCTGTTATAGACTATGGGGACTTTGGAAGTTGGACCAACTGTATTTTGTGTTATGCTATGTTTAGGTATGGCCCTCAGAGACTCATATGTTTGAACAGCCTTATGGGAGTCAGGGAGTGGAATGTGATGGTTTATATATGGTTGGCCTGGGGAGTGGCAAAATTTAGAGGTTGTGGCCTTGTTGAGTAGTTGTGCCACTGTGGGTATTGGTGCAAAGACCCTTGTCCTAGCTGCCAGGAAGTGAGTACCCTGCTAGCCTTCAGATGAAGATGTAGAACTCTAAGCTCCTCCTGCACTATTTCTGCCTGGATGCTGCCAAATTCTTGCCTTGATGATAATGAACCTCTGAACCTGTAAGACAGCCCCAATTAAATGTTCTCCGTATAAGAGTTGCCTTGGTCGTGGTGTTTGGGACAGCAGTAAAACTCTAAGACAAGTGTTTATTTTCAAACCTTTAGTCAGTATTTTGATTTGCTTCTAACCCCACTAATCGTGGCATAAAAATTATTTGTGAGACATTTTTAAGTCATCATAACAGTATCTTGTGTTTATCTTTAAAATGGATCATAAAGTAGAGAAATAAACATGTGAATTCACAGTAGGTGCTGGTTTAATGAGATTTCTTTTGTTTGAGAAAGTAATTAAAAATTATCTAAGGAAAGGAAGATAATTTGGGCACAGTGTTCCAGAATTTTAGTCCCAAATCAGATGGTTTCATTAATATGGCAGAAAGAGAACCAGAATATAACAGCTGCAGAGGCTGCAGAAGACAGGATGGAGTGGTGGTATAAACTTATGTATCAGTGACAGACAGTCTCCGAATTGTGCTATATCCGTGAATGACATTTAACTCAAGGTAGACTCTCATGATTCAGAGTCTAGGAAACACTCATTTTTCTACACAAAAATGTTAACCTTTTATTAGAAAATAAAAGCAAAACAAAAAGTCTCACAGATGAACACAAAAGATTGCTTTTCCTGTACTGTATGGAATGTCTTTTTAAAGTCCCGCATCCCAGACTGTTGCTTGACTTCAGGCTGAATGCTTGGCTGGTATCAGGGAGGCGTTCTAATCCAATCAGGGCCCAGAATTTCAATATCTTAACATTTCATTCTCTTCTAATGCAAATTCTGTGGTGTTTGCTCACATGTCACACAGAATAAGTACAAGATCCAAATTTCAGAACTGAAATAGGGTTTCTGTGATCAGTTGAGGAACATTCACTAATGAATTGATGTACTTCAGTCATGTTTAGGAATGATAGTCTGTTGAGAACTTTCCAAGGTAAACATTGCTTAGAAGACACAAAAATGTATTTCCTCCCAAGTTGAGAAAAAAACTCATGTTATTTTTTCTTTGCGTTTTTAAAGGGTTCCCATTAAATTTATTAATTTTCTAAGACAGCCCTTTGTGATTCTGTTTTTTCTTTAGAATTGTAGTGTAAGAGACTGAAACGTTTGCTGGACCTTATAGCCAAAGTTCATAACATACCTTGAGGTCACTTAAGACTTGAGACTCCTATCCTACTGTATACTTCGTTTACTTGTTTAACCTTCTTTTTAAGAGACCAATATAACAATACATATTACTTGCCTTCACAGAATTATCTTTTTCCACCTAGGGTATTGCATAGGTGAAATCTTCAAATATGTACTTTTCTGTGCCCTTGACCTAGATTATGCATATGTACCATTTGCTGAAACCATCGAATACAGAGTCTAAAAGCAACCTCCTGAAATGAACAAGCCTTTGTAGGTACTGGTTGATAAACAGTGATGTTTGTAATATTGTTTGTTACCTTGATCGATTGAGGTTAGTTGGAGCCAGTGTCTTAATCCTCTGTAAACCTCCCTTAAAGATTTCTGTAAAGTATCCCATTCCCTACCCCCACCCCACATAATGCTGTCCTTGCTGTTCAAAAAAAAAGACAGAAAAAGTTTGCTAGGAACAGAGAGATAAACAGACAGGCAGACAGATACACACACATACACAACAGACGACAGACAGAAATACACAAACCGCACAGACACACACAGAGACAGACAGAAGACAGAAACACAAGGATAGATTCGCAAGACAGTCTGCCAGGCAGGAACAGATTCAAACTCATGCAACAGACAGAAGATAAAAGGCACAGAGAACATGAAGTAGAGAATGCCAATTTGGATTCAATCTTAGATAATTAAATGATTCCAAAGGAAAAGGCTTTCTTTTCATTCCTTAACTCAACTCAGATGCATTATTAATCACCAATGTATTTAGTACATTTAGATATGCAGAATCTATTAGCTGGTGTCATTATTATTATTATTATTATTATTATTGCATAAGCATAAGCTGGGAAACAATAAAACTCCTCACCACATGAAATAAGTAGCCGTGTCATCTGAAAGGTGTCCATGGGCTATGCTTTAAGGACAGACCCTTAGCCCTGGGTTTGTGATTCTGAGCTCTCACCTCCCTTTAGAGCTGGGATGACCTTTAATTTATCGTGATCATGACATCACAGTTTGGGACCCCAGAACACAGCAGCGAAACCTGATCCTCATTTTATTCATAGAAAATCTATTTCTTAGCTAGAATTTCTAAAGAGAGTTGGTAATACTGGTGCCTCTTTTTCCCAGCCTATGCAGAAGTGCATGGAGAATTGTAGTGATCAATCAGGAAACAATCTATGAAGAAATGGCTAGGCAGTGTAGTATATATGCTAGTTCTATTTCTAGGGTTTTTTTTTTTTTTTTTTAAATCAAACAAAACCCAGACTGTTTTCCGAAGTGGCTGCTCTAGTTTACACTCCAACAAGCACTGTATAATAGAGTCTTTTTCCTAACATGCATATCAGAATTATTTATTTTGGTAATGGGCATTCTGACTGGTGAGATGGAATCTTAAAAGAGATTTAACCTTATTTCTCCAATACCTATTTATACTGGATTTTTGGCAACATAAATTGAGAAGTACCCAAGGTAACTACATAGCTGAATCAGTAGACATGACCTCTGGGCAGCTACATTGCAAACTCTAAATGAAATGCACAAATACTTTGATTCTTACCACATACCAAAATTACACCAACATGAAATAAATGGATAGTTAAAGAGCAATGAAAGAGCATCAAGAATAAAAGCACCCCCGCATTTAAAAAAACCCAAGAAGCAGATTAATTCATCACAGAATTCTGTCAAACTCACAAAATAACTGATACCGAAGCTACTTAAAATATTCTTTATGTAAAAAATGGAGCTTGTTCTTTTCAGACTCTTTATGAAGTTAGCATTACCTGATGCCATGCTAAAGATGAAATTCCAGACATTTGTGCTAATATTATTATTATTATCATCACCATTGTTATTTGACATTTCACATGAAATACCTTTTGTAGTGTATACTCTCATTTCCTACTCCCTACAGTCTTAGTTCATACTTCAACTAATCTCTCTCCCTCCCTCTCTCCCTCCTTTCTCCCTCCCTCCTTTCTCCCTCCCTCCTCTAGTCCTCCCTTCCTTCTTTCTCCCTCTCTCCTTTCTCCCTTCCTCCTCTATTCCTTTCCTTCCTTCCTTTCTCCTTCCCTCTCTCCTTCCTCCCTCCCTCTGCCCTTCCTCCCTTTGTCCTTTCTTTCTCCCTCCTTCTCATGTTCATTTTTATTCATTTTGTTTTGTGAGCCATCTGGTGAGCCTGGTGAGCTCAACAGAGACTCAACCAAAGACAGTGATTCCTCTTTTCCTGAAATCTAACTATAGCCACAATCTAGAGTCTAGGGTGCGACCCTGTGAGTCTGCCCCCTTCTGAGACTGATTATGGCTAGGGCTGGTTTTGAGTGAGGCCAGTGCAGGTATGTGCATTTGCTATGGGTTACTGATTACAACAATAGTTGTATGCAGTCTGGAGAATTGTATACCATGCCCATTTCACCTTTTCTTATTATTATTTCCTTTCCCCCTACTCTTTAGTATTTCCAAAACCATAGATGGGATGGTGTAACTGACGTGTTTATAACTGTACCGATATACATACATTGCTTATTTTCTGCACCTTGGACATCCTCACGTTTCTGCACTGATCACTGAAATTTCTTTTCTTTTCCTCATTCTTTTTAAGCTTTTATCGATTCTTTGTGAATTTCATTCACATCATGCAATCCCACTCATCTCCTCCTCCTTTCATATTTGCCCCAACCCCTACCCTTGTAACTTAATCCACAAAAACAAAGCAAAGCAAAACACCTTCTCACCATGGAAGCCGAATTTTCAAGTTTCTGTGCTATATATGGAAGTATCTTTAGCATGCCTCCCAGAAAGACCTAAGCATCAGAATTTAGGGTGTTTACTGTCTTTTGCTGTGTGCTTTTTGGCCCAGAAGCCTGGTATCCCAAGGCAGGATAACTTGTATCTGAAGGGTTCAAAACCTAGGGTCGGGGTCAGATCCCTGGGTGCAGTGTCTTACCAGATCCAGTTCTGGGCTAGGCTGGCAAGCATGGGTGCAGAGTGGGTCCAGGGCAGCCCAGCAGCTGCAGCTCTGTGGAAGGCAGCTTGAGATGGATTCTAAGGGACAGTTCCTGAAGGGGAGAGTGAGCACAGCTGCCTAATCAGATGATATTGGGAGGCGTGTGGAGGGGTGTGTGTGGGAGTGGGGAGGGGGCGTTGATGACCGCTGGGAGGAATTGGGAAGCTAAGTAAAAGAGCCTGCAGGGTTAGAAGGAACGCAAAGCAGGAAACCTACATCTATTGGGCGGGTCCAGAAGGAGTCGCTCCGACCAACCAGGTCATAGTGACAGAAAATTCCGCCATTCCCAGAGGGACTCAGGGTGCCACGGGGTCCGGAAGTGGGAGGTGAAAGATGCGGGCAGCGTATTCCAGGGATGCGAGAACTTCCATAAGCCGCGGGTGTCACGCTGAGCATCCTCGGGAAGTCAGCGGTCACCTACGGAGCGCAGCCTGGCGGCCCTGGAACCTTCCAGGTCAGAGGAGCTGAGGGGCTGTGAAACTGTCAAGAAGGGACCCGGGATGTGTTTTGGCAGCTGATCTTAAGGACGCTACTCTCACAATTCCGTTATGGATGTCTTACCATTGCCTGGAAGTTTGAGATCCTAGGAACTGGGGTTTATCGTGATTTTTTGTACACTCATTTTACAGTTGCTAGAATATTCAGTCATAAAATAAGATATAAAATAATCTGGCAGAACACTTACATTATCTGTTGTTTGCAAACAAAGTTCTCTTTGCCATTGTGGCAATTATAAAACTCCTGGAATTTAAATTGATCTCTGCTTTCTAACTCTTCTGTTTTACCACTTGCTTATTCAAGAGAGTGTCCCTTGCCTCTGGTGACTAGACATCCCCAGAGAGATTTGTAGATAATAATCACAGGAGCAACCAGTATAGGTTTAGCTGAATAGGAAAATATACTTTATCAAGTGTCACAGTTATGCCTATAAATATTAGCACTTACTTAGCAAACTTTTTACTGCCCATTAATTTTCTATCTGAGGTATATGCAGTTTGGGTTATAAATATAGCATTCATAAATATGTCTTCATATACTTAGTTCTTATTTTACACCTTAGGTCCAGGCAAGCCCAGTAGTGCTGGGAGAATGTATCAGGCCACACTACTTTTATAATTAGAAAGCTTACTATGGGTTAAACATTAGAGAGCATCTTTTGAATAATTATGGTCACTCACCTGTATCAGAAAAATGTCTTTTTTCGTTCAAGAAAAGGATTCTGATCCTGGACATCAAGGGTAGCTGTTGTTTTTTATTTCATGGTTTGTTGACATTGGATTCTATGACTGAATTTCTTGGAGGAGTGAGAATGGCTCTCAGGGCCTTTTCGAAGAGACTTCCTGCTGCTGAATTGCAGCCAGCTGGTGAACAGTAGTCTCCCTAGCTCCTTCTCGGTTTCCTGGGAAAACACCCTGCATATGTATGAGCTGTGTGTGAATGAGTTTCTCATCTCAGAGTGAGGTGAAATCCTTAGAGGAAACAAGACCCCCTTTTTTTGGGGGGGGATATTCTTTCTTTCCTTCCGGTTTATCCCTTTGGTGGATGTTTACATCTTTTATTTTCATTCCATGTCAAGTTCCAGGGTGCTTTCTGAAGAATCTTTTCTCCTATGCAGGTGTCACACTCCTCAGACTTATCTTCTCCCCTGTAAAGCAGAGCAGAAAGCATTGGATGGTGAAGAGTGAGATGGTAGGAAAGGATCCAGGTATGTTAGAGGGACTGAGGGAGGGGTAGGGAAGGGCTCAAGTGATATTAACTAGAAACAGGATCTTAACTGGTTTTGCTCGATTTTATTTCATTCAAAAGGTTTCTAGAGAATACCACTGAAAATAATATCAGAATATTTCTACTGTAGGTATTAGAAGACTTTATGTAAGAATTAATACTCAGAGGCAAGTATGGTCTTATCTGACTTTGCATGTGGGTGATCTGCCCCTCTCCCATTCACATTACTGAACATGTCTTCATACAAACATTAAATGTTTTCATTATTGTAATTTTAATGTAAGGTTTAGTTAGAACAATTGATGCCTCTTGGATTTTCTGCTTTTTTAGAATTTTGGAGCATTTTGAAGTTCCTTCATGTTCTCTATTTCTTTAGGGTTTAATTTCTTTCTCCATTTCATAAAATACTGCCGGCAAGATTCTGATAAGATTTGCTTAATATCTTTGTAGCATATCAAATTTCACTTACATTGTTTTCCCATTGATATCCCCTGCTGTCTCTCTTCATGTCAACTCTTAATATTTTACGTTGCTCTAATTTTAGTATATTTTGAAATCATTCCTGTGTTTGGTTCTTTTCTCATAATTTTTTAATTCTTTGTGGTTTCTCATAATCTTATAAATTTAGGACAATTTTCTCCATTTTATATTAAAAATGTTTGTAGGATTTGGGTATGTAAAATCTTACATACATCCTTTTATATTTCTTCACATGTTTGAATAAGAACATGCTACCAGTGAATCAGTATTCACATGTCTTTTATGTATTTACTCTTTTCTCTCTACTGTTGACGTCAGTGCTTCCAATTTTTGTACAACTCACCTTTTCAACATTGATTTTTATTATGATTGAGGATTTGGGGGTTTTATTTGTTTGTTTTTGTCTTTTTAACATGTTTTCTCTATGTAGTCCTGTCTGTTCTAGAACTCTCTGTGTAGAACAAGCTTGACTTGATTTCTAAGAACCTCTTGCCACAGCCTCTCAAGTTCTGGGACTAAAGGCTTGCATTACTAGGCCAGGTTGACTTATTTTGATTTGACTGTGATGGATAATACTGCTTAAAGTTTGAGAAGACTGGGCCTCATCTGCTGCTGTATGGGATGACTTTCTGGAGGCCTGTTAAGTGTTACTGTTTTTTTTTTTTTGTGCTCTTCATCTTTCTCACTAATGTTCTCTCTGATTTCCAATATCACTGAATAGTCAGTGCTTAAGCTTCCCTGGATCACAGTCTTATTTACTTTTTACAGTTCTGTCATTGCTTGCTTCATGTACTTGAGGTATTGTCTGCCTCTAGTTACAACCATCAGTGCTACTTGAATGGATGACCTGTGTTATT
>NW_022196911.1:22705138-22724959 GCF_008632895.1 Mastomys coucha
GTAGACCAGGCTGGCCTCAAACTCAGAAATCCGCCTGCCTCTGCCTCCCAAGTGCTGGGGTTATAGGCCTGCACCACCACTGCCCGGCCGCTATTTTCTTTTATGACTCAAAATATATCTTCCCATGCTTTCCTGCCTATAGGAATGTTGACAAGGTCTTTAGTATCATTTGGGGTCTGGGGGCTTTTTATATGGTTTGAGAATGTCTTCAACAGACTTGTATTAGTTTTAGATTTGTATTTTCAATACCTTGATGTGCAATGTCAAGAAGGGTTCTGGTCATTGTTGCTGAAACAGAAACTCAGAGAGTAGCAACAGGAAGAATGGATGTTTCTCCTGTAAATGCACCACAGGTCAGTGTTGGGTCCAGATTTCTTTGAAAATTGTTTGTGTTATTGAAACAGTGTTAGCCTTGATTTCTCTTTCTCTGGTAATGTCTTCTTTCATAGTCACAGTTTCTGTTGCTGTGAAGAGACATTCCAACCATGGCAACTCTTATAAAAGGAAATGTTTTTTGGAGCTGGCTTAGAGTTATCATCATGACAGGAAACATGCTATGATACCAGCACACATGGTGTTAGAGAAGAACTTAAGAGTTCCACATCTGGCTTGTCAGAGAGACACTGGACTTGGATTGAACTTCTAAAAACCTCATAGTCCACCCCCACTGACACACTTTCTCCAGCAAGGTTCTACCTTCTCGCCACTCCCTGATGACCAAGAATGGCCTGAGGGGCCATTCCTATTCAAATCACCATATCATCTAAATTGCTCATTTCCTATAACTTTTTCTCTTTTCTGATTGACAATATTAAGCCTTTGAATTTTTCATCTATGTAGCACTGCCTTGTTTCATTGTAGCCCTCCTAGATTATTTTCTGTGAGGACATATATTTTTCATGGCGTTAATAAGACCTACAATTTTGAAAGAGATTCCATTGTAAGTAATGATCAAAAAAATATACTGATGACCAGTTCCTACACAGGATGGACTTGTGTCCTCATATATTAGTGAGGAATGTAAGTTTATGGACCACATAGGTTGCATTTTAGTGATGGTCAGGTTTCCAGAACCAGGCTTATGACAGAGGGCATGCAAATACATGACACTTTGGGTGGCCTGACTGAGCAACTTATGGAAATTTAAAATTAGAAGAGACTTGTTGGCTCTTCTTGAATACTTGTACTAAATGTTTTGACACTATAAGAGTGCAGATGATGGAAGGAATATGTGACATTTTCATGCCATAAAACTGATGGTTCTATGAGGAGATTAAATTTCTATGTATTGGATTCTCTTTTGCACTTGCTATCACACAGCAAATATGGGTGTGTTGACACCTGAAATCTACTTGTCTCAAGAGAAGTCCTAGTCATAATAATTCTACTGACAACAATGTTTCATTTAATGTTCTCAAATGATAGAGCAGTATTTTCTTTTTGGCTTTTACTTTATTTTTCAGACAGGATATAAGCATTGCTGGCTGCACGTCTGTATTGCATCATATGGAGTGTAAGTAAATTTCTCGAGGACAATGACTTGGTGCTGTGCATAAGGCAAAAATTTTCAACCATAAACAAATGTCATTTTTCATAGCTTTGCTCTCTTTTCTTTTGGAGGAGGAAAACTCTCCCCACCATAGCCCCCCTTACCCCCATCTATAAATTATAGAGAGACTTTGAAAAATTATTGAAATCAACAGGTGTCCATTTCTTCATTTAAAGATATTTTTGTTTAAATTTGTGAGTGAGCATCTGCATATTTTTCTGAGCACTGCATGCCTGCATGATGGCTGTGGAGTCCTAAAGTCTGTATCAAGTGTTCAGCACTGGAATCAGGTGGTGTATTGAGCTGCCATGTGTGTAGAGAGAATGAAGCTGGGTTTCTCTGCATGAACAGCAAATGCCCTTTATTTCTCAGCTATCTCTTTAGCCCTCAGGTTTACATTTGTAGTGCACATACATTTTGGAGCCAGTATATAACCTTATGTTTTCTCTTTCTGAGAAACTTAATTTTAAATGATAAATGATTCTTCTCTATGCAACCAAAAATCCTGTTAGAAAATTGAGTTCAAATACTGGAGAAAAAAACAGAATTGAAGTTTGATTAATTTTTTTAAAACTAATTCACTTTATATTCTGTTTGAAGCTCCCCTCCTCCCAGTCCCACCCTCATATCCCCTTCCCGTCATCCCCCCTCTTTTCACCTTAGAAAAGGGAAAACCCACCACCACCATGAGTACTAATCCTCCCTGGCATATCAGATCATAGCAAGAATAAGAGCATCCTCTCCCACTGAGGCTAGACAAGGCAGCACAGGTAGGTGAATGGTATCCAAAGGCAGGCAACAGAATCAGAAGTGGCCTTGCTCCAATTGTTAGGTGACCCATATGAAGATGGAGCTTCACACCTACTACATATGTGTAGGTGGCCTAGGTCCAGCTCAAGTATGCACTTTGGTTAGTGGTTCAGTCTCTGAGCCCCCAGGAACCCAGGTTAGTTTACCCTGTAGGTCTTGTGGTGTCCTTGACCATGGCCCATTCACCCCAGTATTCCACAAGACTCCCAGAACTCCGACTAATGTTTGGCTATGGGTGTCTGTATCTGTTTCCATCAGTTGCTAGATCAAGCTTCTCAGAAGGCAGTTATGCTAGGCTATTGTCTACAAGCATAGCATAGCAGGGAGAGTATCATTAATAGTATAAGGGATTGTCTCTCTCCCATGGGATATGTCTTATGTTGAACTAGTCATTGGTTGGCCATTCCCTCAATCTCTGGTCCATCTTTATCTCTGAATATCTTATAGGCAGGAAAGATTTGGGGTGGAAGGGCTCCATGGGTGAGTTGGTGTCTGCCTCCATCCACTGGAAGTCTACCTGGCTACAGGAGGTGGGCATTTCAGCTTCTGTATTCTCCACTGTTAGGAATCTCAGATACATCACCCCCATAGACTCTTAGAAGCCTCCCCAATCTAAAGTCTCTAGTTCATCTTCAAGATGTCCCCTCCACTGATTTCTCTTCTCATTCCTTGTCTTATTCCCATTCCCTTCACCCAATCATCTTCCACATCTCCTCCTTACCCCTTCTTCTACACAGTTACTTTCTTCCATCTATCTCTAATGTCTATTTTATTTCATCTTATGAGTGAGAGTCAAGCATCCTCCATTGGACCCTTCTTGTAACTTAGCTTCTTTGGGTCTGTGGATTGTAGTCTGGGTACCCTTTACTTTATGGATAATAATCACCAATGAGTGAGTACATACCCTGTGTGTTTCTGGGTCTAGGTTACCTCACTCAGGATCATGTTTTCTACTTCCCTCCATTTACCTGCAAATTTCATGATGCTCTTGCTTTTACTAGCTGAGTAGTATACTGTTGTGTAAATGTACCATATTTTCTTTATCTATTCTTCAGTTGAGGGACATCTAGGTTTCTGGCTATTACAAATAAAGCTGGTATAAAAGTAGTTGAGTTGAACAACTGTTCTTATGGTATGGTGGAGCATATTTTTGATATATGCCCAAAGGTGCATTTTGAGTATCTCATTAAATAAATCAAGTGACTAAAAGCCCAAAGGTAAAATTTTAATCAAGACAGCTGGTAGCAGGGAGAAAGAAACAACATTTTTTTTTTCTCATGCATTTAAGCTATCAAGAAGAATGCAGTGAAATTGAAATTACAGTGATGGTATAACTTTCCCATAACAAAAATTGCTGTCAGTCATGTGACAGCCCTTAACCAAGATGGTGAATTTTTGGCTCCTCTTTATCCCAAAGTCAAGATGGTGGCCAATCATGTGCTATTTATCCTATTTGTAGTAAAGCTTGAGATCAGGGATAATGATAACCTCCAGGAATTCTTTTATTGTGCAGAATTATTTACATATTTTGGATTTTTTTTATGATGTTGAGAATTTCACTTTCAAGGTATATAAAGAATTGTGTTCAAAGTTTGATGATAATTGATTGAATTTGTAGATTGCTTTTGGTAAGTTGGCCATTTTCACTGTTAATCCTACCTGTCAATGAGCATGGGAAATCTTTCCATCTTCTGATATCATCTTCAATTTCTTTCTTCAGAGACTTGAAGTTCTTGTCATATAGATCTTTCTTTCATATGCTTGGTTACTGTTACAACCAGATATTTCATGTTATTTGTAGTTATTATAAAGGGTGTTGTTTCCCTAATTTCTTTCTCTTCCCACTTATTTTTTCTATAAAGGAGGACTACTGGTTTTTTCTTTTTGTTAATTTTGTATCCAGCCACTTTGCTGAAAGTATTTATTATCTGGAGATGTTCTCTGATAGAACTTTAGGGGGTCAGTTATCATTTCATCTGGGAACAGCGGTATTTTGACTTCTTTTTTTTTCCAATTTTTATTAATTTAATCTCCTTTAGTTGTCTTTTTGCTCTAGCTAGAACTTCAAGTATATGTTGAATAGATAGGGAGAGATTGGGCACTCTTGTCTTATCCTTGATTTTAGTGACATTGTTTAAGTTTCTCTTCATTTAATTTAGTGTCCTATATATTGCTTTTCTTGTTTTTATTATGTTTAGGTATGCACCATATATCCTTGATCTCTTCAAGACTCACATGAAGGGGTGTTGGATTTTGTGACAGGCTTTTTCAACATCTAGTGAGATGATCATGTGATTTGTTATTTTTCCTTGTAGCTTGTTTATATATTAGATTAAACTGATACATTTTCATATAGGAAACAATCCCTGTATCCCTGGGATGAAGCCTACTTGATCATGGGAGATGATGTATTTAATGTGGTTTTGGATTCGCTTTGCAATTATTTTATCGAATATGTTTTCATCAATGTTCATAAGGGGAATTGGTCAGAAGTTTACTTTATTTCCTTAGTCTTTCTGTGGTTTAGGTATCAGGGTGACTGTGGCTTCATAAAATGAGTTTGGCCATGTTCCTTTTGTCTTTATTTTGTGAAATAGTTTGGGGAATATTGGTATTAGCTGGTCCTGGAAAGTCTGGTAGAAGTCTACACTAAAACTGTTTCCCCTTGGTTTTTTTTTGATTGTGAGATTCTTTTTTTTTTTTATTTTTTTTATTAGATATTTTCTTTATTTGATTGTGAGATTCTTAATGACTGCTTCAATTTTGTTAGGTGTTATAGGACTCTTTAAATAGCTTACTTGATCTTGACATAACTTTGGTAAGTGGTATCTATCTAGAATGTCATCCATTTTGTTTAGATTTTCCATCTTTATAGAGTATACACTACATAAGACCGAATGATTCTTTGGACTTCCTCAGTATCTGTTGTTATGTCTTCCTTTTCATTTCTTACTTTATTTGGGTACTGTCTTTCTTTCTTTTAGTTAATTTGACTAAGGGTTTGTCTATCTTGTTGATTTTCTCAAAGACCCAGCTCTTTGTTGATACTTTATTTTGTTTTCTTTGTTTCTTACTGCTTGACTAATGACAGGTCCAAGTTGAGACACATCCCATGGGCAAGAACCAATCCGTGACACTAATTATTATACTCAATTATGCTTGCAGAGAGAAGCCTATTGTAACTGTTCTTGGAGAGGATCCACCCAGCAGTGAATGGAAACAATTGCAGAGACCTACAGCCAAACATTAGACGGAGCTCCAGTAGTCTTGTGGAAGAGTTGGAAGGATTGGAGGACCCGAAGAGGACAGGGACTCCACAGGAAGGCCAACAAAGTCAACTAACCTAGATACTTGGGCGTTCCCAGAGATTGAACTACCAACTAAAGAGCAAGCATGGGCTGGGCATGGCAACCCCACCCTGCACTCACATAGCAGATGTGCAGCTTGTTTTCATGTGGGTCCTGTCCCTGAGTCTGTTGCCTGCCTGTGAATTCCATTCTCATAACTAGGCTGCCTTGTCTGACCTCAGTGGGAAAGGATGCATCTAATCCTGTAGTGACTTGGTATGTCAGGAGTGAGTGATTTTGGAGGGGAGCGGGTCCTCTTTCTTAAAGAAGTAGATGGGGGGATACAAATTTCTATTTAATGTAATGAATTCATATTTAATGCAAATGTTGACTTAAAATTTAAAAAAGAAACACAAAAGTTAATTAATTAATGAAAACCATTTAATATTGGCATGAATGCACAACCAATCATGTGAATGGTAGAGGCAGCATTACTCACATGCAAAGTTAAATAAAATATGATAACCCTGAGATTACTCTCAGTGGAATTATCTAGAATCATTTTTTTTTTTTTTTGATTTTTCGAGACAGGGTTTCTCTGTATAGCCCTGGCTGTCCTGGAACTCACTCTGTAGACCAGGCTGGCCTCGAACTCAGAAATCCACCTGCCTCTGCCTCCCAAGTGCTGGGATTAAAGGTGTGCGCCACCACCGCCCGGCTAGAATCATTTTTAATGAAACAATGTAGCAAAACAATTTCATGTTCTGTTTCTACTGTCACATGAGCCCTTCTCCATCCCTTCCTCAGACTCTCTAACATACCTGGGTCCTTTGCTACAGTCTACTCTCCTGTCCGCATCCCGGGCTTTTTGCTCTACTTCACAGGTGAGCAGGACTGACTGAGCAATGTGAGACCTGCACATGAGAAAGAGATTCCTCAGAAAGCACTTGCATCTTCCATACTTCAAAAATGGTAAACCTTGAAGAAAAGAGAAAAATCAATCAAAATCTGTCCCTCCACGTCTCTCTCTCTCTCTCTCTCTCTCTCTCTCTCTCTCTCTCTCTCTCTCTCTCTGAGGACTTCACTTTAGTCTGAGACTGTGCAGAGTCATTTTCCCAGGAACCCTGAGGAGGAGCTAGGGAGGCTGGCTGCAAGAAAACTATTGTCCCCCACAGAAACCAGACTGCTGCATTTGTCTAAAGGGGATGTCTGCAAAAATCCTTGTGCATTCCTACTTTTCCTTTGAAGTGGCTACAGTCACAGCACAGAATGTCAACAAACCCTGAAAAAAAAAACAAAAACAAAAACAAAAAAACAAACAAACCATGTTTGCCAATGTGCATGAGCAGATCCGGAAATGAGGCTTTCGAAAGTACCTTAGAGAACGTTGGATTTTCCAGTCACTCTAACCTGATCTCTCTGCAGCTGGGCCCTACCCCACCTTATTCTGACCACCACACCTTAGTTCAGGTTATCACTCCCCTAACCTCAGGAGTTCCAGGCACTTTCTCTTCATTAGTTTTCCAGCTCCACCCCTTTGTTTTTCTCCCTCTAATCAGGTCATCTGTGCCCTAAGGAGACCTGTTCCTCCCACTCTATGTCAGGCTCCCTTCCACACAGCTCCAGTTGTCAGGTTGTCCTGAACCTGCTCTGCACAACCTTCCCACATGCTTGCTGTCAACCTAGCACAGAGCTGGGTCTAGGAAGAAGCTGCACTGGATATCTGACCCTCACACTGAGTTCTGAAATCTTCAGTTACATGTGATTCCACCTAACTTCTCATCTTGGGGTACAAGCCTTTAAGCTCAAAATGTACATGAAAATACCCTAAATTCTGATGCTCAGATCCCATTCCCAAAACAAAATGTTAAAACTAAGACAAATCGCCCCTGACTCAAATATAGCTATGTCCTGTAAGGAGACCAATTACATGATATCTGTATTTCAGAAATCAAAAATGAGATTAATGTAAAGGGGATCAAAACATCTGGATCAATTCAAAAAGGATCAGAGCAAAATGATGGGCAAGAAATCACCAGCAAATGGCTGAAGGAAATGAGGCAATGTAGGATATAAAAATTGAATTCAATAAATAGTAGAAACACTGACAAAAGCAAACAAATGAAACAGGAAGTGAAATGAAACATGCAATAACCATAATGATAATTCAAAAAGATCAGGTGAAACACAGAATATCAGGCTTGAAGAGAAGAATATCAGCAAGATGGCTCAGTAAAAAAAAATAGTGAATTAAAATAAAATGCTATATGGAAGTAGAACTAAATGTAAAAGTGAAATTCCAGTTGCACATTCTACACTTATATGAAATATTCTAAGTATTAGACATAGTAACTCACTCAGAGAAGTTTCCTAAGTTGGGCCTGAAAATACTAATAAACACATGATTTTATGTTCTCAGGCTTATTTAGGAAAATCACCTGTTTTTGCAACATTATTTATGATTTTGTGTAATGTTCACACTTCTCCACAGTAAACAGGAAAGTATCATATTAGAGACACGTTCCATAGAAGATAGGTTCCTGTTGACTTCATCAATGGCAAAAGCAATGGCCAGAGCAAACTGATGGCATTGAACTGATATTCTGTAAAAAGGGTATAGTATGTATTATGGATAATGATCTATGGGTGATCATTTGTAGTCACTGTGCCTGGGCACAGGAACTGTGTAGATGCTTCTGTGGGAAATCTGGTATTGCTGGAGGTGATTGCTTATCTTTATGGTCCCTCACATAAGCAAGGTTTCCTGACCTGCCTTAATGCCACTCCTTATGAGTGTCTCTCTGCTATATAGCCTATATTCTATGGCTGAGGTAAGATATGTACCTGGTTGAAGACTATAGTTTTACTCAGTTTCCTTCTTTTAGCAGATGTGTTTCAAAGTGTACTCATAAGGCACTTGCTCGGAATTACTCAATTTAATCTTATTTTAGTTCATTTAATATCAATTTATTGTCTCTGGATTTAGTTTATTGGCTTGTAATTAGTATATCTCTGATCCTTTTGCAGCACCTTTGGATTTTACTTTCCTTAAAGATACATTTGTGTGTGTGTGTGACATGTATATTCAGGTTCTTGAGAGGCTAGAAGAGGGAGTCAGATACCTTGGAGCTGGAGTTACACTTAATTATGGGTGATGTGAGTTGAATTATGTCTTCTATAGGGGCATCATGTACCCACATTACCTGAGCAATCTATTCTTTTATTGTTACAATCTAGCCATTGCCCTTCCTCCCTGTCCCTTCTCCCACAGTTCCTCATCCCATTCCTCCTCCCCCTGTCTCCAAGAGGATGCTCCCCCCACCACAAGGTTTCCCCTGTCCCTAGAGCCTCAAGTCTCTTGAGGATTAGGCACATCTCCCACTGAAGCCAGATCAGGGAGTCTTCTGCTATTTATGTGTCCAGGGTCTCTGACCAACTCCTGTACCCTGCCTAGTTGGTGGCTTAGTGTCTGAGAGATCCTAGGCGTCTGGGTTAGTTGAGATTGCTGGTCTTCCTATGGGGTAGCCTTTCTCCTCAGTTTCTTTCCAGCTTTTTCAACCACAGAGGTCCTTGACTTCAGTCCATTCATTGGGTGTATGTATTTGCGTCTGTTTCAGTCAGCTGCTGGTTGTGCCTGTCAGAGGACAGCCAAGCTAGGCTCCTGTCTGTAAGCACAACATAGCATTAGTAATAGTGTCAAGCCTTGGTGCCTTCCCATGAGATGTATCCCAAGATGGGATTATCACTGGACCACCTTTTCCTCAGTCTCTTCATTTTTGTCCATGCAGTTCTTTTATACAGCAATAATACTGAGTCAGAAATTTGACTGTGGGTTGGCAACCCCATCCCTCCACCTGAGGCCCTGTCTATCTACTGGAGGTAGACCCTTCGAGTTCCCTCTCCCCACTGTTGGGCATTTCACGTAAGCTCACTCCCATTGAGTCCTGAGAATCACTCACTTCCCAGGTCTCAGGTACTTTCTGGAGGGTACCCCTCTTCTCCCCATCCCCGGAGACTGCATATTTCCATTTATTCTGCTGGTCCTCGGGGCTTCTCTCCTGTTTCCCCCTCACCCTTTTACTTGATCTTTTCCCCCTTTCCAATCTCCCTCTCCTCCCCAACCCAGGTCCCTCCCTCCGCCTACCATAATCATTTTCTTCCCGCTTCTAAGTGCGATTGAAGCATCCTCTCTTGGCTTTTCTGCTTGTCCACATTCTTAATAGCTGAATAGTAATCTACTGTATAAGTAAACCATATTTTCTGTATCCATTCTTCATCTGAGGAACATGTACATTGTTTCCAGCTTCTGTCTTTTACTAATAAGTCTTCTGTGAACACAGTGGAGTCCATGGCTCTGAGATATGGTGCTGAACCTTTTGTGTATATGCCCAAGAGTGATAAAGTTGAGTCTTCAGGTAGATCTATTTCCACTTTTCTGAGAAACCCCCAGACTGATTTCTAGAGTGATTATATTGGTTTGCATTCCTACCAGCAATGGAGAAGTGTTCCTCTTTCTCCATATTCTTGCCAGCATGTGCTGTCACCTGACTTTTTGATCTTAGCCATTCTAAGGGTGTAAAGTAGAACCTTCAGGTTGTTTTCATTTGCAATTCCTTGATGACTAAGGAATTTGAACATTTCGTTAAGTGCTTCTCACACATTCAAGATTCCTCTCGTGAATTCTCTGTTTAACTATGTAGCTCATTTTATAATTGAGTTATTTGGCTTTTTGAAGGTGGGTTAGTTTCTTGAGTTCCTTACATATTTTGGATATTAACCCTCTATTGGATGTGGGGTTAGGGAAGATTTTCTCCCAATATGTAGGCTCCCTATTTGTCCTATTGACTTTCTTTTGCCTTACAGAAGGTCTTCAGTTTTATGAGGTCCCATTTATCAATTGTTGATCTTAGAGTCTGAGCCACTGGAATTCTGTTTGTGAAATTTCCCCCTGTGCCAATGAGTTTGAGGCTATTTCCTACTTTCTCTTCTATTAGATTCAGTGTATCTGGTTTTATATTGAGGTTCTTGATCCACTTGGATTTGAGCTTTGTGCAAGGTGACAAATAGGAGTCTCTTTTCATTTTTCTGCCAGTTACACCAGCACAACTTATTGAAGAACCTTTCTTTTTTTCCATTGTATATTTTTGGTTTCTTTGTCAAAGACCAATTATCCATAAGTCTGTTGGCTTATTTCTGAGTCTTCAGTTCTGTTCTATTGATTGAACATTCTGTCTGTATACCAATACCATGTGGTTTTTATCCCTATTGCTCTGTTGTTTACAGCTTGAAGTCAGGGATGGTTATTCCCCTGAAAGTTCCTTGTTATTAAAAATTGTTTTCACTATCCTGGGGTTTTTGTTTTTCCATATGAAATTGAGAGTTGCTCTTTCATGTCTGTTAACAGCTGTGTTGGAATCTTGATGGAGATTGCATTCAATGTGTAGATTGCTTTTAGTAGAATGGCCATTTTTACTGTTACCCCCACCAGTCCATGAGAATGAGAGATCTTTCTATCTTCTAAATTCTTCTTCGATTTCTTTCTTGAGAGACTTGAAGTTCTTGTCATACAGATGTTTAACTTGTTTGGTTAAAGTTACACCAAAATTATTTATATTATTTGTGACTATTGTTAATGGTGTTGTATCTGTATTTTCCTTCTCAGCCCATTTATCATTTGTATAAACGAAGGCTACTTATTTGTTTGAGTTAAGTTTATATCCATCCACTTTGCTGGAGTTGTTTATCAGCTGTAGAAGTTCTATAGTAAATTTTTGGAGGTAATTTATGTATACTGTCATGTCATCTACAAATAGTGATACCTCAATTTCTTTTCCAATTTTCACCTTGATCTCCTTCTATTGCCTTATTGCTGCATGAGAACTTTGAGTACAATATTGAATAGATATGGAGAGAATTGGCATCCCTGTCTTGTCCCTGATTTTAGTGGGATTGCTTCAAGTATCTCTCTATTGATTTGATATTGTCTGATGGTTTTCTGTATATTGCCTTTATTATGTTTAGGTATGTGCCTTGAATTCATGTTCTGTCCAATACTTTTAACATTAAGGGGTGTTATAGTTTGTCAAATGCTTTTTTCAGCACTTAGGCAACCCACAACATTTCCTCCTTTTTGTCCAATTAAAATGCTCTTTTATCTCAGATATAAATTGAGCACAACCATTATAATTATGCAAATTATAAAGTATAAGATATATTTAACACCCAGTCCATCATATTTGTCAATATAGATAAAGCACTCTACCATCTATCCCAACTTAAATGCTTGCAATTTTATCCCTAAATTATGTTCTGGTTTTAGCTTGTATTCCCATCTGAAAACCATCCTCTTAAATCTATATCATCTCTCTCAATGCTAAACAAGTTGAGTTTGAGTATGAGGCTATAACTAGTCCTCAATATTGTCAGAAGTTTGAGAATGACTTAAATATTACCTGAAAATATAGGAAGCACAAAACATAGCTTCCAAAACTTAACCAATTTGTAGAGTCGGCTGACTACTTGGACAGTCCCTCATTCTTCAAAACGTTGGAGCATCAGTTGTCAGCCTTCTGACGTATATCATCTGACAGACCTTTGTAAAGCAGAATTATGAAGGACTGCTTACTCTGTCCTTTTTTTTTCCCTGAGACAATTTTTTTTCTGTATAGCTCTGGCTATACAATGTTTAGTTCCAGATCTGTCACTGCATACAGAGACATATACATCACCACATATACATCACCTATCTTGTTGCTCTTGTTAGTCTCCTTCTTTTTGTCCATAACCAAGGTCTTCAGGGGTCTCCTTTTGTTATATATGATTTTTATCAACTTGGAGGGAATCCATAGCACTTCTTTTCCTGTGGAAATATAGGCATACCCACTACCCCAGTATAACACACTTCCTGTTTTTCAGTATGATGTCAGAATATCCTTAAAATAAACATGCTGGTTTGGTTCAGCATTTTTCCTTACAATCCAATGTCTTTCAGCAGCCATAATTTTTGCTCATTGGCATTTAAAAACTTTATGATTATTAAAGCACTATATAATTTATCTCTGGAGGTTTTTGTTGCTCCCCCTTTGCCTGTTAAGCATCTCTTTTAGAATTTGATTAGTTCTCTCCACAATTGACTGTCCTGTAAAATTATGTGATATGCCTGTAACATGTTTTATATTATAGTATGTAAAAAACTGCTTCATCTTATTAGAGACATATGCTGGACCACTGTTCATTTTAATTTGTGTGGGTATTCCCATAATGGCCGTAACTTCTGTAACTAACAAATGTTACAGAATCAGCCTTTCTCAGGCTAAGGCAGTTGCCCATTGAAATCCTGAATATGTGTCCAAAGTATAATGCACATATTTCAATTTATCAAACTCTGTCAAATGGAAAACATCAATTTGCCAAATATAATTTCTTTGAGTACCATTAGGGTTACTTCCTGTAGGTAATGGAGTTTGGTTATATAATGAGCAAGGACATTAGGACATTGCCTCACAATTTCCTTGACTTGTCAAGTGATAGAGGATTCTTTCTTCTGTTAATGTGTAATTTTTTAAATTAGGTTAATTTTTTTATTAGCTATTTTCTTTATTTACATGTCATATGATATCTCCTTTCCCAGTTTCCCCTCCGAAAAAATAAAATAAAAATAAAAAACAAAAACAAAACAAGAAAACAAAAAACCCCTTTCCATGTATTTTTTATGATTTTCTGGAGCCTCTAGTAGACTTCTTATTAACAGCTGGTCAATTTCATTATTACTTTGTACCAGAAGGCCTGGCAGATCTTATATGTGTTATAGATAGTGGATGACTCCTATTTCTGATCATTTGTTGTAGCTGAGTAAATAGTGAAGTCAATTCAGAATCATCCTGAATATGTTCAGCAGTCTCTGTGTATAAAACTAACCTTTCTGCATATAGAGAGTCAGTTACTATGTTAAGAGACTCTTGAAAATCTTACAACACCTTGAGTATTGAAAACAATTCAGATGTTTGAGCCAATTTATAGGGACTCTCAGCCACCTTACTTACAACTTCTGATTACTTACATACTTCTGATCAACTTACTTCTTCCCTTTCCTGATTTATTAGCATCAGTGTAAAATGTAGGAGCTCCAGAGATTTTATCATTCTATGAGGGAGAATCCAGTTAGTAATTAGTTCTTTTTATGAACTGAAGTTGCTTGATTTTATGGTATTTGTTGTTAATCTTTCCCAAGAAATTACCGAATGCTCTTTGCCAATGTTCATCTTGTGCCCTAACAAGGCAATCTATGCATTACTAAAAGGTACCACAATTTCAGCTGGAACCATTCCACCTAATTGTCAAAGTCTCATTTTTCCTTTTAGTGTCAATTCAGAGACCTTTTCCATGTACATCTTTAATTTTTTACTCTGTTTATATGCTAAAAACATCCATTATAAGTTATAATCTTTCCTCTGCAAGAAAATTCCTGTAGGAGAATGATTAGAACATAACTAAGGTGCAGGCCATCTTTGTATGTATATGATCTAGATGTGTATCGTGCAATTTCCTTTCTACTGTAGCTAACTCCTCCTCTGCCTCTGCTGATAGTTTCCTTAGGCTATTTAAATCTTTATCACCTTGTAAAGTTTGAAATAATCTGTTTAGTTCTTGAATAGCCAAGCCAATTGCAGACCATAGCTAGTTAATATCTCACAGTAACTTCTGAAAATCATTAAGAGTCCTTAACTGGTTTCTTGTGATTTGCACCTTTTGTGGCTTAACCTTTTGCTGACTTATTCTATATCCTAGATAATTAATAGAATTCCCTCTTTGTATTTTCTTCAGGGGAGATTTGCAATCCCCAGCAAGGCAAGATTTGTTTGCTTGTTTGTTTGTTTGTTTTTTAACATCATCAAACATTCTTTCCAGGATATTTATATCTGAATCAGGCAACAGGATATCATTCATATAATGATAAATAATGGATTGGGGAAATTGTTTGCAAGTCATCTTCAATAGATGTTGTATAAGATATTGACATGAAGTAGGGTTGCTTAACATCCCTTATGACAAGACTTCCAATGATATTTTTTTATTGGACAACTCTATTGAATGTAGGTACTGAGAAATTGATCTTTTCATTATCATGTTCATGTAGAAGAATTGTGACAAAGAAATCGATTAGATCAATCACTATGATAGGCCATTCTTTAGGCAACGAGGAAGGCAATGGGACTCCAGGATACAAAAAACCCATTGTCTGAATAATCTCATTACTTGCTCTGAGATCTGTCAACATCCTCCATTTACCAGAGATTTTGTTTTAATGACAAATACTGGAAAATTCAAAGGGCTGGGGGACTCCCAATCTGTGCTTCCAGGTCCTTCTAGACTAGGTGTTTTAGTACCTGCAGTTTTCTATTCTCACAGACAACTGATCAATCCAAATGGATTGGTCAGTCAACCACCTTAGTAGTAAGGCTGTTGATGTCTTGGCAGCAGTGGCTCCTTGAGGTCAAGCTAAATTGTCAGCCTCTACTCTAACTTGTTTATGGACAGCAGTCTTTAACTTCTTTGATAACATTCATTAACTAATTTAATTTTTCATTAGGAGCCAACCTTTGAAACTGAGGGGATATTACTTTGTGTTTTTCACTACTATAACAGATTTCCTTCCCATAAGTTAATGGCTGTATCAGCCACATATCGCCTAAATTTTCCTATCGGACAGTCAGGTCCTGCACATTTAAGCCATCTAGTGTTTTGCTTTATTTGTGATAAAGTCACCACTCCTTGAAAATGGATGTCCACTTCTTGAAGTGGCCAGATTGCAGGCCAAGACTTTCTAAAGATAATAGTGACATCTGCTTCATTGTCAGTCATTCCTTCAATCTCTATATTGCTTACTAGTATTATTAGCTTTGGCCTTTGATCATTTATATAAGTTTGCCAAAATATTAGTTTTTGGCCCCCTTTTAGGTTTTATGAGTTGTCTAAAGAATTTGCCTCAACCTTCTTATCTGATCTCACAACATCTGTTTTTAGAGCAGTGGTCTTTAATTGTCCTGAGGAAGACAACTCTCCCTACCTGGCATTGGGCCTACAAGAGTCCCTCCTGGGAGTTGTTTGGCAAAGTGTCTGCTGTTCTACACTCCGTACTCTAAAATATCTTTTGTTTTAGCATCTTTTCCAACTCCTGTCTCCAACATTTATTCTCCCTTTTCTGTTGCTTATCTTGACCTATAAAATCCCAAACATTTAGTTCTAGTGTTTTCTCTAATCCCTTTTCTAAGATACATAATTTTTTTCTCTATGGCCCTGTCTTTTAAGAAGAAATTATAAATCAAGATAATTAATATTGCAATAATGGAAAATGACAAGGTATCTATAGAAAGAAATACTAGTGGCTTCTGTGCTTCTGAGCTGGCTCTGTCTTTTGTTTGAGTTGCAGGTGCACTGATCTCAGGCAGACTGCAGTGCAAGCAGTTGGAAGAGCTGGTCTGGCTGTCCCATGTCCCATGCTGGGGAAATGGGAGGGTGAGCATAGAAAGACTTCCTCAGTATAGATGCTCAGATCAGCTTACTGTCTTCCAGAAAACTACCTTGCAGGCAGTTGTGCTCCAGGCAATCCTTGTCCCTTACTAGGCTGAGGGAATCTGACACCAGCACTGCCCAAGTCCCAGCTCAGGACTGGGGTGCTGCCCCTGGCTGTGGTTGTCTTCCTGGGGCTTGGGATAGGATCCTTTCAACAGCTCTCTGTAGATCCTTCAGACCCAGTCAGATTTCAATCAAAACACTGCTGCAGCTTTAGATTGCTGCCACACCATTTATTCAGGAATGGGAGGGTGAAGTGGGGTGGACTTTTTCTTAGGTTAGTTGGGTTCTAAGCAATGTGATGGGCAATAACTTATGCAGTAAATTTCCAACTCCAATACAACCATGTAAAAGACACAAAACAGAGTTATTATATTTATAAGCTATATGCCCAGATCAGGCAGGTCTACACTAATCTGTTCTCCATCTATGGGATCCCTTGCAACTTGCAGCTTCTCCCTGCCACTTGGTGCTGCTTCATCTTCCTTCCTCCTCTTCTTCCTCTGTTCCTTCCCCTTTATCCCTCTCTAAGATCTTCAGCTCACCTTTCCCTTCCACTGCCTAATCACAGGCTCTAGCCTTTATTTGACTATTTAGAATGTTCACATGACCATTAGAATGACCATTTAGAAATTTCACATGAAATCATCTGAATATGTGATCCACTCCTGATTGGGGCATCACCTCTTGAGGAAGCAGAATTAACATGTACATATAAACAGCACCAGGGCAACCGACAACATGTATGATTATTTCAGTCTTCTGGTATCTGTTGAGGCTTGTTTTGTGACCAATTAATATGGTCAATTTTAGAGAAGATACCATGAGATGCTTAGAAGAAGGTATGTTCTTTTGTTTTAGGGTGAAATGTTCTATACATATCTGCTAAGTTCATTTGATTCATAACTTCTATTAGTTTCAGTGTCTCTGTTTAGTTTCTGTTTCCATGATCTGTCCATTGGTGAGAGTGAGGATTTGAAGTCTCCCACTACATTATGTGAGTATCCATGTATGTTTTGAGCTTTAGTAATGTTTCTCTTATAAATATAGATATCTTTGATTTTGAGGAATAGATGTTCAGAATTGAGACTTCCTCTTGGTGGATTTTTCCTTTGATGAAAATGAAGTGTTCTTCCTTACCTCATTTGATAACTTTTGGTTGAAAGTCTATTTTATTATATATTAGAATGGCAACTCCTTCTCATTTCTTGGAACCATTTGCTTGGACAACTTTTCTGGCCTTTTACTCCAAGGTAGTGTCTTTCTTTACTATTGAGATATATTTCTTGTATGATCAAAATACTGGATCCTGCTTGCATATCCAGTCTGATAGCTTATGTCTTTTTATTGGGGGAAGTGAGTCCATTGATGTTGAGAGACATTAAAGACAGATGATTGTTAGTTCCCATTATGTTTGTTGTTGGATGTAGTATTATGTGTTTGTAATTCTCTCCCTTTTGGTTTATTGTGAGATGATTAATTGTTCTTTCTGTAGAGTCGATACCCTCCTTGTATTTGAGCTTTCCTTCTAGAATCCTGTGTAGGGATGGATTAGTAGACATATATTGTTTAAATTTGGTTTTTATCATGGAATAGTTTGGTTTCTAAATCTATGATGATTAATAGTTTTGCTGGTTATAGTAGCCTGGGCTGGCATTTGTGTTCTTTTAGGGTCTGTATGACATCTGTCCAGGATCTTTTGGGTTTTAAGAGTCTCTGTTGAGAAGTCTGGTGTAATTCTGATAGGTCTTCCTTTATCTGTTACTCGACCTATTCCCCTTACAACTTTTAATATTTCTTCTTTGTTCTGTGCATTTAGTGTTTTGATTACTATATGACAGGAGAATTTTATTTTCTGGTCCAATCTATTTGGTGTTCTGTAGGCTTCATGTATATGTATGGTCATTTCTTTCTTTAGATTGGGAAAGATCATGTATGATTTCATTGAAGATGATTTCTAGTCCTTAGAGCTTGGAATCTTTGCTCTCTTCTATTCCTATTATTCCTAGGTTTGATCTTTTCATTGTGTCTTGGACATCCTGGATGTTTTGAGTTAGGATTTTTTTTTAACTTTGTATTTTCTTTGACCATTATGTCAATATCTTTTATGGTATCATCTATGCCTGAGATTCTTGACAAAGCCAGCTCAGTCAGTCAACCACATCTCGAGGAAGAGAGTGAGGATTGAAAAAGAAAAGACAATTAGACAACATTATAATGTGACTCTAGCCAGTGCTAAGGCTGAAGCCAATTTATTTTTCTCCAGTATGCTTTTATACCATTCTAGGTACAAGCAAATAATAAGGTCAGTTCTTAGATGAAAGACAAAAGTAAGCAAATAAGGCAAAAAGCCAAGGTGATCAAACAAGGCAATAAACAAAGCCCCTTGGTCACTCTTTCTAAGGGCTTATCAGGATGACTGAGATAAAAAGGAATGCCATACATTCCTCAGCTGTATTTACCTTGAGCTTTGTATTAGCCCAAGTGTACATATTCTATCTGAGCCTACTTCCTTTTCTGAGTCTGATGACAAATTCTTACCAAATTCTAGAAGTGGCACCAAAGAGCTCTCCACGTTTCCCACTTTTTAGTTTCATAAACAAGACTGGGTCTGCTTTAGGTTGTTCTGAACAAAAATGCCTTTCTTACCTGTCTGTGAATATGCAGTATAAAGTACAATGCATTTCTGTCTTAGGTTGGTAAGATTCTGTGCAGAAACGTACCTGTCTTTGACTGCAAGCCTGTTAATGATAGACTAAGATCTCTTTAGTGTTTTATGTAGGCAGTTAGTGCTATGAACTTTCCTCTTAAAGACTGCTTTCATTTTGCCCCATGAGTTTTGATGTGTGTTATATGCATTTTCATTGAATTATAAGGACTCTTAATTTCCATTTTGTTATATATATGTATAACATCCATTAGAGAATTGTTCAGGTTCCATGACTTTGAATGCTTCTCTTTTCTGTTCTTGTTGTTTATTTGTTTGTTTGTATTTCTGTTGTTGTTGATATCCAGCTTTATTTTGTGGTGTTCTGATCACATGCAGTATGTTATTTTAATTTCCTTGTATTTGTTTAGACTTGCCCTGTAACCACATATGTGTTTAATTTTGCAGAACGATCTATGAGGTGCTGAGAAGATAATTCCTTTTGACCTTAGGTACAGTGTTCTATAGATATCTAAGGTTCATTCAGTTGATAAGGTCTATTACTTCTGGTATTTCAATGTTTGAACGTTGTCTAAATGACCTGTCCATTGTTGATTGGGAGATATTTAAATATCCTATTATCACTATGTGATTTAAACTTACATCCTGTTTCTTTTTCAACTCTATATGCACCTGTTTTTGAGTTATAAATGTTTATCATTAAAATATAATTTGGTTGCTTTTCTTTTAATGAGTATGAAGTATCCTGCTTCATCATTTTTGATTCATTTTTGTTCGAAATGCATATTTTTGATATTAAAATGACAACTCCAGCCTGTTTTTAAAGTCCATTTGTGTGGAAATATTTTTACTACCCTTTATCTGTGGATTAATGTTTTTGATGTTGAGGTGTGTTTTTTGTGTGCAGCAGAGAGCTGGGTCCTTTTTTTTTTTTT